>NC_089753.1:52255706-52378206 GCF_040412425.1 Macrobrachium rosenbergii
TGAATGTGAAAACGTTTTGGGGATAGATACTAATGAATGTGAAAACGCATGTATGTATTTTTATAAGGAAGAATTTTAATTTCCACTAAATATCAGAACCCAGACTGTTAACATCAAACTTTCTGTACTTTAATAGATGTATATCTTGCTGTTGACAAATGCACGATTGTGTATCGAATCTTCCTTAACTGTATGATTGAATATCACCGGGATGGAAAGTTATTTTCTCTGTCACTTTAAGCAGTCATTTTCACCATCGGTCTTGATCGAATCGACCATTATCGTGCGATACCCCCTCGACTTGATGTGGTAAGGGGGCCTCTTGAATCCCTGGAATTTGTTCCCGGGTTTGAGTCCAAGAGTTCTAATCATAATATATTAGATTGGCTTAATTTTTGCGGAATTTTCCACTTCTGGTAGAATTTATTGGAACTAATAAATAGGAAAAGATATCATAGCTGGGATTGCGGTTAATCCAAACCTGAATAGTGGGAACTGTGGTAGGATCAGATTGATAGTTCAAGGGTGGAACTATTCCTTGGGGCTGGGGCACGGATTCCAGGGGTGGTCTGGTTCTGGGGATAGGATTCTGTCCGACTTGCCCATATGATTAGGTTGGGGATGAACGAGTTCTTGTAATATTCTCAGTCCCAGCGAGGGGGTTGGCTTACTCTTGGGCCGCTCTGATTCTGTTGTGCCATACCCTGTGTGGTAGGGTAGGGGACGGACATTTGGGAGTCGGTTCTCACTTGTGTCATTGGTGGAAGAATAAACTCCATGAAAGGTTGGTGATATCTTTTTAAAGTTTTTGGGTTTAATTTTTCTTCTTTTTTTTTTTAAATATATGCTCGGTCTTTAAGAATAGTAAGAATAAAGATACAAGTACCCTGAGCCTTCTGATGATACTGTTTTGACTGAAAGGGAAATTGACTAGAAATGTTTGCGAAATGGGACCAGGAATATTTGAACTTTAATGTGGAAGATCGTAGCTGCAATATTTTAACGTGTACAGAGACATTGTAAAGTGTTGTGGCCGAGAGCCTAAGATATCATCTGAAGGTCAGGGAAAATTGACAGTAGAATCGACCTCAGCCAAAGAAAGTGAAAAATTAAAAGCATTATCGCATCTCGGAAAGTTTAATTGGACATGCTGTTTGGAAACATTCCAAGGGATTGATATATGTACCCCAACTGATGACGTACTCAGAGGAGAAACTTGTAGAAGAATTGAAAGTGTAGAAGAATTGAAAGATCAAGGTGTGATCAAAATTGAAAGGATGAAGAAGATCAATGAAACCTTAGTTCCACTGCCAGATTTAATAATTACATTTGGTTCAACCTGCTTACCAAATGTAATAAAAGCAGCATGGTTACATTTTAAGGTTAAACAATATATCCCAAGACCAAGGAGGTGCTTTTTTTGTCAAGAATATGGTCATATGGTGGGGTCTTGTAGGCAGAAACTACAAGGCAAGCGTGCCACGTGTCTCAAGTGTAGTGAACAAGAACATGGTGTATGTCACAAAGAAGTAGTATACATTGCGGAGAGAATCGCCCATCATCTTCCCAAAATTGTGATGTGTACATGGAAAAGAAAATACAGACCCTAAGGGTAATGGAACGCATCACATTTACAGAGGCTAAAAAGTTTTAGACTAATATGTTAGACTGGGAATATCCTTTTCAAGTATTGCTGCGAACCGTAGAAGAAATGTTAATGCTACCAGAGGTCTCCTTTGGTGATACACAAGGGGAAGATAATTGGCGACATGTGCTTCTGCCTCTTTGGAGACTGCGCCAGTAATTTCTGGCACACCTGCTTCTTCAGAGGCTGTGCCAGTAATTTCTGGCGCTCCTTCCTCTCCAGGGCAGTAGTTGTCTATAGCGCTCATGCCTCTTCAGTGGCCGTGCCAGATATGCCTGGCACTCCCGCTTCT
Source organism: Macrobrachium rosenbergii (assembly GCF_040412425.1). Lineage (NCBI taxonomy): Eukaryota > Metazoa > Arthropoda > Malacostraca > Decapoda > Palaemonidae > Macrobrachium > Macrobrachium rosenbergii. The sequence continues at coordinate 52,257,644 of NC_089753.1, forward strand.
CTGGAGGGTGTACCAGTTATGCCTAGTGTATTGGCCTTTCATGAGGCTGCAGCTGGCGCTCTATCCTCTTTGGAGGCTTCATTATCTATGTCCGGTGTAAGTGTCCACCTGGAGTCTACACCAACCGTGACTGGTGCCCCAGATGCTTCAGAGGATGCACCAGTTGTGTCTGACTCTCTGACCTCTCCTCAGGTAGCACTAGCTTTGTCTGGTGCTCCTGAGACGGAAATTTCTGTTATGAAGATGCCTTCATAGGTGCCCAGCACCCATGATACTATGGAGGCTTTGCCATCTGTGGCAGGCAACTCTTCCATGGAGGCAGCACCATCATTGTCGACTTTAAAACAGAAGGCAGCCATCAGCAATCAGTCTCCTTCCAGGAAAAAAAGCAGGAACAAGGTAGTAAAGTGAAGTCACTGAAAAGGGGCTCAGCCTCAAAGTCTAAATAAAATTAATTCATTTTCTCCAGTGGAACTGTCAGGATGAAGAGCTAAATCGGAAGAACTAAGACTGCTCATATAAAAGTGTCTCCTATATGTATAGCTTTGCAGGAGACTGTGATTGGTAATAATACATGTCCCATCCCACGAGAGTATACATCTTTTCATTCCCCTTCACAACATTGATACAGGAAGCCATGGCGTGTAGTCTTATATATTCGTAATGACACCCCACAAAATCCTATTAGTATCCAGTCTACGCTGCAGTGATAGGTGTGCAGATCCATTTGCAGAGAAAATATACAGTATGCTCTCTCTATCTACCACCTAGTGAAGTCTTGCCCATTGATGAATTTAATCCCTCATTCAACAGCTACCACGTCCCTTCGTTATTCTGGGAGACATGAATAGTAGCAACTTTCATTGGGGTGACATCGTTACCAGGAAATTGCCTGTGTTCCATCATAGAAAGTGAAAATGTGGGAATGCTAAACACGGGAGTCTACATATTTTCACGTTCAAACAGGCACATTATCAGCAATTGATTAATCTGTATGCAATGACTACTGCCTTATTGATTTTAATTGGAGAGTGATAAATGATAGGCTTAAGAGCTTCAGATCCTCCATCTTCAAGACTACCTAAATGGAACATTGATGAAGCTGATTGGGCAGCTTTCCAGGAACACAACTCAATAAAATGACTCGGCTGATGACTTTCCCTGTCTAGATGATGCTCTTGACTTTTTCACAATTATGTTCTCGGCTGGTCTTCAATCTATAACTAGAACTTTGGGCATATTTATCCACCGACCAGTTCAAATGCCAGGAAACTCATAGAACTAAGCGGTCAGCCTTCATCAAATATCGCAGACGAAAATGTATTTCCGTGTTGAATATCGAAAAGTGAAAGATTATTTCCTCATGGAAATTAAAAAGGCACGAAAGGAATTTTGGACAGTTTTCATAGCTTCACTAAATTCAAAAACACCCTTGACTTTAGTCTGGAAGAGAGTTAGAAAAATATCAGGTAAATTTACTCTTTGTTAACCTCCAGATCCCCGGTTAGTGGAAAATGAGTTTACTAACCATTTTGCAAATGTTGCAAAAGAAAATGATGACAGACCATATTAGCTCAAAGAAGGCTAATGGAACAGGTAAAAATTGATTTGAATACATCAAGGAATGAACAATACAACGTACATTTTACTATGAGGGAATCTGAATCCGCCTTAAGTAAATGTAATGAATCAACTCCTGGGGTGGATGATATAACATATTCAATGATTAAACATACCCCCGAAAATACCGGACTTTTCATATTAAGCCTTATTCACAGAATTTTTCGGGAACATATCTTCCCTAAGCTATGGGAGATGTTACAATTACTGCCACTTTTAAAACCAGGGAAAGACCGATTCAAGACATAGAATGATCGCCCTATTGCACTGACATCATGACTGTGTAAGATCACGGAAAAAATGGTAAACACACGTTTAATGTGGTACTTGGAATATGGTAAATATCTGTTGCCTGCTTTGTGTGGTTTTCGAAGTATGCACTCCACAACTAATGTATTGGTTGGAATGGAATCGTCAGTATGTGAAGCTTTTGCTAACATGCAGCAGTATGTCACTGCTTTCTGTGATCTAAATAAGGCTTATGATACAACATGGAGATATGTCATTCTGAGGGGTTTTTATAAATGTGACCTGAGAGACAATTAGCTTCTTGTTATCAAGGCATTTTTAAAAAATAGGTTATTTCAGGTTCAAGTTGGAGCAACAATGTCAGATGTATTCAGCCAAGAAGAACGAGTGCCACAAGGAAGTGTTTTAAGTGTAACCCTGTTTGCCTTAGCAGTCAATGGGGTATCAAAAATAATACCCCCAGATGTAGCTTATACTCTTTTTGTTGATAACCTTTCAATGTCTTTTGCAGCAACAAGGATGGCAGTGGCTGAACGCCGCCTTCAACTCTGCATTGATACAGTAAAATGGGCTGAGATTAATGGTTTTAGGTTTCCTGCTAGTAAAACGGTAACCATGCACTTTTGCCGTATAAGAGAATTCCTTCCTGATCCAGATCTGTTCATATATGGGCAGAGAATCCTGTGTTGCTGAAACAAGGTGTGTCAGGTTGATTTTTTATAGCAAGCTGACTTGGATTCTTCATCTGAAGTATATCAAGAGAAAATGCTTGAAAGTAATGAATGTGCTGGAAGTTCTGTCCCACACTTCGTGGGGTACATACCGAACTCAGATAGTGAGACGATACAAATCTTTAGTCTCTTTAAAATTAACATATGGTGGTGAAATGTACACCTTAGCAAGGTCTAATAGCCTTAAAGTGCTTAATTTAATCCATCATGGAGGAATACAACTAGCTACAGGAGCATTTAAATCATCTCCCACTGATAGGATGCTTGTAGATGCTAGTGAGATGCCTCTGGATCTACATTACCAACGTCTGCAGGTTCGGAGCTGGTACAGATTTCAGAAGCTCCATAAGTCCTTAACCAGCATTTGTATTAGAAATGAAAGGCCTTGGCAATTTTATGAAAATCACCCCCAAGCAACCTCAACCATTTGCTTTTAGAGTGAAATGTATTATCAGGTAATTAAAAATGCCAAGGATGGAGATTTTAACAGCTAGGTATTCGGTTAGCCTTTCTGGAACCTTCCAGAGGTTAAATGGTGTAGATATTTCAATTTTACCAAGGCAGAAATGTCTAATGAGGCAATGCGGCCAATATTTTTAGATCATTGATAACTCCGTTGCAGTTTTCACGGATAGCTCAAAGTCAGATGCTGGCTTCGGCTTTGGAGTGACCTTCCCTGATATAGAAAGAAGTGGGAGGTTATCATTTGTTGCATCTATTTGTACAGCAGAACTGCATAAAATTTTAAAGGCCTTAAAGGTAAATTTTAACTCAGAATGGGAATAGTTTTATTATATATTGTGACTCGATAAGTGTTCTTCAGTCGTTGGAATCTTTTAACTCTTTAAACCCTCTGATTTTAGAGATATTGTAATGGCTGCTTTTAATGGAAAGAAGAGGTAAAGAAATAAACTTTTGCTGGGTGCTTTCCCACGTTAGGTTGGTTGGGAACGAGCAAACTGATCAACCTACTAAGTCAGCTGTCACCTCCTCAGAACCCACAAGATGTCTGTTACCATATCGGAGAGTTGATATTAACTCGGTGGTCTGGTTAAACTAACGTTTAAAAAAAAAAAAAAAAAAAAAAAAACCATATCGAGATGTATATCCTGTAGTAGATAAGAAAATTAAGAAGATTTTGCAGTCCCTTTAGGAAAATATTTTCATGAATCAAAAAAATGCACAGCATTACGTCATCAGTGTCTCCTTGGTCATATCCTTATAAGCCAAGGAGACAAAAACGTTGTTGTGCAGGCTTAGGATTGGACATACAAGACTCACTCATGGGTTCTTGGTGTCCGGCGAAAGTCCTCCAATCTGCAATGACTGTTTTGTGCCCTTGACTGTCAGACTTTTGCTGGTCGAATGTCCCAGTCTTTGGTATCTTGGGGAAGTGACAGAGATGAACATTTCATCTTTGCAACGATTCTCAGGGAGGACTGTAATTTAGAGCAACTATATATGTTTGTCAGAGAGGCGGGTCTCAACAAAATTTACAACGTACAGTATGTTTATATGTATGTATATTATATATGTTTAACGGATATGATTATATATACATTTAGATATTTCTTATATGAGGCTCCTTTTAAACTTATTTATATTTTTGATTTCCTGTTTAATATTATACGGCATCAATAACCTAGATCTTGTGGCCCCAGTTTTAATAGCCACAAATCAGCCAATCAATATCGTCCGATAAATTCACTCAATTTTCGTGTTAACAAGGCTGACTTTTCCAGCCAGTTGAATATTTTTGATATTCAACTTCTTCATCTGCTGCGATTCTCGTTTTCTTTCCTTTCTTTTTCAGAGGAAAGAAACGTAATCTTGTTCATCAGCGAACGATTCTTTTGATTTAATTGAAGAGGAATTTTGTTCATACCTTCATTTACTATCATTTACCTCAATACTTTTGCTAGTAATTTTAATTGTCCGTTTAAATGACGAACCTCCCAAGATCCTATTAGGTTCATAATAATCTAGTTGATGTGGTTATACTGAGCATATATTGGTAGACAATCTTAGCTGTATAGTGCTATATCATATATTACTAGCCATTATCTATCTATCTATAATAATATAATCCGAGTGGATCTTGTTTTCCTCCTCCGGGTGACAGTAGGGGAGACGTGCCGCAGCCACCCAGCCCCTGCAAAGCCTTTTGACCACCCCGGGTGGGGGCTGGGTTGGTAGGGGAATGGGAGGGTAGGGGAGATATCCACCCTCCTCCTGCAAATCTGTTTGTCTGGCCTGGGTGGGGCCGGGGTTGATAGGGGATCGAGCGGGCAGGGGGAACAGCAGCGCCGTTCCAGAGCGTGAGCCAACAAGCTCGTATATTTGATAAATTCTGTTCTTTATTCTTATTACATATATATCATATAATGACGTCAGGTTTTCTTCTTCATTTTTAAAAATTTGTGCTTTGCTTTTTATGTAAAGTATGATATCAATAAATAAAGATTATAACTCTCGTTTTATTAAGCAAAAATGAGCATGACAAAAGTCCATTGGCTTCATCATAGAATGATTAAAAAAAAAAAAAAAAAGTTTTGAAATGTCCCTTTCCACGCTCTCATTATTGTTGTCATTCCAGTAAACCTTTCAGAAACATTTTCACTCGATCGAATGTTTATTTCAGCAAATGTTAATGAGAAAACATGACACTTTTTGACCACGGGTTGAAGATGTGATCAATACTGAGTAATGAATATATATATATATATATATATATATATATATATATATATATATATATATATATATATATATATATATATATATATATATATATATATATATATATATATTCATATTATATTTATTATATATATATATTGATATATATATATATATATATATATATATATATATAATTATATATATTCATATATATATATATATAAATACACAGTTATGAATATATACTGTGTATATATATATATATATATATATATATATTCATATAGCTCAGTATTTATCATTTATATACATATATTGAATATATACAGTATATAATTATATATATAATATATATATAATTATATGTATTCAATATATGTATATATATATATATAAATACTGAGTTATATATATATATATATATATATATGTATGTATATATATATATATATATATATATATATATATATATATATTGTATATATATAATATATATACAGTATATATAAAGTGGGACAAAAAAAAGCAAAACTTTCATTTTCCTATCTACTTGATTTTGTCTTTCCACCTGAACCTCTCCGTCTTTTCAGTATTCAGTGTTAGGTAAATCATGAAAAGGAATTGAGCCTAAGGCATTTAATGATTTTTTAATCAATATTTTTTGAAGATTTTTTTTTATCCTGAAATGGGGTAAAAAAAATCATAGGTAAAATCAAATCTTGGTTGTTTTTGGCCAAAGAAACTTGTGGTACGAACTAAAATGCGTTTTTCCATTAAAAAAAATGGTAAGTTTAACGTGAATAAATGTTAAATCGTATCAAAAGATAACTGAAAAGTGTATTTTTTGGTAATTAATTTAGAAAACATATTTTCATTACAATTTCCATTAACAAAAAGAAAAACATTTCACTGGTATGAATTGTAAACCATGCATACTCATGCTAAAATTCCTTTATCAAATCTTTTTCCATCTTCTTTAGACAAGTACATGCCATTTCATATGGAAATCATTCCTTGGAATTGCTAGAGATATTCTTTTTTAGAAAATCAACTTCAGTTTTTGTTACTGGAACATCTTCATCGTTTGCAAAGGTTTTTATTATTTTTCCCAAAAATAGATCATGTGTGGTTCAGTGTAGTATACTGCACAGTACCTACCAACAGAATCTTCTGATATTACAGGAATGCCTGTTTCTGTTGGCGGTGGTACCTCTTGGTGTTCCCATTCCATGTCAATTCCATCTTTATCTAAACTGAAACTTACGTCATCAGCAGAATCACTTTCCAAGATTATTTCATCTGTTGTTGTACTGTCGGCAAGTGGTTCAGGGTCCTTTTTCTTTCTCTTGCTTGACTTCATATCATTTCTTGTTCCCTTCAGAACCTAATGACTTGTAAGCTCCTTACTGCATTCTCCCTGAGTTATAATTTGGTTGTGCATGTTGATTTTTCTTCTTGTTAGGATGTGTTCCGCTACGGCCTCTGGAATTCTAAATCTCTTCCAGTGAAGTTTCCTTTTCCTTTGCTACCAACAGAATATTAAACTTCACTCTCATTGGAGCCCTTGCCTGAATTTCGTTGACGAGATCCGTCCAACTCAAATTTTTTGGTTAAAGTGTTCCTCGCTGCTGAATGTCCTCCTTAATATCTTCAAGAGGTTCATCTTTATCAGTGGGGTCTTGAATTTCCAGCCAGTGACTGCGGCCTGGTGATCATTCTTGAGCTATGGTTGATGTATCAGTAAGACACTTGTCTACATCTGCTCCAGGTATTAGTGAGGGGTTTCTTCTTGGCTGGTGAAAGTAAATATCTGTGTAACATCCATGCTGATGATGGCATCAGTTGTGAGTCTTTGGTGCCTGCCTCCTTATCAGCCATAGCATCCAATACTACAGGATTATTTCCGTCATCCTTTTGTGCGCCCTCTGTCCAGCCATGTTTTGAAAGTTTTAAATTTCACGGGACAAAAGGGACCTTTATCATACTTTTCTGAATTCAAAGGGTATATTCCAGTAGCACGAAAATCTGCTTTTACATTGTCAGTCGAAAGCCCCAGCTTCCAGACACTGCACAGCATATTCACAAAGCGTCTTTTTTGTAATGGTGCTCATGCTCCTTTGCATGTACTTTACATGCTGTTGCAGTGCTGAATCATAGTAGGATTTTAAAGGGGCAAAGCAAGCAACGTCTAATGGCTGTAACAGATCTGTACAATGTGCAGAAAGCTTGATGATACTGATATTTTCACTTTTTGTCAAAATCAGGGGAGGGCGAGTCTCTTGTTTTTCCTACGAAAGCGTTGGACAGGACAAATACTTATCTCACTCAAATACAAAAGGATTTATTATAGTTTGAAGAGACTGAATATGGAAGAAAATGCGATCAGAGGTAAAAAATCGATTTTGGGGTAAAATCTGCTCACACTTAGAGGACGAAAAATCAAGCATGGGGCAAGAAGAAAATCAGTGAATTTGATTTCTTCTTACCCCAGACTTCAGCCATTCGGATGGTGCAAAAAAAAAAAAAAAAAAAAATCACCTCCCCCTCTAAGGAAGGGGGCCAGGGGGTATATAGCAATACACAGGGAGTACCAGGGGGTCTTTGTGATTCTTTCTTACCCGAAACTGAGCTTGCCTCTGCGAATGGACGAGAAAAAAAAATTCAAACTTCGTGCGAGCTACTTCAAAGTTTTGCTGGTTTTTTTTCTTACACTTATGGAAAAAATTATCCCGGAAGTATGTATATAAGAAATGCCTTGTAATATACACATTGATATTAATTGCAGAAAGGTATTCTAACATCAAACCACCTCAAAATGATGATTAATTAGGAAGAAAGGTATAAAACGGGGCGATTCTTTCTTGCCTCATCAACCCTTATATTTTTTCTTACCCCACTTTACTGTTTTTTTTTTTTAACACTAGTTTAACCAGACCACTGAGTTAATATTAACTGTCCTAGGGCTGGCCTAAGGATTAGACAAGCTATTTAAACCCTAATAATTTAATTAAACCTAGTGACATATGTTTATCTAAGAACTAATTAAGTTAATTATAATATATTATAAATTATTCTATGAATCTTATATTTTATCGTATAAATGATTAAATTTAAGGAATTTTAAAATATTAAAAAGTGAAAATTTGTCATTTTCTGACAGTATATCTTTAAAGGAATATCTTCTAAATAAAATGTCTCTTTGGATTCTATATTTTGGACATACCTTTAAAATATGCTTTACTGTTATTTGTATATTACATATTTCGCACATAGGTATAGGGGCATGGGGTTACTCATCAGGTAACCATGTGTCAGTTTAGTGTGACCAATTCTTAGCCGTGTCAACATTACTGAAAACCTGCGGCAATTCTGATAGGATGATGGCCACGGGTCTACAGTTTCTTTTATTTCTCTTAATTTATTGTTAAGATTGCTTTCCCTCCAGTTATTTTGCCATTTCTTCTTAATCACCGCTTTACTGTATCAAATAATCTTCTAATGGTAATAATTCTGCTGATATTGGGAGTGTTCTAGCCTCTTTTGCATAGGTGTCAGCTTTTTCATTGCCTTCTAATCCTATGTGAGATGGTATCCAACATAGAGTAACAGATATCTTTTGCATTTTCATTTCATGTAATGTATGTCTAATTTCATTTATAATTTGATTTTTTGGAGTATAAGAGTTTATTGCATTTATTGAACTTAGTGAATCGCTAAAGATGGTTACTTCATTACACTGGTTTTCATATATAGTTGTTAATGCTGTTTTTATTGCTAGTAATTCAGCAGTGAACACTGATGGTTTGTTATGTAAAGAGGCTTGGCTTTTTGTATTGTTTCCGTAAACAGCAGTCCAACTCCCATATCATCTTTGGAACCATCAGTATATAAATGATTATTATTGTGTACCTTTTGATATGTTCCAGAGCATACAGTTTCATAGAAAGTGGGCTATTCAATTTATTAATTGGTATTGTACATAGTTTGTTACATATCTGGGAGCACTTATCATCCATGGAGGCATTATTTTGTTAAAATTGTAAAATCTAATATTATAAAGATCATCGTTAATAAATAATCTATTAGCTCTAATAGGGGAAGGATGGGATGTGCAGAGGTTTACAAATTATAAATAGTCCAGCAAAAACCAAAGATTTATTTAATTTAAAAACAGATTGTTTCTGGAATACAAAAATTACCCCATTTTACTGTAATATATATATATATATATATATATATATATATATATATATATATATATATATATATATATATATATATATATATATATATATATATATATATATATATATATAATAAATACTGAGTTATGAAATATATATATATATATATATATATATATATATATATATATATATATATATATATATACATATATATTATATAATATATAATATATATATATATATATATATATATATATATATATATATATATATATATATATATATATATATATATATATATATATATTGTAACACTAGTGCATTACTAACCTTTTGAGCATGAATACAAAATTGAAGACGCAGTTAAACAACGTCATGAAGAGGTCGGCCACTGACAGATTCACCAGGAAGTAGTTGGTGGTCGTCCTCATGCGCTGGTTTCCTGCAAAGAATCAGTGGAAGATGATAACTATTGATGTTCCAGTTCTCTCCTTTCCTTAGTTTGACTCTTACGGTCATTAATGGGTATCATCACCGTCACTATCAGTTACTACCATAGTAAGCTCGCCAGTAGAATGCTTTCCAATCTCTTAATGGAAATGTGAAGGCAGGGCCTAAAGAATACCTCTAGACCTTAGGTGTGAATCCATCTCCTTTAATGAACGTTTCATTCTCAGATGCTGAGTTGATGGACGTTTATGGGAATTTTATGCTTCATGTTTAAACAGCAAGCTCTGTAGGGAGTAATTCTTCCTCCAGCAATAAACGAGAAAATACTGCAGACAATTTTGATCTGACGTAACGTTCCACATAAAACAATTAGGGTCGATCAGGAAATCGTCTTGTTTTGGATTATGTAAAGGATTAGCTAATACTATTCTGTTGTAAATAACACGATTTCCATAATTTAAAATGAAATCGTACATAATGTATTTTTGGGGGTGGTGGGTTGCATTCGCTTCATCAGTATTAGTGTCCACATTTCATAAACGCTCATGGAGTGCATTCACACTATAGTATACAGTGAAACATGTCGTAAACATACAAACCTTGTCGCATACATATAACAAAAATATTTTGAAAAGAAGTCAACTACCTTAAGCTGAGAATGAACCTCTGGCCATGCTGGATCAACAAGTCGCCAACTTTCATTCAGCCTGTTGTGATCATTTCTTCATTCAAAGTATCCATTTCCTTGTCTATCGTCTCTGTGAAATCAGTATTTTGAAGTGTTGGGGAATCGTTACCTTTCAGGTCGAAAAATACAGATGGATAATCATGGATCCGTGGGTGAGGGATCGTCGTGGATCCGTGGTTGAGGGATCATCTTGGATCCAATGTTGGAGGAGGTGGAGGAATAGTTCGATCATTGGTTGAGAGATCGTCTTGGATTTGTGGTTGAGGGATCTTTTTGACTCTGTGGTTGAGGGATCGTCTTGGATCTGTGGTTGAGAGATCTTGGATCCGTATTAGAGGGATTGTCCTGGATCCAAGGTTGAGGGATCTTTTCGGATCCCTGGCTGAGGGATCGTTTTGGATTTGTGGTTGAGGGATCGTCTTGGATTTGTGGTTGAGGGATCTTTTTAGCTCTGTGGTTGAGGATCGTCTTGGGTCTGTGGTTGAGAGATCTTTGATCCATGGTTGAGAGATATTGGATCCATGTTAGAGGGATTGTCCTGGATCCAAGGTTGAGGGATCTTCTTGGATCCTTGGTTGAGGGATTGTCTTGGATCTGTGGTTGAGGGATAGTCATGGATACATGGTTGAGGGATCACCTTGGATCTTTATTTAGGGATCGTCTTGGACCTAAGGTTGAAAGATCTTGGATCTGTGGTTGAGGGATCGTTTTGGATACATGGTTGAGGGATCACCTTGGATCTTTGGTTTAGGAATCATCTTGGATCTAAGGTAGAAGGATCTTCTTGGATCTGTGGTTGAAGGATCGTCTTGGATGCATTGTTGAGGGATCACCTTGAATCTTTGGTTTAGGGATCGTCTTAGATCTAAGGTTGAAGGATCTTCTTGCATCTGTGGTTGAGGGATTGTCTTGGATACGTTAGTGAGGGATCACCTTGGATCTTTGGTTTAGGGATCGTCTTGGATCTGTGTTTGAAGGATCTTCTTGGATCTGTGATTTAGGGGTCGTCAAGGATATATGGTTGAGGGATCGCCTTGGATCTTTGGTTTAGGGATCGTCTTGTATCTAAGGTTGATGGGTCTTCTTTGGTCCGTGGTTGAGAATACTAAAGGTGTATGGCGCTAAAAGATGTAATTACATATTTTGGCTGAGATTGTACTTTTTGAACCATTTTATTTGAGTGAACCATTGCTGTTTCTTTGGAAAAAAAAAAAAAATGGCTTCAGTTTCTATATCTTTCTCAGGTAGGTTTCAGATGTAAGAGAATGTGTGTTTTTATTCGGTGTCCAGCATTTACTGCAATCCTAAGAATCTGTCTTAGAAGAATATTTTTCACCCCCTTTCGCAAAAAAAAAAAAAAAAAAAAAAAAAAAGTGATTTCGGGAGAGTGTATAGCTCGTTTCGTGCGGCAGCAGGATACAATTCGTCCAATTCTTCTTACGTATTTTTGTGTTATCAGTAGGAGGATTTCTGTGATTGACTCCTCTGCAGATAAATCGTACCCAGTATATTGACAATAGTCATCGATTTCTATTCCGTTTCCTTTATGGAAGTTGAAATGTGATCGGAAACATTGCATGGCATGCATGGGGTGGGGTAAGGGGCGGCGGGCGTGGAGCGTATTTGGAATTTAATTCAACATTGTAAGTTTTGTTACATAACAGTAGCTGAAAGCTTCCTATGGAAGCTATTCAACTTACGATTTTTGTGCGAAAATGAGACCAAGGATACTTTCTTGCCACTGCGTAAGCGTTTTATCAACCGACATCTTTTGTAATAGCTGTTCATGTCTCCTGTGAAGGGATCCGTATCCCCATCTGTAAAGGGATCCGTATCCCCATCTGAATCTGAAAGACAGATCCAATTTAGTATTACAAATTACGAGGAGGATGCTTTTGATGTGGCAGTTTTGTTCAAAATTCATTGGATTTTATTGAGATTTTAACAGAGAGAATGACCTTCAGTCGTTAGGGATTAATAAAAGTTGATATGTAACTTTAAGGTACAGTAATGTCACTCTGATATTCTGTGTCTTTATTTTTGCAGAATCATCAAGACAGACGCTGAACATAATAAAAAAAAGTTACATATCGATCATCCTACAACTCTACCGCACAATCAGTAGTGCAATATTTCCGGGAGGATTGTCAGTACGAGAGAGAGAGAGAGAGAGAGAGAGAGAGAGAGAGAGAGAGAGAGAGAGAGTACGGTTGGCGGTTGAAGGGAAAAGTGGATAGATTTAAGACCAAGTCACGTCCGTTTATTCTTGTCTTGCATGACTGTTTTCATTTATTCTTGTTTGATGACTTTCACTCTGGATTACAGAATTGATTGACATACACAATTGCGTGTGCACAATATTTTTTTAACAATGAGATGTTTTCCCTGAAACAGGGTGTGGCTCAAGAGAAAAATCAACCCAACGTCACTCCACGTTTAATACAGTACGTCTTAATCGTGGGTGAAACCATGGACAGAAAACTTCCACTGCATTAGTAGCTGGTAGCATAGTGGCTAATTATATTATATATATATATATATATATATATATATATATATATATATATATATATATATATATATATATATATATATATATATATATAGATAGATAGATAGATATATATCGTTCTAAGTATGTCAGTATATATCTATCCTTGTATATATATATATATATATATATATATATATATATATATATATATATATATATATATATATATATATATATATATATATATATATATATATCTTGTTCAGGTATGCTAACTCTCAGTAATCTGACTCAGTAATTTCACACTCAGTATTTTGAGTCTATATAATCTGACATTCTGTTGAAGTTGACAACTAGTAATTTGACTCCTAGGGGAAAAAAATGCTTTTCTGAAATATCCTCTCTGTATGTATATAAACTGTGTGCAAAGGTCATGTGTGAGTGCACAAAAGTACACTAACCCTTAGGCAGAGTTCCGTATCTCTCCGATATCTTTCTTTGAGACCAATATCAACAACCTTTCGGTACATAATCTGAAATGAGTTAAAAAGACACGCTGAAAGAAGCGCATAAAGGAAATTGGTTGCAAAGAGCTTTTTCGAAATCCATCATGAAGTATTGAGCGTTGAATTTGTGACGTCATTCCGACGTTTTGCAAATGGTTGAATGTTTGTCTGTTTCGTCAGGGAGGACAAATGATCTTGGAACACTAAAATGCCCATTCTGAACATGAAAGGTAAACAATTGAAAGTGTATATTTTGGTGCACTCTTTGAAGTTCTGGCACATTGTGTTGAATTTATCAAATCATCCAGTCTTTTGTTCACTGCAAAGATAAGAAATCACCATTCATCATTTTCACCAATATCGCTCACCAGAAAGTCTTCACCAGCGCCAAGAAACCTTCATCTATCCGGGATTCACCAACAACAAGCACTGAAAGGAAATGAAGGTAGAGCTACATGTAAGATGCTTTTGTGTTATACTCCGACCTCAGTCATTTCCTTTCCCCTTAAAGGGTGCGGCGAAGCATCCTGGATAGATGCCGAGGGAGCCTTTGATTTAGCTATGGATCTCGTATTTTGGGGTTCGTTCCAAGCGAATAATCCAGCAACGCGCTTTATTGCGGTGTGGTCGTTTTCCTCCTTAAATATAGGTCAGCGAGCTCTGCAATACTTTAATTCACCCTTACGATAAACCTGAGGGGTCCATTTAACGTTTGCTTGCGCTTCGTAAACAATTGTAAATCTTTCACAAGTTTTCGATCTGCAAGTGCTGTCAGGTACGGGACTTGGTTATAGAATGAAAAACGATGTTACTGCCAAAAGGAATATTTGCAACTAGTTATGTTTTAGTTTCTTAAAAACAAATTCATCAAACTAACCCATCAACTGACAGAGCAATTAAACTGACGATATCAGTTTACCAAGGTTCAAAACACCAGGATTGAAACTACTGGAGTCACAAGAAACAAGGGGCATATATATATATATATATATATATATATATATATATATATATATATATATATATATATATATTACTTTACAATGCATAACAGTGAGCTATTTCGCCAAATAGGTTTTGGCTTCTATGATAAAGACGTGTGCACTCATTTCACCATATTATCTCATCTTCAAATAATTTCAAAGCACCCTGACCTTTTTTATTTGATGTATTTTAACCGTTTTACCATCTGCATAACACCACATTTCTTAGTCTTTCATTCCTTACCACTCTTCATTTACTACAGACACAAGTCAACTTACTACTTTCATTCGCATGAAGTAGAGACGGCTAGGCAAACCTTCCAAACATTAAAACTTTGGCCCCCAAAGGCAATCTTTCCTTCGCCATAATTTTTGCAAAGGCTCCGGCTACTTTCCAAGCGCCTGTACTAATCAATTCTTTTACTGCCCATATTTTCACTCGCTGCGAATCTACCAGGTCTTCATTTTCTTGCATTGTCTTGCTCTAGCTCACTTTCATTTTTAACTTTATCTTCTTTCAAAATCTTTAAAACTTTTTCACTAGTTTCTAGAAATTTTATTTTCCTCACTATTACCAATCGACACTGTATGATCAGAAAAAAGTCACCCATCCCACTTTCCACAACCCAGGTTCTTATCTCACAACTTCGCTCTTACATCACTTCCAGTGAGTGCTTGATGCAACTTCATAAATCTTAGTTTTAGTTTTCTGTAAAAGAAAACTGTTGTGCGGGCTTTGTCTGTCCGTCTGTACTTTATTCTGTCCGCCCTCAGATCTTAAAAACTACTGAGGCTAGAGGGCTGCAAATTGGTGTCGATCATCTACCCTCCAGTCATCAAACATACCAAATTGCAGCCCTCTAGCCTCAGTAGTTTTGATTTTACTGAAGGTTAAAGTTAGCCATAACCGTGGATCTGGCAACGATATAGGATAGGCACCCACCGTGCCGTGGTTAAAGTTTCGTAAGCCGCGGCTCATACAGCATTATATCGAGACCACCGAAAGGTAAATCAATTTTCGGTGGCCTTGATTATACGTCGTCGCGGCTGTATAGAAAAGTCGATTGCGTTCTCAACTACCACACTGTTGGTTGCGAGTTCGAATCTCCGACCGGCCGGTGAAGAACAAGAGGAATTTGTTTTTGGTGATAGAAATTCATTTCTCGCTATAATGTGGTTCGGATTCCACAATAAGCTGTAGGTCCCGTTGCTAGGTAACCAATTGGTTCTTAGCCACGTAAAAGTAAATCTAATCCTTCGGGCCAGCCCTAGGAGAGCTGTTAATCAGCTCAGTGGTCTGGTTAAACTAAGATATACTTAACTCCTCTTCTTAACCAGATGTTTTGCTTATTCCCTACTATCTTCGTTACTTCACCTATTTGCTCTCACAACCTAACTTGCTAACACTCACTACACTTTCGATTCTTACAAACACTTTAAAACTCTTTCAAGTGACGATGAGGTCCCCCCAACCCCCTCGACTTAATCCACCTGCGCAGCTGCGTGGGGAAATCTTAATTGTCTGGAATTTGTTGTTTAGTTCAATTCCAGGAGAGCTACAGTTTTCTCTTTGGCATAAATTTTGTGGGTTTTCCCATCACAAATAGTGAAATGAACGAGTCTTGGGAGAGTCTGGTTGATAGTAACCAGAAAATGCTGGAAACGAGTAAATCCTGTGTCCCGTTCCATGTGTGTATTCTGATAGTCCAAGGAGATGGGAAACTTTCCTCCGATGTATGATGACTGGCCGCTTTGAGTATGTGGCACTCGCTGGTCAAGTGTCCCAGCTTTGGGAACTTGAGGAGTTTTCTCTCCTTGTGCTCTGATGGAGAAGGTCATTAACCCTTCTCCAGGGTTGTCAAAGGGTAAGTTGTGTATAGAAGTGGAGTTTTGGGTTTACTGAGAAAACGAGATTCCAGAAAGATGTGAAATTTTAGTAAATCCTTTTGTCAAAATTAATCAGTTTTATGTATAATGATATGTGTGTGGTATGAAAATATTTGTGTGGCATGCATGGATGGGTGAACGTTTCATGAAAACTATTTATTATAAGAGTTTTGATATTTCTGGCCGAAATCAGTCGATCCTTGCAGCTTTTCCTCAGTGCTGCCAGCTGCGACACAATTTGATTTAATGACTGAAAGCTGCCATCATTCCATTTTCCACTTACGCCCACTTTCCTTACTCCATAAACTTTCGCCTCTGTCTTCGTCTTTTCCCCGAGTTCTGTCATCAAACAACAGGGGAGACAAAAAAACGTCTGTACCGAAGCTCCATTTCTATACCAAGATGTCACTGTCCAGTCTGCTCAAGCTTATAAAACCTTTGATTTCATAATGGAAACACTGATTTCTCTGAATTTATTATAATCTGTTTATATTTCATTAGCGCCTTCCTTGCATTCTCAGCAACTTCTTCCACAAGTGTTCTCAAATATTCCTTAACTCCTAACATTGCATCATTCAGATATGCCTCATTATATATCATATATATGTATACAGTGATGTATGTATGAATATGGGAATAGGCGAATTACAATAAATTATATATATATATATAATATATATATATATATATATATATATATATATATATATATATATATATATATATATATTTCACGTTTATTTAAAGGTCTACTTATTGTCTATTGTTTATATATATATATATATATATATATATATATATATATATATATATATATATATATATATATTTAAATTTAAAGGTCTACTTATTGTCTATTGTTTATATATATATATATATATTGTATATATATATATATATATATATATATATATATATATACATACAGTATGTGTGTGTAAACATATACATATATATATATATATATATATATATATATATTATATATGGTATAATACATATATATACAGTATATATATGTATATATATAATTATATAAAACAATAGACAATAAATAACCCTATAAATAAACATGAAAGAATCTTTCCATCTTATTTTTACACCACCCCCAACATTTCCGGGACACTCCTGTCGTTGAAGCTACAACAAAATAATGATAAACATCCGAAGCTCCTAAAAGATAATAGTTAATTAATTTAAATGAGTAGTTTTAACACAGCCTATCCCACAGGAATAGGGAGCGGACAGTGGAAGGGAAATCACGTCATTTACTTAATGACTGGAATAATTAAGTGACGATTGAGTAGATCTGTTCCTGCATAACGTTCTGTATTTCCTATTATCTTTTGGAACCTCTTTCAAATGAACACAATATTCTCTGGAAGCTCGAATTTCAAATCAATGGCCCTTGTAGGATTGTTCCATATGAGTGGGGGTTTATTTTCTGAATAATAATAATAATAATAATAATAATAATAATAATATCACCTTCATATTGTTTGTCAGTGGTATAATTTCTCAGTCTTGCAAACATTCGTTTTAAGAACATTTTGGAAATAACGTTCATTAATTTCTTTCTTGTATATTTTAACTAGCCTTTTTTTTCTTTAATTGCGGTTTCAGTTCGTCTGTGGAATTCATTGGGAATTAAAGACTAGGCTGATTTTCTTGAACGTGGCTATTAATTGTTTGAAATGTTCGTCTGAAGTTTGGATACAAAGATAATACTTAGCGACAGAGGAATAATATTTCTTTAAAGTGTAGCTAAATAGCAGATGAACTTGATTCATACTAATATTATGTTAGTGGGAAAATTCGTATTCAAAAACCGATGCCGTGAAATATACGGCTTCGTTTTTCAGGTTTTATGAAAATCCGCATAAGTGGAGGAAGAAACATCATTTTGAATCCGTGCGTAAGTGCCATCAAGAAACATGGATCGACGACATACCCAGAACAATTCTTATGACGACGATGTTGCCCACGCATGCGCCGAGGATCATGAACCCAAACGCCATGACCCAAAGGGCCTGTTGGTATGCTGGCATCTGAAATGGGAGCTGAGTTGGCCTATTGCTGGGACTGGCGCTGATGACATCTGCAAAGAAGAAAAGGGTTTCTGTCTTACTGAAACAGAGTTATTTGGGAGTCTTTTAGTGTGACCTTTTGATGTGCTGCCTTTTGCTCAATCTACTCCAAAGTTAAGGAATGTTTTAGCTGATTAGTACATTGGTAGGTGATCATTCTCTCTCTCTCTCTCTCTCTCTCTCTCTCTCTCTCTCTCTCTCTCTCTCTATATATATATATATATATATATATATATATATATATATATATATATATATATATATATATATATATATATATATATATATATATATATATATATATATATATATATATATATATATATATAATTTCAAGAAGAATTGAAAATGTCAATTGTCAGAAGAGTGACACAACTAGAAAAATGTGTTTTTGAGTTATTGACACCAGCAGATAGCACGTTCTTTGTTCCATATTTCCATATTTGTTATTTGTTATACTAACAAGAGGAAAAAAGGGGGAATTCATGCTGGAGGGCAAATGTTACGACATGTCACTATTACACTATAGAGAGTATAGAGTTTTTAAACTTTAAATTGCTTCTCCTGAAAAATAGCAATTTTCGAGTTATGTCACTCATCTGGCAAATGAGCGATACACACACACACACACACACACAGATTTGGTGATTACTGGCACTCAAATTACATGTTACACACATATATATATATATATATATATATATATATATATATATAGCATCGAAGGGAACACGTGGTTGGCATACAAATATATATATAAATACATATTATGCATAACACATACTCTTACATACATACATTTACTTCCTTCCTGCATGTTAGGACCTTTCTTTGCAATACCTCTTGCACACGATCTCTCCAATCCTTTCTAGATCTTCCTCTCCGCCTTCCCCACGTAACCTCTGAATGTCACACTGTTCACTAACCTATAAACGTCTATCCTTTTCACATGACCAGACCATCATAAAATGATCTTATCCACCCTTTCACCTTTGTTAACCTTTTTACCACTTCTGTGTACTGTAAGTATGTCCTTTTTTCTCACCCTTTCAATTTTTCATAACCAAACGGCACAAACGGTTCATGACAACAGCCATAACATTTTTCTTTCGTTCATCCACACTTCACATCTGTAAAAGTGTTTTGGCTTAACAGTCCTCTCATACATTCTTGCTTTTGCTTCCGTAACATTTCAAGTCACTTTCTAACTTTGCATACACCCCAATACCTTGTATTAAACTTTTCACGTAGTTTTATATACCTGGATGTTTCCAAACTAACCAGGTCCTGTTAACGCAGAGACTAATTATAAAAAGAACTTCATGGGATGTTAATACATCAACTTGGCAGGAGACATGCTGACCAATAAACGACAAGAATGATTATTTTTTTATTATTTTTTTATATGCTTTACGAATTACAAAAATATGAAATTACAATCATTTTTATATTAACATTATCAAAATTAAAAAGATTTATTGATGAAATCACCAGTTACAACTTTGTTAGCTTCATTTCCATACACAGATTTCAATAACCATCTACAATAGTGTAGCTCTCATTTAGGAAGGCAAAAGGTTCCTTTTTCATCAAGTTTCTTAAACCTACTAATCCATATGCATTACAAATAGTTATGTATTGATAATATAGCTGTGTTCCTGTCCTTTTTCCTTTTACACTCAAAATCAAACATGAAAACCTTCAACCATACTTTAGGCTTTACAGAACGTATCATTATAAAAATTATTTTGAAACCACTTTAGTATATTTTTAACCTTGTTGAAGCGTAATACCTGATGGATTCATCAACAGTCGGTTACCGTAGATTTTAAATGCCGCTGAATTTTGCTCAGGGTAAAGATTTGGTCTTGGAGCCTGACCACGTTGATAAAGTTAAGGATGGAATCACTAAGTTTCCGGCATGGAGCAACCCGCTTTGTTCAAATGTGTTGTTTATTTCTCTTATATATTCATGAACTGACGGCCCTATAACGTTTCATTTTTGCGGAAGAGAGAACTGCTTTCAAAACCACAAGCAAAATCACAGCTACTTTAAGGACGTGTGTTTAGACGCTTGATAAGTATTAAGTACAAGTATCCAAAAGAAGAAAGTGCCCCAAGTCGATTGTCGCGACCCTTTTCATTAAAGTTCTGAAGCTTTCTTCCTTCAAGAGCTTTCTCTTTTTCGGTTTTAATCCTCTTTCCCGTGATTATGCGCCGAATAAATTAAGAGAGTTTGCTTGTGATAAAATCCACAAACATATTTCGGTCTGACTGTTGAAGCTGTGAAGGTGTTTATTTATCAGTTTCAAGTTTTAATTGAAATATCGCGTGGCACATTTTGAATTATTCAAAATCACATTAAAGTTTCGTCACGCAAAACGGGACCAGAAACTGAACATGTAGGATGTATAGAAATTGTGTATTGGTAGTAACTCATTTTTAGTAAATATGTATGGAGAAGTGTTTACGCCCCAAACAGCATTTTTAATTATAGAAGAGGCTCCATTGGGTTCGTATTTATGACACGTCTCACTGCTACAGGTGGAATGATTAAGCACAAATAGGCTTTGATCATCTCAGCTTTGAACCTTGTCTTTCAAGTTAAATGAGCAAACAAAGCTCGTATTAATATGGGCTCATGTCATCCCAAAAACCAGTCGCCACCGAGGGAATCGCTCATCTTTAACTCGCAATCCGATTTAAGGGTCTGCAACATCGTGCCGATTCGCGCATATTTAGCCCATGACGTAACTAAACAACCTTACTGGCAAGCCACTTTTGACTATCTTAATTGTCCGGGAGAGATTTCGACATATTTTAACAGGTAGGCGGATTTCCGCATATACGGATCATCTTTCGTACCAAGACGTAAGTGGAGGCGGTAATTTTTAGACTTTATATTTATTCATCTATAATCTTTAGGCATTCCAATTTTTTCTCGATACCCTTTAGTATTCCAGTCTCCAGATCCACCCGCCCCGGGAATTTGCTTTCTCCTTTTAATCATAGGACATTCGAGTTTCCTCTTGATTGTTTGGCATTCCCAAATTCCCTTTGGATTTAGGGCATTCCAATTTCCATTTAGACCTCAGTGCCTTTCAGTTTCTCATTTTGACCTTGGGGCATACCAGTGACCCATATTAATTCTAGTTTATACCTGTTTACACCCTTTGACACTGGGCATTTTATATTCAGACCGTTTATTACTATCCTTGTACTTTGGGCATTGGATTTGGTCTCCTGTTTGGGTATTCCAGTTTCCCTTTAAGGGCTTCTGGATTTTCCATCAGCTCCTTTGCCATTAGGTTCTTTTTTTTATCTACATCATACCATTTTGACCCTGAAAGTATTCGTCGCCATTTTGCTTCAGTTTCATGAGCTTTTCAGAATAGCTGCTAATGCATTCTAAGCATTATTACCAGTAGTATCCTCTTTTGTCGTGAAGGCTGCTTCTCTCTCTCTCTCTCTCTCTCTCTCTCTCTCTCTCTCTCTCTCTCTCTCTCTCTCTCTCTCTCTCTCTCTCTCTCTCACACATGGTCTTACCCAAAATCTTCGGTGAAATTATCAGAGGTTTTAATAATAAGCAGTAAGACAGAGCCCTCATGTTTTAGCTCAAAGAAAAGGAAAAGCTTTTTGATACGTAAAAGAAATACTCGGAAGTTTCGGTAACGTTTTCCTTGGCAAATATTTCAGTAGTTTGCAAAAGTGAGTGTGAAAGTTAAGGAAAAGAATTTTTTGCTCTTAATTAGGTTATTTAATTAAGCAGATTTCACTTTCGACACCTGTAACAAAAACACCCGACTTGAGAAGCGCACAGAAGGTGTAACACCTTCTCTTGGAGGTGGAAGGAGCTTTGTCATCACTGAATTTTTTATTTCTCGCCGTCTGGCGGACAATCTGCCTTTACTTCTGACTGCTTTTGGCTCCCTGTTATGTTCCTTATAGCATGGCTACTCTGGTCATGAGGCGAAAGAGGTCAGTACCTCGTTCAAGAGGCTGTTACATTATAGAATGACAATTAACTTCTCATTAAGAAAATGATCGTTCCATTTGAATGCATTTCTGCAATTTGGTACTTAGTGCCAGTTATATCAAATGAATAGTTGTTGTGAATTGTTCCAAGTCTAGAGAGGAAAATTCGGATCTTTTCCAGATAGTGACCCCAAGTTTTTAAGGGGTCGTTATCTAGGACTAGTATTTCTTGAGGGTCATTATCTTTATGATATTTACAGTCTTTTGTTTATGTTTTGACGATAATCCCCAAAGGGCTTGTACTATACATACCGAGTTAAAACCCTTGGAGGTCACTATTTGGAAAAAATTCGAAAATTCTTATAAAACGTCTGTTCTTCAGGGGCTTTAAGAACCCACCTTTGTCTGTTCTAACAAAATTCATGAACAATGATCAGGATTTCCAAATATTTTTCGAAATCATGTGCATCATTTGTTGCCTGATTGTTCATATCAGGACCCATAAAATATTGGATCATTTCTATAATACCAGTTTTATTTTTGTTTTGCAAAATGACACCTAGGTCGCTTCACAGGATGTATAATGTTAGGTCTTCAGTTTTCATACGTCTTAAACATTTCGGCTTAAATGGCGCTTATTGGGGGCCAGTTCTGATTCCGGGCAGAAATATTAGGATATCAGTTGGTTTGCCCTCTGAATTAAATACATCGTGATTTTCATATATTTTATAATTATGTTTAACATAAACTAAATTATTGTTTGATAAATTCTTTGTCAAATACCCCACAACCAGAAGAAAGAAAAGAAAATAAAACATTTGTTACATGCATACGGAGACATTCCTTATTTCTAATAGTCTCAACTTTGGCTTTTGTTCGCTTGCTGCTTCACTTCCCTCTCCTCTCCCCAGATTTGGCTGATTAACTACATTTATGAATAGCGCTGACAGTACAGATGCTAAACTCATTAGCCTTCACGATGGAGCAGTTAAACTATTTTGAGTGTGTGTTATTGATGCAATTTTAACGCTCTGAAGCCTGTGGATCGAAACTGCCTTTACACCAGTCTTGTTATCATTTAGCAGGCTTCCTAGGGACGAATGAAAGGAATTCGGTGAAGCTTTCTCAATATGTTCGCTACTCTGACGATCATTAACCTTTAGGAGAAACTAGTTAAGGGCCTAGTTAATATATTTTCCATTGTGTGAATTCTCCATTACCATTTGCGTATTAGTGAACTGTACTATTCATCTCATCCGCAGTATTTATTCTCTCTCTCTCTCTCTCTCTCTCTCTCTCTCTCTCTCTCTCTCTCTCTCTCTCTCTCTCTCTCTCTCTCTCTCTCTCACGAACTCGATGCATGAACCCATATCCAAAGACTGCATCACTTTTGCGTGTGTCATCCTAAAATATATGCCTTGAAAGCAGAGGTAAAGGGAAGCCACGGCGGCTTTTTTGTACCACAGAGCCATAAGGAATGGAGCATGACTCCCTAGATTGGGCTCGGTCTAGACATTTCCCTTCTCCGTTGGACTGCTAGATCGTGTAATTCACTTAGATTCACCCTTTCTTATCTCCTCTTACACACACACACACACACACACACACACATATATATATATATATATATATATATATATATATATATATATATATATATATATATATATATATATATATATATATATATATATATATATATATATATATATATATATATATATATATATATATATATATATATATATATATATAAATATATATATATATTAAATTGTATATATATATATATATATATATATATATATATAAACATTAAACATTATATACATGTATATATAGTTATATATTGCATATAGATGTATAAATGCAATTTAATCTATTTGTTGGTTGAACAAGTGAGCCAGATTACAGAGGAATTGAGAGGAGGGCACTGTAAGTCGGATAAAAAAAAAAAAGAGGTTGACAGGAAAAGGGAAGAGTAGTTATAGTCTGTCAGCTAGGTGGGGGCTTTCTTTGCACTCCCCCCACCCCAGTGCTTAATTATATTGGTATTGTTGCATACCTTAGTTCATTATAAATTGGGAAAAAAATTTTCCCATCAAAAAAAGTCATCTGCACTAGTCCGGATGGAATGATTAAATTTGACCACCATTCCCTTCAAAAAACAGTACTCGATATCCTCATCCAAATGTGTTTATCTTGAATTATGCAGAAAAAATAAAAAGATTGTGTTGGTTGAACTTCATAGAATCTTTATGTACTTACATAAGTTTAAACATATCATCATACAAGAAAACATCATATTATAAGCGTTGAAATTAATGAAGTCTTTACAGAATATTAACTTCTTATGAATCAAAAGCAAATAGTTTATTTGCCAAGAAAATCAATTAACTGAATAATTTAAGGCATTTGGCGGTATTGGCTAAGGAGTACTAAATTTGGGAAGTCACATATTCTCACTACTATAAATAACAAAAGTGGCAACTGTAAAATTAAGTGATGTTGTGGACATTCTCTCACTCATCATCTTCACTCTCTTCACCGACATTCAATTCACTTGTTTCATGTTCTTCATCTGACTGAATAAACTCTTCATCATTTTCTCTATCCTCATCCTCAGTTCCTTCTAAAAGGTCCACTAAAGAGACTGGCATTATGTCATCTTCATTCCATAATGGTTCAAGATTTTCATTTGTTCTCTGCCAACCATGTTCACATGGGCTTGGAAGTTCTTGAATTGCAGCATGAGCTAACTTGCATATTCTGGTTTGGTAGTTGGCTCTCTTGGCATGTTGTAAAAGCACAGACATTCAGGGTGGCGCACATGCTAGATCAAAGTTAGACCCTTTCATCAAAGCTTCACTCTCACTCTTAGCTTTGGCCACAAGCTTTAGATACCTTGCTGTGTTGATATCAGATTCTTTATTTATTAATCCATACCAAGAGCACATGAAACGTTGTAAGCCCTGCATCAGAGTTTGAGATTTCCCAAGCTTCTCCTAGTTTTGCAAATATTGAAATGAACTCTTGTTGGCCAACATCAATTTCAGGTGTCTTACTTTACCTTGTACTGTCAGCACCCGCGAATTCATGCAGGCCTAAGAGTGGAAGAACAAAGCTCCTGACCATATTCATTTGCCAATTTTGTGATATCTAAAAGCCTCCTTTTGTTATCACGGCCAGTCTCAAACAATACCCTTGAATCTATGTTATGAGCATGTGCTAGCATAATGAAAAATGCGTCGGTGTCGGGGCTTTTCACTGTCATCATTTTGTAACCTTTCTTGCTGGCGTACAAGGTATACAGAATTATTCGTGGGTCAGTTTCTTCTTGATCTGATTTCAGAGCTTCAATTTCTGTTACTTCAGTGTCATTCATTTCACCATTTTCTATTAGAACGGCTTCCCCTTCTTTAATAAAATATTACTCTCCTATGAATTTTATTAGCAAACTCTTTGCTTGTCCAGACCTTGAACAATAGAATGACAAGCTGTTGCTTGTTTTCATCATTTTTGAGAAAGGTGTTCCAGTCCCCTGGTCTTCTTGTCTTTGTATCACCTACTACAAATTTCTCACTCTCCTCTTCTCTTCCTTTCCATTGACTTGATTGAGTCTTTTGCGTAAGTCCCCTCGAAGTAGGTTCCTTCACGTGGTGAGGGGGTAAGGGGCCCTGGCTTTTCTTCTTCGTTCTTATGAAGAATAAGAGCCCGGGCCCTGACGGATCACCTACAAACCTTTCGATTTAAATGGCGTGGATATTTTCACTTTCGTACAAATTTCTTGGACCTGGTAAATAGGAAAAGGTATCATAGCTGGGATTGGGTTTATATCCGAAGCTAAATAGTGAGAACCGTGGCAGGACCATCAACTGCCCGATAATGTTCGGACCTGAGTTTTCAGGCGGAACTATTCTACGGGACTGGACCACGGATTCCAGGGGGGTCTAGTTCTGGGAATAGGACTCTCGGCATTCTGTCCGGTTTGCCCATAATGTGATTAGGGTGGGGATGATTGTATTCTAGTAATGCTCTCAGTCCTATCAAGCGGGTTGGCATACACTTGAGCCACTCTAATCATGTTGTGCCATCCCCTTTGGGGTAGGGTAGGGATGTGGACATTTGGGAGTCGGTTCTCACTTGTGCCATTAGTGGAGGAATGAACTCCATGAAAGGCTGATGATATCTTTTTAAGGTTTTCAGAATATTTTTTTTTTCTCCTCCCTCAAATCTTTATGCAAAGTGAAAATAAAGATTCGAGTACCCCTGGGCCCTTTGATGGTAGTGACTCGGCACAGATGACGACCGATGGAACCTCTTGTAACAACCTTTCTTTGGAAAAAACAATAAAGAATCCAAATATAATCACTCTGGAACCTTATGCTCCAGTACACAACAAATCAAAAAAAAGTAAATATCGTCTTGACCCAACCTTGACTCACTTCGACTCCCTCTTTGGGAGTGGAAGTTGGTCAAGGTTTCTAACCATGGAAACAGAACAGCAAATCTCAGCCCTAAAGTTAGAAAACTTCTTATTAAAAAGACACTCAACGACAGAAATGTCGTTTAGACAAATAAAAATGAAGACGTGGCTTATAGAAGCCACAACCAAAAACCAGTCTGAGGACTATCTGTAATAAAAAGTGTTGACAATGTAAATGTAAAAGTAAAGAAGCATGACACTATGAACAGCATTCAGGGTACTATTGTACTTCCTGAAAATAATGACGAACCGGTTGACAAAAATATACTGTTGGACTCTCTTAAAATGAGATATACCAAAATCCAAGACTGTGAGGTATATATAATACCAAGTAAACAAAATAATAAAGCATTAAGAATTGCAAAAATAAAATTTGAGGGCCAAGAGTTACCTCAAAAAATAAAAATTTTGGGCCAAAATAGAGAACTGAGGCCTTATGTTCCCAAACCGCTACAATGTCAAAATTGTAGTAAGTATGGACACAAAAGAAAACTGTCATAATGAACCTGTATGTGCTTATTGTGGATCTAACGAACATGCCACACAATGGAAATGTAGTGAACCAAAATGTGTAAACTGTGGACAGGATCATCATGCTAGGTCCAAGGAGTGTGTGTACTACATATACAATACTGAGTTGAAAATGTTGCAAGAACGAACAGGGATGTCTATCAAAGAGGCTAAATTGGAATTAAAAGTGAGAGGAATGCAAGATCCATCTAAGAAACATTCATATTCCTCAATAACAAGAGCAAAAATGAAGCAAAAACGGAAACAGATAGAAATAACAGAGCACAGAAAAGTAAACCTCAAGAAAAAATTAATAATTTAGAAATAAAAAATAAAATGCTAAAGAATAAAGAAACAGATACAAATGAGATGGATAATATTTTATCCAATTCATTTGAAATATTAATGCAGATAGAAACACAGGAGGATGCTGCTACTAAAGTGACAGAAGAGGGTAGAGATAGACAGGAAATTAAAGATAAAAAAAGGCCTTTGGAGAGAACACCACCCAAAACGAAGAAACCAACTATTATTAGAGAAACGTCAGTTAAACCAAAGATAAAGGAGATGAAAAAGGAACAAAAACAAAAACAAGCTAAGAATATACCTTTATCTCCTAAAATAATAATAGAACCTATGAAGGCAAATGTCGAGAACACTGAAGAAGTGAAAGAGAATCATACCATAGATGATAATGATTATGTCAAGGGAGAAGAGATTACTCCTTCTCCAGTAATTGGTACAAGAGCAAATGAAAAGAGAAATACACATGATAATACTTGTGGATGTAATGATTGTTTCATTGAATTATGCAATAACAACAAAAGCATAACAAAAAATGGTTTAACAAACATTATAAGAAATTTTATGAAATATAGAAAAAAAGAAAACACAGATTTGAGTAACCATGAAAAAGGGTGCATGTGCGTTGAGCACTTAGTCTATTATAAGGAAAAACAGATGAATGTCGTGAGTAAATTATTAGAAAAATTCTAAATTGATAATACAAAAAAAGAGAGTAAAACCCGACCGCTATAAAAAAATATTTTCAATAGTTATATTATACA
The DNA here is from genome assembly GCF_040412425.1 of Macrobrachium rosenbergii. Lineage (NCBI taxonomy): Eukaryota > Metazoa > Arthropoda > Malacostraca > Decapoda > Palaemonidae > Macrobrachium > Macrobrachium rosenbergii. Next base: position 52,286,246 of record NC_089753.1, read on the forward strand.
ATGGAACGTAAATGGTCTACAGACCAGATTACACCTAGAAGAAATACAACGGTTATTAAAAGAATATGAACCAATGATAATATGTTTACAACATGTCAGCAAAACAATATCAACAATAGGTAAATATACCTTAGTATCTACATCTAGAGAAGAAGAAGGAAATTTAGGTACTGCTATATATGTACATAACAAAGTATGTTATGACAGAGTACCTGTAAATTTTACTGACTTGCAAATATCAAGTATTAAAATACGAATAAAAAATGATAATTACATAATTTATAATTTATATAACCAACCTAATAAAAGTTACGACATTGCTAAACTTAAAGATTTACTTAACAATACCAAGGAACCTACATTAATAGTAGGTGATTTTAACCCTTTGATTACGGCCGAGATGAGACCTCACACTTACCACAATCCGGAGGGTTTTCAGACGGTAGTCACCCGTAGCATGCTACCAGACGCACGAAATCGTAAACAATCATTGTAATAGCGTTTGTATTTGTTGTTTTGCTGCAAATTAACCTGTTTTATTTATATGATAATATTGTGATAGTAGCGATCCGTGATATAGATATTATGCAATTAATGTAACAACACAAATAAATAAACATAGGATAAGTACTATATATCGGGGTTTAGTGTTGCCAGAGGTATAAGCACTGCACTGATTGAGGATGACAGTCTTCTTTTTTTTTTTTTGTCATTTTCTCTAATTCTGTTTGAATCCGTAAAGGACAGCTACATCACAGTTGTGTATTATAGTTAAAAATTATTTGTATATTCGTCAGAAAACTAATCATAAAGAATGTTCATCATTTTTATGGTTCCGCTTACTATTCCACTAGCTGGGCAAAAAAAAATGAAGAGAGAGAGAGAGAGAGAGAGAGAGAGAGAGAGAGAGAGAGAGAGAGAGAGAGAGAGAGAGAGAGGCGTGACAGAATAAAAATTTTTACCTATGATTTATTCCTTCTAATTGTACATCAATAACATTGAGAGTAAGTAGACACAATCACAATATTGGTTGCAATATTAACCACATTTCTGGGTAATATTTTTATCAATGATCAAGCACCCAGCTGACAAGGGATACGCAATCTAGAAATTCAGATGAATTCTGCAGTGTTTGAAAAATGGTTTAAAACCCAGCTTCTTCCCAATATAGGGCCATCTGCCATCATAGTGTTGGATAACGCTTCTTATCATTCAGTTCGAATTAATAAACCTCCGACAATGTCTGCCAAAAAGGATGAAGTTAAAGACTGGCTAATAAAAATTAGTAAAGTTGCAAAGACATTCATGTAAAGAAAATGATTACGTGATTGACAGACTGGCAAGAGATCATGGACATAGTGGTTAGGCTGCCTACATATCACTGCCAGTATAATGCAACAGAACTGATATGGGCGCAGGTGAAATCATACGTGGCAAAGAAGAATCATTTTAAAAATCAGACCTGCTTCCTTTGGTCAAAGAAGCAATTGAATCCATATCTTCTGACAACTGGGCTAATGATGTGAGACATGCCGAAGATATAAAAAGATGACGCTTCAAGAGATGTTTGCATTGATAAATATATAGATTCTTTTGTTATCGATGTAGCATCCTCTGACGAGGATTCTTCATAAGTAATGTCTCCTCATACTTCGATTGTAAATAAATTTATTGCTTTCCCTTGTTGTGTGATATCCTGTTGAACACTGAAATTGAAATAAATTGAAATATAGATCTGTTTTTTCGACAGAAAGTGGCAGAAATATCTTTAAAAATCTACATATAACAGAAATGCCACAGCAGTGATGAGTATCATATGACAGTGCTTTAAAAGCACAGGTAAATCTAATACTGTATAAATGTGTAATATATATATATATATATATATATATATATATATATATATATATATATATATATATATATATATATATATATATATATATATATATATATTTATATATAGTTTTGAGCTTTTGAATTGCTTTCTTTCGTGCATGCCGTAATCCGTCTTTACCTCCTTGCTGTATCAAAGGTTGAATTTTTCACTGTACAGCTATAAAATAGCTCATAATAAACATTCTTTAAAATATTGTTACACCCTATATATATATATATATATATATATATATATATATATATATATATATATATATATATATATATATATATATATATATATATATATATGGTGTAACAATATTTAAAGAATATTTATTATGAGCTATTTTATAGCTGCACAGTGAAAATTCAACCTTGATACAGCAAGGAGGTAAAGACGGATCACGGCATACACGAAAGAAAACAATTCAAAAGCTCAAAACTATATCACAATTATATGACTTCGATAACAGCAAAGGAACAGTAATAAAAACTATAGTAGATGACGTAACTCAAGAACATTGCTCAGTACAGCATCCAAATAAACAAAACTGAAAATGAAAGCACATCTAGGTTTCCAAATTTCTTGCATCTATCATTCTCATATATTGAATTTTTTTTTTTATCTAAAATTTAAGTGGGACAACAAAACTTCATTCAGAACTTTCTATTATAGTACACGTGCTTGATAACAGGCGCAAACAATGAGAGCTTGAAGTCAGAAGGTTAATGGTCAGTTTAAGAGGGGCAAAGTCTCTTCCTAAAACGGTCGTACTATAGTAACCCCCCCCCCTTTCTTGTTTACTTGCTAACCTTGTTTACTCTTATTCAGTTTTCATCCTCTGGACTTTACTACTGAAGGTAATCTATTTCTTGTTTTGTCATTGTCATTTTTCAATCTTTAAAGCATTTTAATTTTGTAAGCTCTGTTGTCAGTTTTAATTAGTGTTTTTGTATCTTTTTAGCCAGAAAAGATGGGATATGGGTGATCCCGAAGCGCACCTATTAATAAATATATCAATGATGAGCTGACTGTTCTTCCTATCTATCCTATATATATGCATATATGTATATATGTATATATATATATATGTATATATGTATGTATATATATATATATATATATATATATATATATATATGTATATATATATATATATATATATATATATATATATATATATATATATATATATATATATATATATATATATATATATATCTTTCTATCTATGCATATATCTCTGTGTCTAACTATCTGTTAATACACACACTAACACACACATATATGTATACATACGTATATATTAAACTTTATCACATACACAATTGTTCTGTGCATTAACTAAATTTGTTCTAAAAATTATTAAAGGACCTCATTCAAACTGGATGGTATCTATAGATACCATGCAGTTTGAATGAGGTCCTTTTAGTAATATATATATATATATATATATATATATATATATATATATATATATATATATATATATATATATATACATCATATATATATATACATCACGAAGGAAGCAGTAGGGAAAGGCATCCTCATCATCTACAGTTTATTTTCAATGCCGACGTTCCATGACGAATTCCAAGTCGCATTTTCAAGGCTATAAAATATAATATAATTTGCGAACATCAATAACAAATTAATGCAATGGCAACAGCTCTTTATGTAGTAAAAATATTTAAAACAAAACACCTCATTCCAAGACAAGTCAATAATGAGTAAAAGGAGTTCACTAAAATCTTAAAACAACCTACCTATATGAAAGAAAGAACAAGACTAACATAAATAAGTACAAACAGAGTGAGGAAAACCAGTTGCCCAAACTAGGCTATAAACAATTTCACTGAGGACGATTGAGTATTTAACGACGGCACAGTCTTCCTGATAATTATGGATTCTAGGATGGTTAAGTCGTTGTTGTTCTGCACTCGGCCTAGGATGGAAAAATCCTTGCTGTCAATATAAGTTTTACATAATTTTGAATGATTTCGTATATTTGATTGCTCAGGATTAGATAACCTGCTACCTGTTCTATGACTTATGCCCCTGTGGGAATCTATGCGGACCTTCAACAGCCTCCTCGTGCATCCCACATATGTATATCCCGTGATCACATCCCGGGCAAGTGTACTTGTAAACAACCCTGGACGAAAACAGAGGACTGAGCCGGTCTTTGACTCTGAACAGAGACCCTATTGTAAAGGGATTTTTCGGGATGATTTTCAGGTTTAAAGCTGGAAAACTCTTTTGAATAATGGCTGTGCATTTTCTCCTAAAAGTATCATCATGCACGAAAGGGAAACTTGCATACATCTTTAGTTTCGGCACAGTCGATTCAGGTGTTGCCGAGTCATTTTCTGTAGTAGCAGTTTATTTAGGGATCTGAAAAAGTCGTGATGGAAAACAATTATTATTGAAATATTTCACTAAAAGGATATCTCATCGTGGAAACTCTTCCAGTTTGACGAGTGGGTGTAAGCCCTATGGAGGAGGGTTAAAATAGAGTTCAGTTTCAAATGAAAGAAACACGAACTATAAAAATTCATTCCCAAACCAGTAAATGTATTTTTCTATACACACCTGTGTAAAAACCTGAGTCACCTCTGGAAATAATAAGATCAAGGAAGGGGAGTTTGTTATTTACCTCCTTCTCCATAGCGAACCTTATGTTTGGATGTTGTCGGATGACGAACTCCAGAAAGGACTCTGCATGACATTCATGACGAAATAGGGAGAACGTGTCGTCAACATATCTTCGATAAAATAGAGGGCGGAACCTAATGGGACATTCTTCTATTATGCGCTCCTCCAGGGAGCACATGAAGATGTTAGCAAAAATTGGACCAAGTGGTGATCCCATGGCCATCCCTTCAGTTTGTTTATACAAACTGAAGGCAAAGGTCGTGTCCAGCACGGCCAGCTCTAAAAGTTGTTTAAAAATGTCCTACTAAAATTATTAAAAATTGCATCTTCATCAGTAAAAAGTTTGCTTAATATTATCTCAGTATTATTATTATTATTATTATTATTATTATTATTATTATTATTATTATTGGAGAAGCAATTCCACAGTTATGTATATGTACATATATTTAAAGATAAATATACAACTGTGGATTTGCTACTTCATTTTAAGACTCATGCTACTATGAGTATTTTTTTATTACTATTATTTTTTTTTTTTTAGAATATGAATCCAATTCATACAGGACAAGCATACAGGGACCATTGACTTGAAATACAAGCCTCCAAAGTATATGGTAGACAGGTTTTCCAGGAATATTGGAAAAGTTTTCCGTGCGTCTTTAATAGTGTTCTTGAAGACTCTAAAACTTATTTCTTTTCCGAAGAAGAATTTTTATTTAAATAAGACAAGCGATTTAAACTACTCTGTATCCTTCAAAAAATCTACTATTATAATTTGATGCTGGTACCATAAAAAACTATATATTTATAACTTACTCTGCTATGCGAAAAAACTTAATCATTCCTTGCTGGAGGCAGCTCTCTCTCTCTCTCTCTCTCTCCCCTTAATAAGGTGATCAATGGCAATGGAGAAGCCTTGTTAAAACAAAAAAGGTCACTTTTCTCTTGAAGCTGACTGGATTACTGGGCGCTAGTGATGACCATTTCAGGAAACAGAAATTCTTGAGACCACCTTATTTTTAACTATTGGGAAAAATTAACGCACACAGACGCACAAACCAGTGTATACACACACACACACACACACACACATATATATATATATATATATATAAAATATATGTATATATACTTATATATACATATATTTATGTATATGTATCTATCTATAATAATAATTTCAAGTTGATCTTGTCCTCCCCGGGTGAAATTTTCTAGAAAGCTTTATTGCCACGAAAATAGCATTTTTTTAAAGAAATAAATGTAAATGTAGCGAAAAATCATCATCATCGTATCCTTTTCCTCGTCGTCGGGAGGAGATATCTATCTATCTATCTATCTATCTATATGTATATATATACATATATATAGATATATAAATATATGTAGATATATATATATATATATATATATATATATATATATATATATATATATATATATATATATATATATATATATATATATATATATATATATATATATATATATATATATATATATATATATATATATATATATATATATATATATATATATAATATATATATATATATATATATATATATATATATATATATATATATATATATATATGTATATATACATATATATACTGTATATATTTATATATATATATATATATATATATATATATATATATATATATATATATATATATATATATATATATATATATATATATATATATATATATATATATATATATATATATATATATATATATATATATATATATATATATATATATATATATATATATATATATATATATATATATATATATATATATATATATATATATATATATATATATATATATATATATATATATATATATATATATATATATATATATATATATATATATATATATATATATATATATATATATATATATATATATATATATATATATATATATATATATATATATATATATATATATATATATATATATATATATATATATATATATATATATATATATATATATATATATATATATATATATATATATATATATATATATATATATATATAAATATATATATAATATATATATATATATATATATATATATATATATATATATATATATATATATATATATATATATATATATATATATATATATATATATATATATATATATATATCCCATATATTTCTCCCATGACGAGAGAAAAGGATACGATGATGATTTTCACTAAATTTTTAATTTCTTTCTTTTTTTTTAAATATTGATGTTTTCGTGGCAATAAAGCTTTCAAGAAAATTTCATACCTTCTGCTGCAAGAAAGAATCATTGTCGCCTGGCGCCGTAATATCTTCGTGTTTTTCCTGCAGTCGTTTTAGAATTCTTCAGCTCATGCGTATAGTGCCATCACTCAATAGGTGCACTGACACCAAGGACTACAGTGGCCATCTCAGGGATCCTCCAGGAAGACGTCTTGAAGCCTTCAGAGACAGCATGTGAGCAAAGAAGGCGAAGTTTATGGTTAAAATGAACTGGATGACGAAGCAGATCGACTAAAAGAGATTTTCAAGAGGGAAAAGTACATCACGAGAATGGCAGATAGCTTCAGTCTGTAATTGTTTACTGCTGAAAATATGGACTACTTCGCGGAGCAGTATGAAGTCGAGGTTCCCGCCTTCTGCGATTATTCGGCACCTCTACAGTCGTATTGTCACTCACGGACGCAAGCTCTTCATTCGAAATAAGGAAGGAAATAATCAAGAAGAGAGGAAGACAGTGGAACGGAGGAACTGAAGAATTTATACGAAAAATAAAAGGTAGAGAACTTGAGGTGTTTTCTAAGCTGATTGAGAGGGGATTTTGGATGCCCAAAATTACCGCTTGGAGCAGTTCTTCGCTCGAAATAAGAAAGAGAAGGAACAAACAAAGAGACGACATCGGCGTGGAGGTATACTGAAGAATGCTGACGAAGAATAAAGTAGATAACCTGAGGTGTTAGAAACTACTTCAAAGATTTTGGATTCACAGAATTACTTTTCGGAGAAGCAAGGAAGAATCGAAGGGATGATCAATATCGTCAGTAAGAGGGAATCTCATAAGTTTATAGAAGACGACTCCTTAAAGCAAAGAAGCTGTTTATGTGCCAGAAAAAGAACTCCAAGTAATGGTTATCGCGATGTTGAAATAATCTAAAACCTTCGAGATTTTCCTTGAAGACATTTTGGAATCCTTCAGTCCTCCGGCTCCTGGAAGGACGAGAGAAATGCCATTCGCGCATGCGCCGAGCTTCAAAGTGTCAAGAACAATCTCCGAGATGCTTCAAATCGTCTGGAAGCCTTCGGAGACAGAAAGTGTCAGTTTTGAAAAGTAGGGTAAGAGAAAGCAAAGAGTATTGGTGAGGGGAAGGGTCCGACCCAGAGGCCGCTTCCTTCCTCCAAGGAAGCAGCCTATGGGTCTGACCCTTCCCATGGAAAGGGCCCAAGCCCTTTAAGGATTGGCCCCAAAAGCCTACAAGGCTTGCCAGTCTTTTGAGGGTAGCCTTGAAGGGAAGGGTCCGACCCAGAGGCTGCTTCCTCGGAGGAAGGCAGGTATCCTGTCAGGCTGGGGAAGCAGGCCTGGAGAGGGCCCAAGAACTTCAAGGATGAGGCCCAAAGTCCTCCTAGGCTGGCCAGTCTCTTGAGGGCAGCCTTGAAGGGAAGGAAGGTCTGACCCAGAGGCTGCTTCCTCGGAGGAAGGCAGGTATCCTGCCAGGCTGGGGAAGCAGGCCTGGAGAGGGCCCAAGAACTTCAAGGATGAGGCCCAAAGTCCTCAAGGATGGCCAGTCTCTTGAGGGCAGCCTTGAAGGGAAGGGTCCGACCCAGAGGCTGCTTCCTCGGAAGAAGGCAGGTATCCTGCCAGGCTGGGAGGAAGCAGGCCTGGAGAGGCCCAAGAACTTCAAGGATGAGGCCCAAAGTCCAAGGATGGCCAGTCTCTTAAGGGCAGCCTTGAAGGGAAGGGTCTGACCCAGAGGCTGCTTCCTCGGAGGAAGGCAGGTATCCTGCCAGGCTGGGGAAGCGGGCCTGGAGAGGCCCAAGAACTTCAAGGATGAGACCCAAAGTCCTCCAAGGATGGCCAGTCTTTTGAGGGCAGCCTTGAAGGAAGGGTCCGACCCAGAGGCTGCTTCCTCGGAGGAAGGCAGGTATCCTGCCAGGCTGGGGAAGCAGGCCTGGAGAGGGCCCAAGAACTTCAAGGATGAGGACCAAAGTCCTCCAAGGACTGCCAGTCTCTTAAGGGCAGCCTTGAAGGGAAGGGTCTGACCCAGAGGCTGCTTCCTTGGAGGAAGGCAGGTATCCTGCCAGGCTGGGGAAGCGGGCCTGGAGAGGGCCCAAGAACTTCAAGGATGAGACCCAAAGTCCTCCAAGGATGGCCAGTCTCTTGAGGGCAGCCTTGAAGGGAAGGGTCCGACCCAGAGGCTGCTTCCTCGGAAGAAGGCAGGTATCCTGCCAGGCTGGGGAAGCAGGCCTGGAGAGGGTCCAAGAACTTCAAGGATGAGGCCCAAAGTCCTCCTAGGCTGGCCAGTCTCTTAAGGATAGCCTTGAAGGGAAGGGTCTGACCCAGAGGTTGCTTCCTCGGAGGAAGGCAGGTATCCTGCCAGGCTGGGGAAGCGGGCCTGGAGAGGGACCAAGAACTTCAAGGATGAGACCCAAAGTCCTCCAAGCCTTGAAGGCTGGCTGCTTCCTCGAGGAGGAAGTCTCTTGAGGGCAGCCTTGAAGGGATGGGTCCGGATGGCCCAGAGGCTGCTTCCTCGGAGGAAGGCAGGTGCCAGGCTGGGGCAGGCCTGGAAGGGCAGGCCTGGATGAGGGCCCAAGAACTTCAAGGATGAGGCTCCTCCAAGGATGGACAGTCCTTAGGGCAGCCTTGAAGGGAAGGGTCTGACCCAGGGCTGCTTCCTCGGAGAAAGGCAGGTATCCTGCCAGGCTGGGGAAGCAGGCCTGGAGAGGGCCCAAGAACTTCAAGGATGAGACCCAAAGTCCTCCAAGGCTGGCCAGTCTCTTGAGGGCAGCCTTGAAGGGAAGGAAGGGTCCGACCCAGAGGCTGCTTCCTCGGAGGAAGGCAGGTATCCTGCCAGGCTGGGGAAGCAGGCCTGGAGAGGGCCCAAGAACTTCAAGGATGAGGCCCAAAGGCCTCCAAGACTGGCCAGTCTCTTAATCCTATCTGGTGCAAGTTGGGTCTGGGCAGACCCACCCTACGGGATTTTTTTCATTTTTAGATAATTTTATTTAATAATCGTTTTTAGTTGATTCTATGATTACCAAAATATGGGAAATTATTAATTATTTTAATTTTCATTAGCCCTTTGATTACGGCCGAGATGAGACCTCACACTTACCACAATCCGGAGGGTTTTCAGACGGTAGTCACCCGTAGCATGCTACCAGACGCACAAATCGTAAACAATCATTGTAATAGCGTTTGTAGTTTGTTGTTTTGCTGCAAATTAACCTGTTTTATTTATATGATAATATTTCATAGTAGCGATCCGTGATATAGATATTATGCAAATTAATGTAACAACACAAATAAATAAACATAGGATAAGTACTATATATCATGCATTTTCTAATTCTGTTTGACCAGACAGCGTTGTGTAAATCGTGTTAAACAATCATTGTAAAAGCGTTTTTTTAGCAATGATCAAGTATTTGTTGTTTTGCTGCAAATTAACCTGTTTTATTTATATGATAATATTGTGATAGTAGCGATCCGTGATATAGATATTATGCAATTAATGTAACAACACAAAATAAATAAGCTGCCAGTAATAAAGGAATATTCCAAAATCGGCAATTATTCCAACGGTCACGCCAACCAAATTCGACAAAGTGGAAGAGAGAGAGAGAGACCATTTTTGAGTATTTATTTTCTTGGTTAGTACAACTGCTGGCCTCTATCTTTGTGTGCCAAAAGATTAATTGTTTACTTGAGCCTCTCCTTTACCTGTAAAGTTATTCTCTTGATTATTTTTGTAGGTACAGCGAGCTGAAAACAAAGCAGGTCATTTCTGTCAAAGGACACGTGCATCTCAATATCACCTACATACATACATACAGTATATGTACAAACACACACACATTATCAAAGATGCATCTATATATATATATATATATATATATATATATATATATATATATATATATATATATATATATATATATATATATATATATATGAATCCATGACAACGGCAACAATGATTACACGACACAACAATACATTTTGGACACTAGCGAATATGGACATTTGGAAGGTGACAATCGTATTTCCATGGCTGAGACGTGGGTGGTACGTGAGATGCCGGAATCCTTTTGATGGAAATGACCGGTCGTTGTTTTCTGCTCTTGCTTACCTTCCACCTGTGTTGAGTTTGGTGGCCCTGAACGCTGGAATACTACCTTGGGAATAGGGCCTGGGATTATCCCTTGTCCTTCGGACAGATTCCAATTCAATGTTTGATTGACGATGGCGGTCAAAAGTCAGGGGGAAAGTGGAAACAACCTCCTTGAATGGAAATCGTATTAGCCGCAAGTAAAAAGGGAGGTTCCAGAATCCGCATTTGTCAATGAAACAAGGAATTGGAGACTGCCAGGGCTTGGGATAATCCTGGGGCCCATTTTCAAGCTAATATTCCAACGGTCACGCCCACCAAATTCGACAAAGGTGGAGGGTACAGCGGCTGAAAACAAAGCAGTTCATTTCTGTCAACAGGACACGTGCATCTGAAATGCCACCTACGCGCGTCGTCTGTCACACTTGCATGTGACATGTAAACACAATTGCCACCTCGCCACATTCACTAGGGATCAATATTATAAATCACATTGCTGATCAAAATGTGTAATTGTGTGGTGTGTATGTATGTATGTATATATATACTATATATGTATGTATGTATGTATGTATATATATATATATATATATATATATATATATATATATATATATATATATATATATATATATATATAATTGACTATATATATGTGTGAGTACTATATATATATATATATATATATATATATATATATATATATATATATATATATATATATATATATATATATATATATATATATATATGAAGGCAATGCCCTGAAGGAAAGAGAAACGAGTCTGCTAAGTAAAGGACAATACGTCGAAAAGCCTTGCAATACTCTGTTGCTTCTCTTTCCTTCGTGGAATTGTCTTTATTTATATATTCATCACGTTCCATATTCTCGTGATTCAGTTATATATATATATATATATATATATATATATATATATATATATATATATATATATATATATATATATATGTGTGTGTGTGTGTGTGTAATATATATACAATTAATTACATATATATGAGTGTATATATATATGTATATATGTTTGTGTGTGTGTGTATGTAAAATACAAACACATACTATACACCTATCTATAAAAAATAAAAAATTGGATAAATTATAAAAAATATTAGCTAATATGAACCTTGGATATATATATATATATATATTATATATATTATATATATAAAAATATGTATGATTATATATATATATATATATACATATATATATATATATATATATATATATATATATATATATATATATATATATATATATATATATATATATATATATATATATATATATATATATATATATATATATATATATATATATATATATATATATATATATATATATATATATATATATATATATATATATATATATATATATATAATCACTAATATTTTGGAATTTGTTCAATTGTTTTTGAACCAATATTCAGGGAAGTTGTAGGGTTTTGTAGATCATTTTATTCTGTTATAATTTTCTACAGATATTTTTCTTTTCCTTCAATTATTCTAGTGGTACCTGTTTACTTATATCTTATTTTTGAGAAACATCTAATGAAAATGTCAGCAAATGCCGCATGAAAGTTGGGTATTGTTCTTAAGTCCTCATATACTTATATGAGTGATTAAATCAGTGCAACATTTTTAGGTAATTTGTCCTTCCTTTACTAGGATACTGTTCTCCGGGAGATGTCTGCTTCTGCCAGAGATTTATATCTTTTAGAGTGGTTCGAGGTGGAAGGTTTCTTTGGCAGCTATGCCTTGGACTATAGACGGATGGTCTCTTGTTTGTCACTTTTTCATAAGTTGTATTTTGACATATCTTTCACATTCTCAGTTGATCCCTGATCCCCTGTTCCTGCCGAGAGCAACCAGATTCGCTGAACAGCAGCATTAATGTGCAGTAAATGTACCTCGCCTTCGAACTTTTCAGTTCCAGGGGACCTTTATTCCTCACGCCTTACGACTGTGGAACAGCCTCTTTACTGAGGATGTGTTGCAAACGGAACTTCAAAAGTTCAAGTGAATGTAATGCATTACTACCCTTATGCAATACATCTTGTATTTAATACTTTGTTTACATTTTTATTTATTTATTGTTAGTACATCTGTTTTCTAATAACTGATCTCCTCTTTCTGTATTTCCTACTACCTTCTGTTATTTCACTCGAATGAACACCATTTTCTTAGTATGCTTGAATTTCAAGTTAGTTACCCTGTGGGGCTTGTTTCATATGGATAGTGTTCATCTTCTGAATAATAATAATAATAATAATAATAATAATAATAATAATAATAATAATAATAATAATAATAACAACAACATTGTCTATATTCATTAATCTCATGGTAACGGTTATTATATTGTTATTATTATTCTCATATATCATAAATCATCAATACCATGATTATCAGATTTACATTACATCCGACTCATTTTATATTTTATGATATCCAGTCTTCAAAGGACAGAAAAGGAACATTAAACGCAAAATAGTAATTTACTCTCTCTCTCTCTCTCTCTCTCTCTCTCTCTCTCTCTCTCTCTCTCTCTCTCTCTCTCTCTCTCTCTCTCTCTCAAAAGACTAAAGCCATAATTTGATGAAGAAAATTATAATACGGATGAATTTCAACATTTATTTTTACAAAAATCTTTTTGCTGTAGATAAAAACAAAATCAGAAAATGTATAAACACATAAGACTCAATATGATTGGAAGGAGCTTTTATGACATAAGTTGAATGAAATCAAACAATGTGAATAACAAATGGTTATGAATCTGAATATTTAATAAGCTGAACATAATAATCTTGACAAAACTTTTACGACAGAATTCTAGTAATTCAGAAGTGTGTGGTATTCTCTGAAACAAGGAGCGACACATAGTCCTACATTGCAGTCTTTACACATGAAATATGTCTGCTGGCCTTTCTTGGGCCTACGGGATGTATGCGAGCACACACGACATCTTAGTCTAGGTCGCAGTTGTTTTTCTGTTGAGGAACTGGAACAGGAAAGTGTCTTTCTGTTAGCCGCCTTGGCTGCGTTATTACGGTGCGGGTAATTATCTTGTTAGGTGCTGGAGGGTACCTTTCAATCAACTGCAGAACGACTGACTTAGAAAACTGTAAATATGACCCTTTCTTGCCAGTAACAAATCCATGCAAGTGATGACAGTTTACTAGTATCATATCAAGCAGACGGAAAAATAGTTTTATGTACCATCTCGTGGTTTTACGGATACACTTCACAGAACTAATAAGCATGTCGTTCTTGTCCACAATCCGCATTTTCTTATTATAGTCAACAACGCATGCAGGTTTTTGCACAAATTCCCTGGTCGACACCTTTTTTCACAGTCTACCATTATATTTTCATGTACTGAAGATAACATATACACTGTCCTGTTATCCTGCCATTTTAAACCTAATATTCCATTGCAGTTTTGAGACGAAATCTCAGATTTGTTCACATCAGGAAATTTAGGCATAAATTTCCTATTTTTCCGGACTGTTCCACATGCTCCTGTTTCGTTGTCGCCCAAATACTTGAGCAGTTTTGGGCTGCAATACCAATTATCGAAATACAGGATGTGATGTTTTCCGAGATGCGAGGCCATAAATGTTTTTACCACAGAACCAGATACCCCTAGATCCTCATCTACCAATATCTCTGTATCTTTTCCAGTATAGATTATAAAATCGACAATATAATCCGTTTTGGCATCACAAAGTTCAAATATTTTCACTCCAAATCGACTTCTTTTATCTGGAATGTACTGCTTGAAACTTAGCCTTCCTTCCATAACATTAAACTTTCATCTATGCATAAATCCTGGAAAGGTTGAAATTTTTCCCGGAATTTTCTACGCACACTGTCGAGCACGGGTTTAATTTTTTTAGTTTATTATCTGGGCTTGTTTCCTGTGAATTATCAACGAAATGTAGAACCCGTAGAATTTGAAGAAATCTGTCCCTTGCCATCAGCCTTCTCACTCCTTTTGTCTCGAATGTCTCAAGCGTAGTCCAGTAATCTACGATGCGATGTTTACTTATATGCGACATGATCATAATCACACAAAGGAACCGTATCATTTCCTCCACAGTAACCTGAGCAAATTTTCGCAAATACTTTGGCACTGCATCTCCTAGCGTATCAACAAGGAATCTCTGATAACGGTTTGTCTCTTCAGCAATCAGCCCCATAAATTCGTTGTCGAAAAATTCAAAAAAATAGTCTACTTCCTTTGAATTTTCATTCACATTACATTTCGACGTAATGCCACTGCCACTGCTGTCAAATATGAAATCTCTGGGCTGAAATTGCTGGCAGCCCACTCCCACTCATCACCTGGGTCACTTCGCTGTCTCCGCCTTCTTTTGACACCTTGGCTTTCATTTGTAGGTGGCAGATTTTCGTCATTTTCACTGTCGGTTGATATTTCATCACTGTCTCTTGTACCAGGACCATAATTATCCATTTCATTTCCTTCTAAATCCGATTCATTTTCATATCCAGAAAATGAGTCGAGAAGGTCTATAAAATAGTTATCCTCGTCGAGAGCTCTTCTCTCGATCTGCCGGCGGTCAACTCGAGGATGTCGTACCCTGACCCATCCTCCTGTGACATCTTGATGAAGACTAATGAATTTTAGGGAAACACGTGAATTTATATGAATTCACTGTATGGCAACTGACAGACTGTTACCATATCAAGAAAAAGAGGCCAGTATTTCAATCATCAGTCCTTCACATAAAAGGAAATTACCGGTGCTCGTATACGACACAACAGTGTTCCGGGCCAGTTTATTAAATGCGTCGTATACGTTACAACCGAAATCAAAGGGTTAATGCCCACAACCCAATATGGGACTGTCATTGTACAAACTCAAATAGAATAGGTAGTAAAATAGAAGAGTTCATGGATTCCAACGACATGTGCTGTATAAATGATGACGAAATTAGCACATATTTTTCAAAAGCACATGGAACATTTTCCTCAGTAGACTTAACTTTATGTACAACAAGCACAGTTGACAGATTGGATTGGAATACAGTTGATGACTTGTACACCAGTGATTTCCCAATACTAATTTCCTTATTGCAAAATAATCCTGCAAAACATGTCCCTCACTATAACATTTATAAAGCAGATTGGGAGCGATATGAAATGCACACTAGAAATATCCCACAATTTGAATATTTAAAAGACCATAATGAAACTAATAAATTTCTTGTTGATTTCATTAAAAATGTTGCTGATAAATCAATACCAAAGTCAAAACCCCATCCAACAAAACACAAAGTTCCCTGGTTGTCTGATGAGTTAACAGAATTAATAAATATGAAACACTCAATAGGGAGACGATTAGATAATTTGAATAGAAAGTTCAATAAAATGAATAAAAAATTACCAATATTAGAAAGAACTTTACAAAAAATGACTATATTATTACTAGAAATTGAAACATTAAAACCTATATACAACAAAATATCTGCAAAATTTAAAAAATAAGTAATTCAAGGAAGAATCATTTCATGGAGGAAATACGTATCAGATCTCTCTAATAATATTCCCATACAAAAAATATGGGAAAAATTCAGGAAAATAAATGGTACCCATGTTAAACCACCTAGACATGCCATATTAAAAGATGGGAAAAGAACACTTGATCCAAAAGAAATAAGTAATATAATGGGAGAAAATTTGGCAAATGTAAGTAGTGATAAGAATTTAGATGAACACTTCCGCACAAAAAAAAAAATAAAATAGAATTAATAACAATAAATTTTGAAACAATTGACGATATATATTATAATAGAAAATTTAGTATGTCAGAGATGGAATATGCTCTCTCGAACAGCAATAAATCTACTCCTGGAGGTGACAATATTTGTTTTGAGATGATCTGCCACTTAGCACCTTTGGCAAAGTCATACTTATTAGAGTTTTATAATCATTTATGGCTTCGAAATTTATTTCCAGATGAATGGCGTAAAGCTATAATAATTCCAATCCCCAAACCTGGAAAAGATCCTAGTAACGTAAATAATTACAGACCAATTTCTTTAACAAGCTGCTTATGCAAATTGTTAGAGAAAATGGTAAATGCTCGACTAACATGGCACATTCGAGAAAATAAAATTTTAACTCCCACTCAGTTTGGGTCACAGTGTAATAGATCCACATTGGATTCTCTCTGTAACTTAGAAAACCATATACGTAGAGGTTTTGAACGAAAACAAATTACTGTAGCTGTCTTTTTTGACATTGAAAAGGCATACGATACCACATGGAGGTATGCTATATTAAAAACTTTACAGAACAACAACATCCGTGGACATCTACCTAGGTTTATACAGAACTTTTTTGACAAACCGCAATTTTCAGGTGAGAATTGATGATGATCTTTCTAGAACATTTCCACTTGAAAAAATGTTCCACAGGGAAGCGTCCTTAGTGGAACACTGTTTACTTTAGCAATCAATGATATCAGTAAAAAATCTACCTATTGGCATTAAAAGTAACCTGTACATGGATGATTTTGCCATATATTATTCAGCATCCCGAATAAAACATGCATAACGAATCATTAATAAGAGCATAGTAAAAATAGATGAATGGGCCTCATCTGTAGGCTTTAAATTTTCCATCGATAAAACTCAAGCAATCATGTTTTATAAAAAATAAAAAGTGGAAAAAAGGTGAAGAAATAGATTTAAAAATCCGAAACCATAGTATACCAATTGGCCAAACAGCAAAATTTTTAGGATTAGTATTTGATACTCACTTGAACTGGAGAGCCCAATATTACATATGTAAAATCTAAAAGTAAAAGAGCATTAAATCTAATTTCAGAAAACTATCGAACACTACTTGGGGAGCCGATAGACATACCCTTACTGTGCTATATAAGGCAACAGTTCTGTCCATCATTGATTATGGAAGCTGAAGCATATGGCTCAGCATCTTATGCAGTTCTGAAAATGTTAGACCCTGTTCATAATGAAGGCCTTAGAATATGCTCAGGAGCCTTTTTTATCATCGCCAAAATCATCGTTACAAGTTGAATGTGGTGAACTGCCTTTGTCTCTCCATAGAGAGCTAGTAACAATGAAAAGTGCTTTAAGAATTCAAACTAGCGATTCTCCAACCAAAAACTATTTGAATTAAGAGATGTATTTATAAACAACCATCCACCACCTTTCCCAATTAGAGCTAGGAGATTGTTTGAGTCGCTGAATATAAATATACAAGTGCCTGTAATAGTAAAATCACCTCCTTCCCGGACAATGAATAAAACGAGAATTTGCACACACCTCAAGTATTTATCAAAAAAAACTCATATACAACAGAACACCATAGACAGCATACAATAGAGCATATAAACCGAAAAGGTCCACATTATGCAATATATACAGATGGATCTAAATCAGAACACGGAGTAGGATATGCTGTAGTGTCCCAAGAAGAAAAACTTATCAGTTCTCCCTGCCCAATAATGCTTCTGTATTTACAGCAGAATTGTATGGAATTGCATCAGCTATAAAAATAATTAAAGAATCATCATTCAATAATTTTGTAATTTTCAGTGATTCAAGAAGCGCTATAGAAGCTATTCAAAGTTACCAATCTAATAATAATATAGTACAACAAATTAAATTATATCTCCATAAATTATATAATAATGGAAAAAATGTAGAAATATGTTGGATCCCTGCGCATGTAGGGATCAAAGGAAATGAAGAAGCAGACAAAGCAGCTAAAGCAGCAACTCACATGACAAGATCAAATGTGAATATCCCTGTTACAGATTATGTAACTCACATAAAAGTGGGTATCATAAATAAATGGCAACATATATGGGATGAAGAACCTGAAAGTAATAAACTGAAAGAATTAAAACCTAATGTTAAAAAATGGAGTTGTTCATATCAAAGGGAGAGACACGCACAAGTAATTTTAACACGCCTCAGAATAGGCCATACTCGTCTGACACATGGGCACTTAATGAGCAGCCCACATGGCCCGGCTCCCGAGTGCTCAGAATGCAGAGTAATAATAACGGTCAGACATGTGTTATGTGAATGTCCAAAGTATGACCGACAACGAATGTCTACTTTTGGAAATAGGTCAGTGAAAGAAATTTTGTCACAATCTTTCACATTTTCAATCATTCCAATTTTGATGTTCTTGAAAAACTGTAATTTAATTAACAAAATATAAAAATAAGTAAATAATAAAAATATGAAAATCCTTTTAACATTTGAATTTTACAAAAAGAAGAATTTTTAAAATTTTGTTTAATTTACATTCTGAATTTTAATATACCGTTTTAGTATATATGTATGTAAGGAAGTCTGAGTAAATGTATTTATTGTATGAGAGCATGTGCCTATGTGCAGTTTTTAATTTCATTTTAATTCATTCATCTTAGTATTGGATGATCTATTGGGTCCTAGCGCTTGACTTCAGGCCTAGACCTAGTATTTTAATCAAATCCTTTAGATTTAAAGCCCTAACAGAGCTGAAAGTCAGCTCAGTGGTCTGGTTAAACTACTTTAATAATAATAATAATTTTGCGTAAGTGTCTGTACTGAAATATTACATCACCTCTTGCACATAAGTCATAAATTCTTTTAGTTATGTGCTAAGTTCCCTTACCTCCTAACAATAGTTTTCGTAAAATGGTCATTGATTTATCTATATATATAAAAATGAATGCATGAATGTGTGTGTGTTCCACATACACTCTGAAACGCATTTAGCAATCTGAAACGCATTGAGCAATTTCAGCCAAACTTGGTATACGAATGACTGTGGGGGTATGACATCACCAGCACCAAAGGGGGTGGGGGTGGAAGGGCTTTCCTGAAACGGGGCTTTGTTTGTGCCCGTAGACTCAGTAACTACGAATTGATCATACCTAATTTCGGTATACCGTACATATGACTTACTATCTTGAAAAGAAAACTGTGGGGGTAAGACATCAATGGCACCAAAGGGGGTGGGGGTTGGGAAGGGGGTGACAGAGAGAGAATGGGAGGGAGAGGGAGTGAGAGAGAGAGAGAGAGTAGAGGGGATGTTAGGGAGAAGACAGAGGGAAAAAGACAGGGAGGGCTGGAGACAGAGAATGGAAGTGAGAAAGAGAGAGAAAGGAAGTGAGAGAGAGAGAGAGAGAATAGAGGGGGTGCTATGGACAAGAAAGAGTGAAAGAATCAGAGAGGGTTGGAGAGAGAGAGCGAGAGGGAGAGGAAGTGAGAGAGGGAGGGAAAGAGCGAGAGAAAGAGTGAGAGGGAGAGAGTGAGAGGGAGAGGAAGTGAGAAAGGGAATAAGAGGGAGAGGAAGTGAGTGAGAGGGTAGAAGGGGTGTTATAAAGGAGAAAGAGGGAACAAGTGACAGAGAGTAGAGGGGGTGTTAGGGAGGAGAAAGAGGGAAAAAGTGGGAGAGAGAGAGGTTGTCATTCAGTGTATTCCCGGGCAGCACCGGGCTGTCAGCTAGTTTAATATAAAAGTACTTGCTGTACACTTTACATTAATCCCAAAAAATCCTCTACCTCTGGAGTCTGTTTTCAGATTCAAGGATAACATTGGTCCGTCTTTGACTTCCAAGTGCGAAATGGGAACTTTAGTTGGACGCATTCAGCGATTGTTGCAATTCAGAATCTGCTGTTATCAGGGACTTAGCTTTAGAACGGATTGCAGACTGTCCAGGCCCGAAGTATCGAATATGTAGCCCATCCATGCAGTGCAGGTCACATATCGATGCTAAATATTTTAGGTCATCGCCTCCACTCAAAACGTAGAAGAATAAACAACCTTAATACATATTTTAAGAAAAACTGTTGTTCCCTCACTGAATACCTGTGCAGCCGGTACAGAGGTTTTTATGGCTTAACTGCCTCTTTGTTTAAACCCTGTTCTCTTGTTCGCTGACTTCTCTCTTTTCTAGTTTTTAATTTTATTCACTTTTATACCTTGGTTCTGGTAGGTCTTATCCCAGTTATGTCACTGGATTTTATTTATGTATTTCTGTGACTTTTTTATTCTTCTTATTTGTGTCATTTCAAGCCTTGAAATGTAATCTGTTATTGCGAAACGCCGTCGGCCCTATTAAACTTGTCAAAATCATCACAGTGCCTCTTCCTTGATGCCACTGTTATTGTTAAAACTGAGCATACTGCTCTTTAATATATATATATATATATATATATATATATATAATATATATATATATATATATATATATATATATATATATATATATAATATTATATATAATATAATGTGTGTGTGTGTGTGAAGATAAAAAGGCTCATAAAACTGTATGAACTTTTCAACCATATATTTCGAGCACTTCCTTCTGTGCCCCTGTTCACTGGTAAAATATGAACAGATGATAGATACAAGGATATATATACAAAAACATATGTAGGTGTGGCAGTAAGTCTCGTTGGCATGCATGTGGCCATTGACCCAGGAAGGATGGAAATCAAGGTATTCCCTTGTGATTTTTGGCTTCGTTAGCTCCCGTCTGGCGATGCGTCTGGTGGTTGTATTTTCTGGAACACCTTCTTAAGAAGAGGCCTGAGGATTAACCTGTCGATGTCATCTGATTTCCAATGTCGTCGTATTTTCTGAAACGCCTTTTTAAGAAGAGGCCTGAGGATTAACCCGTCGATGTCATCCGATTTCCAATGTCCTCCTGACAGGTTCATAATGTTGGTTTGATCGGCGATACCAGATTCCAGCATCTTCCTTTTATACGGACAACTACTTTTGAAAACCAGCTCGGCCCCACTCCAGTTTATGGTATGGGCTTTTTCCTAATATGTAGGAAAATCCTGAACTCTCTGCAGCATATCGTACTGATCTCTTGTGTTCTGCTCCCCCACGTAAATCTCATTACAATTGTTGCAAAGAATCTTGTAAACTCCTGCTTCTTCCCCCTTTTTTCAAGTATACGTTAATGAGCGAGCCCCGATAGATTCGGGATAATGGAAAATAAAAGGATTGTTAGACCTGAGATGTGCTGTAGCTTTTGGGTGTTTTCGTCGTACGGAAGCTTATTTTGTCGTTAAAATCTATTTGCCTGTTGTGACTTGGACCTCTGTAGTATATTTTATTCGCTTTGTTAATAACCTCCTCGATAGTGTGTTGTGGATAGAGCAGTTGCATTAGGTGTTGGCGGATCGTGTTGAATTCTTTATCTAGGTATCCATTTGAACATATTCTAAGTTCCTGAGAAATAGATTGCACCCTGCCATGATCTTTACGGAGACGTCGTGGTAGCTAAGGAAATGAATGTAAGAAACAGCGAAAGTGGGTTTCCTATATACTGTGAAAGCATATCTGTTCTGTTCTCTTATGATTAGTACATCTAGGAACGGCAATTTTCCGACCTTTTCCCATTCTGTTTTGAATTTTGTGGTCGGAACTAGCAAATTTAGTCTACTGAAAAATTCATTTGAAGTCTCCCAGCTATTGTCCCAGAAAGTAAAAATATCATCTACGTATCTAAGCCAGATCATATTGCGGGGGTTTGATAGGCGACAAAATCTCTGTTTGGAAAATTCCATTACAGGTTTGTTAGAAGGGGGATAGGGGACTGTCCATGCTACAGCCAAATTTTTGTCTGTAAAAATTACCATTGAAAGAAAAACACGTTGTTAGTTACACAGAGATTGATTAGTTTTAGAGTTTTATTTGTGTCAAGAGGAAAGTGGTCTTCATATGGCTGTTACTTCCTCTTTAGAAAAGACAATACGTCGGCGATTGGGACTTTAGTAAATAATGACTCGACGTCTTAGGCTGAGCAATTTGATGTTATTAGAGGATATTTAAACTGTTAAATTTTTTGTATAAAAATCTCTGAATGCTTGACATAGGAGGATGAAAGGTTCCTAGAAAGGGTGATAATAGGTCTGCAAGCCATTTTGATAATTTCTACATGAAAGAGTCCCTGCTGGATGATATAGGGCGTAACGGAATCCCATCTTTATGTGTTTTGGGAGGTCATAAAATGGGGAGAAGGTTTTGATCATCTTGAATGTCTCTAGTAATTCTAAGAGAACTGTTTTTTTCCAGTCTTTGTCAGATTTTGTGATTATGATATCCTCCCTTTTCCTTAACCTAACTAACGCACTTTGGGATCTTTTCGGGAGTTATTTTTTATTTATTTTTTTTTTTTTTTTTGCTCCAAGACATTTAGCAAAATGCCTTTGAGACATGCATCTTTTTTTTTGTCACAAATGTTTATCAAATTCAACTAAGAAACTAAGATTACTCTCGGGACTGGTTTTAGAGCGAATGAAACCCCAAGATTTAAAACGGTCTGTTCTTCTGCGGTGAGGGGATGGTTAGAGAGGTTCAGCACATTATTGGGTAAGCCAAGATTATTCCATACAGTCTTTTTAATTTGTTGCGCAAATTTCAACAGCACCTGATAGCACAAAATAGGATAGATATCAGTACATACCATCATTCCTGCACAGGAGGCAGAAGCCATGTGGCTGGCTCACTTATTTTTCTTCTCATCACATAGATGTCTTGAACGAAAGTGTGGCATGTATTCTGTCTTGGAGGAATATGCGGATGGAGGTCGGAAACGGGTTCGAAGTCGATGTCCAGCGCGTGAAGCCGTACATTTTGCGAGAAAAAGAATCTTGTAGGCATTCTTGTAGAAAAATTTTCTGGTTCTTCCTCTTGCGTAATCGATGAACTAGTCGTTCATACCGTCTGAAAAATGTTAGCTTGACAGCTGGATTGAAGCCGAAAATCTGACGTAAACTTTGATGTTCCACAATGAGCAAAAATGAATGTCTTTTACTGTAATATATATATATGTATAGATTGGTGCACCGACCTTTGAGCGCAAGACAAATGGGCGCCGACAATAAAGCGCAGACAATTGAGCGCAGTAACAGTTGAGCTCCGACACTTTCGCGTCAGAAATACAAAATTGTACTTAGATTTTATCCCAACTTTATACCGTTTCAATAACTTTTCTATGCTTTACTACTTTCTCTGTTGATGTTTTTATCTTTTGTTACAAGATTTTTTATATCTTGCATTTCATAGACATTATTAAAAAAAATTTTGAATTAACAATTTTAAATTTCAATTGTCATTAAATTTCTGTGTGTCATCCAGTTGTGAGCTTGCGAAAATTGTTTTCATGTGAATATTATCCTGTTTATCTGCTTCTAAGGACTCTACTAAAACTAAGGCCCTGCCTGAGATCTGCTGCTTTAATAACAAGAGTTTATCATATCTGTGGGTATTGGAAATTCTACTTAAAGTGTCTTCAAATTTTTCAAAAATCTAGCAAGGTCCTCGTCATCAGAACTAGTGTATTTAGGCAGGGGAGCTATGGGAGATTTAAGCAAACTTCTTGCGGAACTAAGAGTGTCATTCGAATGGGAAACCGATGAAGAAGGCTCACTAGGGTTCCTAATAGCCACTAAGCAAAATAAAAGTTTGTCATTATAGACCTGACAGGAGTCTAATTCCTCCTCAGACCTACGTTCTTCCTCTTCGTCGTCCCACTCCTCATACTTAAGCTCTAATATCTGCTTATTCAAGTCTTCACCCTGAAAGCCATTGTTCAAATTCGTGCTGCAATTCTCCCTTTGCTGACTAGCTAATGTAGGAAAACTATCTCATGGTTAAAATGTTCAGTCACACACTTCCTTTGCATACTGATTCACTAATCTCTTAAGTTCAGACATTGTGAATATATACAACTACCTGACCTATCACAAATATAATAAATATTCAAAGCAAAGTATGTGTAACAAACCTCGAAGCTCAAAAGTAAAATTTCCTTAACCACTTATTTCATAAATATGTTAAAAAGATTCACTCAACCTTTACACTAAAGTGTTAAAATGCAAAAAATAACGTTAACGTTCCACCCTCAGTGCAAGTGGAGAGACATCGGGCAAGCATCAAAGCAAAGTCATAATGTCCCTGTTCGGGCGCCATATTCGGAAAAAATTATATGAAGGTTATAAAAAATGGTGAGAAAACCAACATCAAAGTGAACATTGAATTTATTATTGAACATACAAGAAATTTAAAGCATATTATGCATAATATAGATTAATATTAACGACACTTGATGCTGCCTGATATCTAGTGCAACTCTGGCATTAGTTACCGAAACCTCCACACTCCGAATCGCTTATAACTAGTGAAAAGTTTATAAGATGCATAGAGCAATACCATTACCATGATGCCACTGCATAGCCTATAAAAGATATGATACGTCTATCAGAAAATTGTATATGCGAAATTATTGCTCAGGTAAGCACTTAAAGTTCAGAATAAGATTCAATAAAAAGATCTCAAAAGATATGATAAATGGCAAAGCAAAATATTAGCAAGAGTAAATTCTTTCTGGTTACAAGTTTTATTTTTTACGGGATTAATGACTCAGTTAAAATTATTCATTCAATAACTTTAAATCTCGTAAAGTGTGCCAACATTTACCGAGACCTACCGTGCTATCAAGCGCCTGCTTGCTCGATATAAATCCACGAAGTTGAATCCTCAGAAGTAATCCTGTATGTGGTGGATGCCAAAAGACTATGGTATGAAATGGAACTGTCTTGGCCTCTCTCTTCCATGCTGCTAATAACTAATACATTCTCCGAAATCACACCCCCTGGAGAATCATGCTCCCTGTCCCTCCATTGCACTTCTTTTGGGTGGAAATCTCGGTGGTACTTAGCACTTCTATTATTTCACACAGCAATAAACGTCCTTCAAGTAAAGAGAGTCTAATAGTAAATGATCGCCACTTCAGTTGGCAAGTTTCAACGAAGGTTGAGTTTATCCATTTTCCTTTAGTCAGAGAACTGCTTCTTGAGGGTCAGGCAGATACTGCTTGGTAAGAATTTTACCATTACTCGTTAACTTTGTTAACTAACTAGAAGAACTAAATACTTTGAAATGGCCTCAATGCCAGCACACAAAGTATTTTGGTGGGTACTAAATAATTATTAACGTTATTTAAAGTTACGTTTGAGATCTTTTTTATTTTTTCAAGAGAGTTGGTGCCAAGATTGTGAAAAGATGCTTAAAAGCCAAGGATTGTGAAAGATGCTAAAGTCATGATTGCGAAAAGGCAAAGTACTTTTTTTGTACTAGAAATAAATAAGAAAAAGAAAACGAGAATACAAGGATTCTGAAGTTGGAAAGAAAAGATAAAAACATTATATTTAACACAGCATTAAACCTAATTAAAAAACTGTCGAACACTACTTGGGGAGCCGATAGACATACCCTTACTTTATTGTATAAAGCAGCAGTGCTGTCTGTCGTTGATTATGGAAGTGAAATATATGGTCGCATCAGATTTAACGCTGGAAAACGGTAGACCCAATTCATAATGAGGGTCTTAGAATATGTTCAGGAGCTTTTCGATCATCACCAACATCTTCTTTACAAGTTGAATGTCTCTCCATAGAGAGCTAGTAACGATGAGAATTCAGGTAAATGATTCTCCAACCAAAAAATTATTTGGATTTAGAGATGTGTTTATAAACAATCATCCACCTTCTTTTCCAATTAGGCTAGAAGATTGTTTGAGTCCCTAAATATGTATATACAAATACCTGTAATGCAAATGTTTCCGGGACAATGAACAAAATGAGAATTTGTACACACTTGAAATATTTATCAAAAAATCATTCATAATCCAGAATACCAAAGACAACATGCAGTAGAGCATATAATCCGAAAAGCAACCACATTACGTTAATATACACTGACGGATCTAAATCACAATACGGAGTGTGATATGCTGGGTGGTATCCCAAAACAAAACGTATCAGTTCCTTCTTTCCAGACAAAGCCTCTGTATTTACAGCTGAGTTATGTGCAATAGTATCGCCATAAAAATAATTAGAGAAGTCCACAATAATTCTTGTAATTTATAGCGACTCAGAAGTGCTATAGAAGCTATTCAAAGCTATAATCCCAAAATAATATTGTACAACATATAAAGTTCTTACCCATAAATTGTATAATAAGGAAAAAATATTGAAATATGTTGGATCCCTGCCCATGTAGGGATTAAGGGAAATGAAGAGGCTGATAAAGTTGTTAAAGAAGTACAGTAGTCCACATGACGAGCAAATGTAGACATTCTATCAGTGACTATACACAAAAAAATATATAAAAACAGTCATTGTAAAAAATGGCAAAATATATGGAATGAAGAACCTGAAAAATAATAAATTAAAAACAGATAAAATCCAGTGTTGGAAATGGAATTGTCATATCAAAGAGAGAGATGTCAAGCACAAGTAATTTGACACGCTCTCGAATAGGCCATACTGTCGGACACATGCTGACACTTAATGAACAGTCCATGTGGCCCTCTTCCCAAAATGCCCAGATTGCAATGTGCCGATAACAGTTAAGCATATACTGTGTGAATGTCCAAAATATAACCTGCAGTGACTATCAAATTTTGGAAATAGACCAATAGAAGAACTTTTGTCAGAATCTTCAACGCTCTCACAATAGAAAATCCATTTTAATGTTCATGAGAAGCTGCAAATTAATTGGAAAAATATAAGAAAAAACAGAACAATCAGTATAATGAGTTTTAAAACAAGTAAATTTATGATTTTATTTAATTTATTTTAAATTTTAATATACCTTTTAGTGAAAGTATAAAGCATGAGTTTAAATGTATTTATTGTGTGAGTGTGTCTCAGTATGAAAGTGTATGCCTTTTTACAGCTTTTAATTTCATTTTCATTTTCGTTTATCATTGACAAGGACCTATTAGTCCTGGTGTTAGGCTTCTGGCCTAGACTTGTCATTCATCCATCCTTCGGGCCAGCTCCTATGAGAGCTGATGGTCAGCTCAGTGGTCTGGTTAAACTATTTTGGCAATAATAATAATAATCGTGGTCTGGGTGCACGTCACAAATGGATCTGTTATGAACTGCCAACCTCATTGACAATGGGTTCACTGCTCCTAAATACTCGGTGTCGCTGTTATCCTCTAAGCAACTGTCACTCATCACTATAATCATCTGACAGATCTGCAGGCATTCAGACCCAGAATCTGAAATACTATCAATCCAAACATCATGATACTCAAAATAAAAAAACTTGTAAAATAACTGCAATCAAAAGGAAAAGCTTAGCATTCGAATCCAAATGGTTTACTCACAAGATCGTGACAATGTTTCATACATAACAGCTTGAGGCGCACTGGCATGTGCTGCTGGACGATACCTCTTATAATATCCCATATGAATATGACGTCACGACAACCATCAGACACTCATTGGCTAATGAATAGTGGAGTGAGCCGCACCTCTCTCTCTCGTACACAATACTACGCCTGAACCCATCCTGGGCTTGAAGAAAAACAGCTTTATTGGGAGGAGGGATGAAAGACGATAGGTAATAAATAATGTCTTTATTGTATCGTGAAAAGACGTACATGTGTACGTCCCGTATGGCGGTGTTAAGTAATTAATTTTTAGGTATAAGTATTGCTAAAAATAATGAGAAAAAGTTATCAGAATGCTGGGTTACTACCCCAGTTCGATCATCTACAATCAAATAGGACGTCGGTATAATAAGGGTGAGTGAATGATCACTGTCACAGGCCCTGCTCTGTAGATCAAATGTCAAAACTCCCGGAAAGTGAGGAGCGACCTATGCCAAAATACCACCGGCCCCATAACCAACGCCCCAAGGGCCATCTGAACCATTCCATTCTAGCACGCTTTGTTGTTGTTACGCTTGCTTGTGCTTGTGGTTTCCTTTTGCCGTATTTTTGGCTTATCATGTCTTCCGCTCAGATTTCACCGCTATTGTTAAGTACCATCTTCTTGTGGGTTTATAGTTATAGAGGGCTTTTATTTTATCTCTAATTCATATTATTGCTAAATAAATATCAGGTGTTCTCCGCTGCTGGTCTCGCCGGCCATATTGGCTTTGTTGGAATACCTTAGCAGCGTGATTCATGGTACTTCACTTGGTTATACATATATCTATTTTGGCTTGGTTATTATACCCTTCAGGAAGTTCCTTTTGACGGATTGTTCTTTCGTCACGGATGCCAGTATCGTAATATAATTGCGTTGCTTGAGGAGGATCTCCTTCTTGTTTTCGTGTTCTTTATTTCTCTTTCGTGGGCACTTTCCTCTGCTTTGAAAGAATATCTCCAAGGTGGTACTGTCTTTGCTAACGTTTACCTGATATATAAAGTGATGATGACATGTATATTTTTGATTGAATTAGATTTGGTCACGCCCTGGGGCGGCCATTTTCGTTTATTCCTTTCCCGCTCCAGTATGTCGCGAGCTGTTAGGCTTACAATTTCTCAAAGCACAAGTTCTTTATAATTTTATGTATGTTTATATTATTTACATTTTGTTTCATATCTTGGTTAACTTTAGCAGCACTTAGTCAGTGTTATTGGGTTGCTGGCTCAGCCTCTGTCTGCCATCGGGGGTTAGGCTACTTATGTTGTGGCGTATTTCATGTGACTCTGTTTCCTTCTCCCCGCCGACTAAGCGCGTCGCTTTGAGGCTTGGAGGAGGTGTCGGTTGCCGAGGAGTTCCTCGCTCTCTGGTTCCATCCCACCACAACAAGTATGTTTGAGGGTGTTCTTAGGCTTTGGAGACCTCCCTTTCCCCCCCCCCTCCCCCCTTCCTCTGTTCTGGTATATCTGATCAGACCAGTTGGTTTTGGGAGGTAGGTTAGTATAGGAAGGGGTCTCCTCAATACGTAACCTATTAACCGCCAGTCTGTCGGTGTTGGTGGGTGGGCTGAATCACGTGGAATTTCTCCCCACACCCCCTTCCTCTTTTCTACCTTTCTCCCAGTCAAAATGGTTTTGACGTTGGGGAGGGTTGTGAGTCATAGGTGGTTCGGCTTTTCATGTTTTTAGCCTAGCTTACCCATTCTGTAACATTTGGTGGATGTCTTAGCTTTCTCCCTGCGTGAGGGAAGTCGCACTTCATGACCGGCACCCCATGGGAGTTTCTTAATTGTATCCGGGGATTTTCCCATCCACCTGGCCGTCATCCCTACCCTCCATTTTGTTATTCCTCCTGCCCTTAGCTGTGGCGTGTATCTTTCTCCCTCCCTGAGGACGCCGGTCTCTATGACTGGCACCCGTGGGAGCCCAGGCCGGCGCCCAGATAAGTGTTTCCCACCTATCTGGCCTCCGCCTTACGGTTTCCGCCATCTCGCTAGTGTCTCGTTTGTTCGCTTTCCTCTGGGTTAGTTAGAGCATCGTACACAAGTCCAGGGTTTCTGTCTTGACTTTCACTGGTTCTTTCTGTTTGCTTCGGATCTCCCGTTGCTTTCTTGCCCGTTACCACTCCGGTGGGTTTGGTTCTCGGTCGGTTGGCGCTTTTCACTACCTGTTCTCCGCCACAAGCGTGAGAGCCGATCCAGTTTTGAGTTCGACTCTCCGCCCCCCCTCCGCCGTTACCAGAGGTTTGAAGTAGCGGGATGTCTGAGGTATCCAGGACGGAATATCATAACCAGCCATGTACTGCTGTTTACACATATAAGTTGACCATTATGTAACACTGCCGGAGTCCGGCAGTATTTGTTTTCATTTATTATTTCATGTTAATTGCTAATTGAAATGTTGCATGACCTTAGGTTAAGGTGGTGATTTATAACCGCCGACTAACTCCGCTGGTCCTTAACTCATCTGTTCATGTATTGTATATTATCTTTATTCAGCCGGTTATCTGCGGCTAATTTTGTCAATAAGCATGCCCATCACCCACACTAGTTTAGTTTCTATCTCCGCTGCCTACTCCGCATGACTTAATTACATACTCATGTGTATCATCTATCCACTTACAGATGGTATGTCAGGAGACCGGCACGCGTCTTACATCAACCTTTTTACGCCACTTGGTCTGTCAGTTCTTCCCATTCCGCCAGCAGTCCGGGGATTTGATCGTCTATGGATGGTTGTGAAGTGCTACACTCTGTATGAGCAGGTGATGGACGAGCAGTAAGCTTCAAGTCCGCTAGCCTTTAGTCTTACTTGATTGCATTGCTTATTTCGTTAAATATATCGTCCAGTGTCTGGTTTAGTAAGCCTTTGTTCTCTTTCAGGCCTACCGCACTACCCGTGACTCTTCGCTGTCGACCCTGAAGGCTTGGGTCGGCGGGTTTGGGAGGAACGTCCCGTCGGGGAAGCCGTATATTCTGTCAGAATTTATCTGCAACCTTCTCTACCCCGGCGCCCGGATCTCTGCTGCAGATCCGGGTGGAGACACAACCCTCCCAAGATGACAACCTGTGCAGAGAGGTGACGGAGGAAGTGGCGGCCATTAACTCTCAGACCTTGAACTTACACTGCTTGAACTTGACCAGGTAGGAAGGTAAAGGAGGTGGTGAGGCAGGGGAAGCGAGCTCCCTTTTTAACTCTCCTTCTTCTTCAACTTCTTCCTTTCAGGGTTTTCAGAAGTCTTCCTACCTTGAGGACAGGTCGAGATCTACTGTCCCCAAGGTGAAGAGGACCTTGAAGTCCAAGGGCTACAAGTCCTCTAGTTCTCGAAAGGCTACTCCTCTACCTCCCTTGAAGTCACGGGCGTCTAGTCCGGTGGCTTCAACTAGTAAGGCTACTCCCCCTGGCAAGGGGTCGAGATCCAGGGCAGTTAAGGCGAGCCCCCCCCCCCCTCAGCCTGCTTTTGACCCTGAGACTTTTGCAGAATTCCTTCTGCAAAAGCTCGATAAGAAGGTAGATGATAAGTTGAGCCATCTTTCTTCTCAGCTCGCCTCGGGCCTCAAGGCTTCCGACGATCATTGGTGTCTTTAGCTGAGAGGATGAGAACCAGGAGAGCGTGCTCCGGGTTCGTGCTGAGGCGGTGGTGCAGTCACACCCCATTCCGGATGCCTCCGCTCTTCCTCCCTTTGACAAAGGAAACCCTTGGCGCTTGGCTCTTCATGCTCCCCAACATGAAGATACCTTGACAATTGAGGGTTTAGGACACGCAGGTTGGAAGAGCTAGAGTTCTTCCCACCCGACCTGGTGCTCCTCACCCAGGCTACGCCAGGCTGACAGAAGAGGCATGGATTAGGGGTCTGGGACAAAGTCCCTATGAAACAGTTATTTTCCCGAGGGACCATGCTCAGTCTGCCTTGCTGCGCACCCTGACGGAGTGGGAGGCAGATAATACCAAGCTGACCCCCTTCAAAGGGAACTTTACTATGTTCTCTTTGGGGGATAAGGTTCCTACTCCCTGCATGTCAAAGGTAGCCTTGTTGACCTCTCAGGCATGCATAGAGGTGTCGCTGGCCTCAGCCCGGGAGACAGATCCACTTCCCTGGTCTTCCCTCGAGATTCAGAATTGGTCAGAGCCCAGCCACGCATTGTGGGGAAACTCGACCCGGACTGCGCTTCGACTTTATTTAGCGAACAGCTTCCCAAACTTCCGGAGGCTCTTCTGAAAGTGGAGTTCGAGGCCAGGTGCAGGCTGAGTCGGTCTATGAATTCCCTGTGCCTGACGGAAGCAACTGCTGTGATTTACTCTGAGGATCCTCTCTTCCAAGTCCTGACCAAATCTCTGCTGGCGGGATTTCAAGCGGATCTATATGACTTGCAGGCAAGAATGAACTGCCGCGAAACACATCTTTTGCGGACGCCATTCGATAAGGCATGAGCCTAATAGGCTCATGAAAAGCTCTTTCTGGGGTACCAGTATCTTCCCCGAGAGCGAAGTGAGCAGTGTCCTGGCAGAGGCAACCAGGGCAAATCAGAGTCTCTGCTCCTGCTGGGGTCTTCCTTTCAAGAGGAAGGCCTCCGAGTCCGCCGGATCCCATGGCCAGACCTCATGAAACGGTTCAGGAAATTTAAGAGGCCACACACCCAGACCGTAATGCAGGCTGTACCGGGTCTCCCAGGTCGTACAACCAACCTCCCAAGGCCCAGCCTCAACAGCCTGTGCTGATGCAGCCTGCTTCAGCATTCCCTTGCTTCCCCAACCTACGTCACGTCTCCGGCTTTCAACCCCTCGTATGAGAGCCAGGGGTCGTTTCGGGGTTTTAACCGGAACGCAAGGGGAAGCAGAGCAAGAGCCTCCTTCAGAGGTAAGGCTGCATTACAGTCCCTCTCTCGGGGAAGAGGAGGCCGGGGCAGCAGAGGAAGTAAGCCCTCCCCCTCCCAGTGAGCTCCTCAGGCAGCGAGGCTGTATCATTTTCGAGACCAGTGGACCTTCTGCAGCCCGTGGGCCTGGGCATGTCTCCAAAGGTCTGGGGTGGAGTTGGAGCAAGGATCCTCCCCCACTAGTCAGGTTCCATCAGCCCCCAAAGGAGGGAAATAGCCAAAGCCACCAGGCAGTTCCTCAAAAGCAGGAGAGCCTCTCGTACTCAGGAAAGGGTCCTACCCTTTCAGTTTGCATCTGTTACAGACCTGCTTCTGAAAGCCAAACTGAAAGACATAAATGAGTGTGGCTGAGACGTGCCAATATCAATCTCAGAGACAAGGTGTCACACTCCGCTTAGTGTTGAGGAAAAGACTGGCCGTGGTCCACAGTCAAGAGTCTATCAAAGTCAGTACCTCTCCAGTTTCCTCCTCCATCACCAGATTCACACAGACGTTTCCCTAAGCCGGGGCTGGGGAGGTTATTCCTGTAACACAAAAAAAGTTCAAGGTACATGGTCCACAATGTCTGTCCCACATCAACATCCTAGAAGCAATGGCAGTATTTCTAACTCTGAAAAACTGCGCCCACCCAGACAGATACATATCAGACTGGTTTTGGACAGTAGGTAGTGCATTGTATAAACAGGGGGCTCCCAAATCGAGCCGGATCAATCAAGTGTTGATAGCTATTTTCTCCTGGCAAAAGCACAGTTGGCACCTGTCAGCCACCCATCTCGCAGGAGTCCGGAATGTCATTGCGGACTCTCTATCCAGGACAACTCCGCTGGAGTCGGAATGGTCCCTGGACAAAACTTCATTCGAGTGGATTCACCGTCAGGTTCCAGGTCTCCAGGTAGATTTGTTTGCCACAGAGAGCAACCAAAAACTTCCATGTTATGTTGCTCCCAACCTGACCCCTCTGGCTCACTCCACAGATGCAATGTCAATAGATTGGAACATGTGGCAGAAAATCTATCTGTTTCCACCAATAAACCTGTTGATGAAAGTTTTGCACAAGCTCAGGTCATTCAAAGGTCAAGTAGCTCTAGTAGCACCCAACTGGGCGAAGAGCAGTTGGTTTCCTTCTTCTGGAGCGGAAGTTCGCATTCAAATACCCAGGCCACAGTTGACCCAAATAGTACAACCGACTGGGTGTCAGCTTCCTCAAGAATTCTAAATGCCCTGGCTTTGTGGACTTCATGAAATTGTTCTGTGAGAGGTGCGGATATTGATCCTGTTAATACATTGTTCTTAGAATCAGATAAAAGGGACTCTACTCTCAGACAGTATGATTCAGCAGTTAAAAAGTTAGCATCATTCCTGAAAGAATCTGAAGCTCAAGTAATGACCATGAATCTGGCAATATCATTCTTCAGGTCATTGTTTGAAAAAGGTCTGGCTTCAAGTACTATTACCACAGCAAAGTCAGCTTTAAAAAAGATATTTTTACAAGGCTTCAATATTGACTTAACAGATTCATACTTTTCATCAATCCCTAGAGCATGCGCTGTCTGGAGACCAGCAACCCGTCCACACACGGTTTCTGGTTCCTAAATGACGTACTGAAATTAGCATCGGACACGATAATGTCGCGTCCATATTTGGTCTGTTAAGGAAAACATTATTCTTAATTAGCCTAGCTTCAGGTGCCAGAATTTCTGGAGCTGTCCACTTCTCTAGAGGCTCGAACCATGTTGATTTCTCCCCGTCAGGAGCAGTTCTACTATCCCCGGATCAAAGATTTTTAGCCAAGAATGAAGATCCACAGGATAGGTGGTCCCTCTGGAAGGTTATCCCCCTTCCACAGGATCCGTCCTTATGCCCAGTCACTACCCTAAAGGCTTATTTACATAGAACTTCTCAGGTATTGTCTGGTCCTCTTTTTATCAGGGAAAAAGGAGGAACACTTTCTTTAAAGGCCATCAGACAACAGATACTTTATTTTATTAGTAAACTAACCCGGATCTGCACCAAGGCTCATGATATCCTGGCAGTGGCCACCTCCACTAATTATTTCCATAATATGAATTTTGAAGATCTTTAAAAATATACGGGCTGAAATCACCATCAGTGTCTGATCGCCAAATTATCTTAAATCACTGGAAGTTCTTAGTTTCTACAGTGGCTGCAGGAAGCATTGTTCCTTTCCGCCCTGATTAGTGTATTGATCTTAATTACCCTGTCCTTTCTATCTCTCGCCTGCCTGCCTCATTTACTTACCTTGCCATCTATTTCCAGTGGTCAGGCATGCTTACAGCCTGACTCCTGAACAAGGTGATATTGCACATTTACTGTTGTGTTAGTGTTTAAGTTTCTGGTACCTTTCCAGTTTTTTGTCCTATTAGTATTTAAGTATTGGTACCTTCCAGTTTTTTGGATACATATTTATCCCTAGTCATTAATCATGTTTTTTTACTGTCTATTATTCTTGTTATATTTTTTGTTACTGGGATAATTAAAACTAAAGTTTGTACTGGTACTTTATTTATTTCCCCATCTAACGGTTGTTTTATTGGCTGGTTTCTCCAAGCTTTGTATGATCTCTATTAGCATTCACCGGTGACACAGGTCGAAGCTCCAGAAAAGGATTTGACAAAGGAAAATCTATTTCTGAGGGGGAGACTCAGGCTGCACCAGACCCACCCATGTTTCTGAGTCTCCCACCCTGGTAGGCATACCAAGCTTAAAAAGGCTGGAATGGTTCAAGATGGCGCTTGGGGCGTTGGTTAGCGCGGGACGTGAGAGTTGGCTGTAGGTCAGCCCTCACTTTCCAGGGTTTTTGACATTGAAGATCTCTACAGAGCAGGGGCCTGTGACAGTGACATCATTCATCACTTCTTATTTATACCTATTGACTATTTGATTATAGATGATCTAACTGTGGTAGTAACCCAGCATTCTGATAGCTTTTTCTGGTATTTTTAACAATACTCTATACCTAGAAATTAGTGCTTAATGGTAATTTCACCGGCTGACACAGGTCTCCTCAGAAATAGATTTTTCCCTAGTCAAAAATCCCTTAGTATGTCAGAGTTGGAATATGCTCTTTGGAACAGCAATAAATCTGCTCCTGGAGGTGACAATATTTGTTTTGAGATGATCTGCCACTTAGCACCATTGGCAAAGTCATACTTATTAGAGTTTTATAACAATTTATGGCTTCAAAATTTATTTCCAGATGGATGGCGTAAAGCCATAATAATTCCTATCCCCTAACCTGGAAAGGATCCCAGTAATGTAAATAATTACAGACCAATTTCTTTAACAAGCTGCTTATGCAAATTGTTAGAGAAAATGGTAAATGCTCGACTAACATGGTAGCCATTCGAGAAAATAAAATTTTAACTCCCACTCAGTTTGGGTCACAGTGTAACAGATCTACATTGCATTCTCTCTAACTTAGAAGACCATATACATAGAGGTTTTGAACGAAAACAAATTACTGTAGCTGTCTTTTTTGACATTGGAAAAGCAAACGATACTACATGGAGAGGTATGCTATATTAAAACTTTGCTAAAAACAACAATATCCATGGTCATTTATCTAGGTTTATACAGAACTTTTTGGCAAATCGCAATTTGCAGGTGAGAATTAATGATGATCTGTGTAGAACATTTCCACTTGAAAATGGTGTTCCACAGGGAAGTGTCCTTAGTGGCACACTGTTTACTTTAGCAATTAATGATATCATAATAATCAACAAGAAGAAAAGTAACCCGTATATAGATGATTTTACATTATTCAGCATCTCGAATAAAAGCATGCAGAACGAATCATTAATAAAAGCATGAGAAAAAGTAGATGAATGAGCTCTATCTGTAGGCTTTAAATTTTCCATAGATAAAACCTATGCAATCATGTTTTATAAATAAAAAGTGGGAAAAAGGAAGAAATAAACTTAAAAATCAGAAACTATAGTATACCAGGGGTTGGTCAAACAGTAGTAAATTTTTTGGGATTAGTATTTGATACTCACATGAACTGGAAAGCCCACATAAAATACATGAAATCAAAATGTAAAAGAGCATTAAATCTAATTAAAAAACTATCAAACACTACTTGGGGAGCCAATAGACATACCCTTACTTTATTGTATAAAGCAACAGTGCTGTCTATCGTTGATTATGGAAGTGAAATATATGGGTCGGCACCAGACGCAACGCTGAAAACGGTAGACCCAGTTCATAATGAAGGCCTTAGAATATGCTCAGGAACTTTTCGATCATCACCAATCGTCTTCTTTACAAGTTTTTAATATAGACTAAGCATCTGTTCCATAGAGAGTTAGTAATAATGAAGAGTGTTTGAGAATTCAGACAAATGATTCTCCAACCAAAAATTATTTGGATTAAGATATAAGCTATAAACAATCATCCAATTCCTTCCCAATTAGAGTGAAGATTGAGTTAAATACATATACAATTACCTCAATATTAAAATTACCTCCTCCTGACAATGAATAAAAATGAGAATTTGTACACACTTGAAATATTTATCAAAAGTAATTCAAATACTCCAGAATACCACAGAGAAGATGGTAGAACATAATTCAAAAAGGTCCATACATGCAACATACACTGATGGATCAAAAGTCACAATACAGAGTGGGATATTCTGGTGGTATCTCAAATCAAAATGTATCAGTTCTTCTCCACATAATGCCTCAGGTATTTACAGCTGAATTATGTGCAATAGAATAGCCATAAAAAAATAATCAGAGATGTCTCATGTAATACTTTGTGATTTATAGCAACTCCAGAAGTGCTATAAATACTAGTTATATAAAAATAATATTGTACAGCATATAAAGCTTTAATGCATATATATTGTATAATAAGGGAAAATATTGAAATATGTTGATCCCACCATGTAGATTATGGAAATGAAGAGGCTGGATGAAGCAGCTAGTTAAAGTATGAAGGTCCACATGACAAGAGCAATGTAGACATCCTATTAGTGACTATACAAAAATATATAAAAACAGTCATTGTAAAAAATGGCAAAATATGTGGAACAAAGAACCTGAAAATAAGAAATAGATAAAATCCAGTTAAAAAATGGAGTTCATCATATCAGAGAGAGAGAGAGACACACATAATTCTGACGTTGCCTTTGAGTAGGCCACTTCTTTTGACACGGACACTTAATGAACAGTCCATGTGGCCCTCCCAAATGCCCAGATTGCACAAAAGATAACAGTTAAGCATATACTGTGTGAATGTCCAAAATATAACCAAGATTATCAATTCTGGAATAGACCAATAAAGGAATATTAACTTTCAATATTCTCAATAGGCACATTTAATGTTCATATATTGCAAGTTAATTGCAAATATGAAAATCAATCAACTGTAGTGTAATGAATTATGAAATACAATTTATGATTTTACTTAATTTATTTTGAATTTTGTCATATAATTTTTTAGAGTATATGGTGAAGCACATACAAAATGTATTTGTGTGAGTGTGTTCTGCATGAAAGCATATGCCTTTTTACAGCTTTCTAATTCAAGTGTCTTACTTCTTTGCCCTATTCATCATTGCCGGAGTGGACCTAAGCTGGGTCCCAGTGCTAGTAGTGGGCAAGGTGATAACAGAAAAATCTGTGCAGATGATGATACAAGCATCAAATTTGGCACAAGTGTCCTCCACAAGTATACTAATCAATTTGCCTGACTGGCCAATTGAAAATCCAAGATGGCGGCCATTTTCAAGTGTGGCTCCCAAATAACCACCTGAAGTAGATGTTTTACGAAATATTTGTAGTTGTCTGATCTGCATGATCTAAGTGTGATTCCTATGTTTTAAAGCCTGCTGAACTATATTTTCCTGTTTAAAATGCACTCTGAGACATATTCTGGTGACTAGATAGGTCATTTTGCTAGTAAAGTTGTCCTGATATAATATTTTTTAAATATAAAACTGCTATTATCTGCATTGCCTGCGCACGATGCGTAAACACCGAGGAAAGACTGCAATTTGCAAACTGCTTTAGGCATTACGCCTTTACACTTGCTTTGCAGCTTAGTGGTGTAAGCCCGCCAACATGCCCGGCAACCTCCCATTCAGCTGGACTGCTCATGTGTGGATTAACGTGGGTTGCCTAGCCTCAGACAATCCCAGCCCGTAGGGCCAACGCTTAAAAAAATGTTCTCTGGAGGGCTGCCGTGTAGGTGGAATTGAATTGTACCGCCTCTGCTTGCGGCAAAATGAACTAGTCTGCCTGTCCACACCAGTGGCTGCACTTGATCTGTCGTACATGAGGACAACGAATCTTTCTAGCCTCTGAATGTCAAGATCACGAATCAGTGATGGATGCTGGCTGAGACTGATGAATGTTTCAGTTATATCATCAAATACATTCCAAGTCTGCCATGCAGATTTCGCTTTTCCCACACGAAGGCAGACACAATGTCACATCCAGTGAATGCGCGGGTTAGGACGCCTAGCTTTCAAGCCCAATTGCAGAAACCTCCTGGACTGGAATCCATTGCATATGGGCCTTGGCCAAAGGTAATCCACATTTCCTGAAGACCTAGTTTCTGAAGGATGGCAGTACAGATATTGCTATGACTAGCACAATCTGTGTCATTATCCTTGATGATTATAGACTCGTTCTCACAATCGTTGCATCCAGAGGAATAAATATCTGACTGTCAGCTTCTTGTGACAACATAGGGACACAGCATCCAGAGGTTTCACTGTGTTATAACACATCCTCCTTTGTATGCGATGATGTGCTTGTTGTTCCTGCTTCACATCAGCCCACATTCTCAGTGAGGAAGACTTCTCCAACCAAGAATATTCTTCTTCGAATGTGACCTGATCGACTCTGTGCTGGTAAGGATTGGCTTGCAATTGGAGTGAGTATTAAGCCTGGGTGATGTATGCTTGGTCGTAATATTGGTGTGTGCTTCTGGAAGCTCTGAACTTTTTAACCTTCATTTTGACTCATATCTAGTTTGAGTAGCTCCCTGTTCATCACCAGGATTTCTGTGTTTGGATGCTGGAAAATGGACACACTTGCACTGTAAGATGTTTCAGCTGTGGTAGCAGTCGGATTATGATCTATGTTGTCAAGTGCTCCAGTTGTGAACAAATTCTTTCTCGAGACTGGAGAACAGATTACTCCATCTTCCACATACTGTGCAACAACTGCTTCTCCTAACTGTGCTGAGATTTCTAGGACTCGGTCATATGATATGCTGAGCCCATTCTCATGGAGCATTTCAATTATTTGTCTTTTCCTCGTCTTGGCAAACACATACAGGCCCATGTAGACTGCAAATGTGGCTCGGTCCTTGAATGCCTAGACATCCTGGTTCCTTCCTTGTATTTGGCGAAGCAGCTGTACTGGTAGAAGCCAGATATAGCAAAGTCTGATTTTGACACTCCATGATGGGAGTTGAGACTTGATGTCTGCACCATGTTCGATCATGTGTACAAACTGAAGCAGTGATGGTGGCACAGCCTGTTCTAAGTCTTTGTCATGAAGACAGCTGCTGAAATTCGACTTCTGACGGAGCATGTCTTGTCTTATTATCCCAGCAGCTTTTGCTAGATGGATCGCTTCACCATAACAGGATGCTTCTGATAGAATTGAACCTACATCAGTTTCAACTACCAACAGAACTTTCGTCCTTGGCGATTAGCTTCTGTGTGCTGTGGAATGTGCAAAAGCAGCTGATCCTTGAGCCGAGTAGGATGAACACTGATGAGTCACCAAGCTGTTCCTGTGCCTTCCGTTTGTAAAGCTTGGTCAAATCAGCAAGCTTGGAAAATCGGGTGGCCTCTCACTGGCATTTTTCATCTCGCAGATGTAGGTGACTAGTCCAGAGTTAATTGATATGCATCCATCCAGAGTTCCTGTGCTTTTCTGCTCCCGCACCTTTAGGTATGCCCGTTCTCAGTTATACAATGCCACCAAACAGCCAGGGTGATATTTCACTTCTTGGGCTACGACATCTTGTATCATCACTTGCACAATTCTTCTAAAAAAATGGATTTTGACAAAGGAAAAATCTATTTCTGGGGAGAGACCTGTGTCACCCGGTGAAATAACCTTTCAGCACTTATTTCTAGGTAAAGCTATTGCTAAATATACCAGAGAAAAGCTAAAAAGCTAAGCCAGAGTTACTACCCCAGGTGCGAGCTCCATGAAATGGAGTTGTGTATGAGAAAGGGTGAGATTGTCACAATCACAGGCCTCCACCCTGTAAACATTCCCAATGTCAAAAGTCCCACCGAGTGAGGTGCCGTTACAAACCCCCGCACCACTTGCGGACTGTAAACAAACCGGCATCACCCACATTCCATGTTAGCACCTCCATCCTGGAATGGTATTTTATCAGGGGGGGAAAAAAAGGAACCATGTAGAAATATTGGGTGACACAGGTCTCTTTTCCCAGAAAATAGATTTTTCCTGACAAAATCCTTTTTCTGGGCTTTGACCTGTGTCACCCGATGAAATAATAAAAGAGAACCAAAATACCATCCTGAAACAAAAAAGGGAAACTTGTAGAGGAAAGAAATAAAACTAGAAGTCCACAAGAGTTTTAATTATCCTGGTAGCAAGATGTGGTATTTAGATATAATAAAGATACTTAAACTTAATGTAATATTAAGGTGTACATAAATATAAAACTATCCTTAGATTAATGAGTACATAAATGTGAGTCATAGGTACTAAACATTATACTTAAGACTAAGGTGGGGAACTATGTCCTACAAGACAAAAGAACACAAGCGTATCTAAATTCAAAACACAGTAGACAAGACAAAACTATGACATGGTCAGAGACAGGCTGTGAAGCATGCCTGACCTGAGGTGATCGGAAGGGAAATGAATGAGGCAGGTAGGAGGGAGGGGAGACTGGCGCACTAGAAAGAATTAAACAGGAGGGGGAACGAATGTCTTGCCGCCACTGTAGTGAACTTCCAGAGCTTCTAGTGATTTCAGATAGTGGCGTTTAAAAACTACGGGAGACTTCCACCCTGTATATTTTGAAAGATCCTCGAAATTCATATAATGGAAATAGTTAGTGGAGGTGGCCACTGCCCTAATGTCATGTACTTTTGGAACTGAATCTGGGTTTGCATGTTTAATGAAATACAAGATCTGTTGCCTAATGGCTTTCATAGAGATAGTTCCTCCCCCTTCCCTTACAAACAGAGGCCCGGAAGTTCCTCCCCCTTCCCTTACAAACAGAGGCCCGAAGTTATCTGTGAGGTCCTTGTCTAATGAGGCTTTCAAGGTAAAGATCAGCATAAAGACAGGTCTTGTGGGAGGGGGATGACCTTCCAGGGAGACCACCTATCTCGAGGATCTTCTATTCTTAGCTAGGAACTTAGGTGAGGAGCTAGCAACACTTCCTGATGGAAGGAAATCAATATGGTTGGGTTCTCTAGGGATAGGCAGACAGTTCAGAAATTCTAGCACCTGAAGCTAAACTAATCAAAAAATAAGGTCTTCCTCAATAGGTTAGTGAAAAAGAACAAATTCTTGGATTATCTATTTCTGAAGTTAGAAGAACATCATTTAAGAACCAGGAACCGTATGTGGGCGTGGTTACTGGTCTTAAAACGAGCACAGGCTTTAGGGATTGACTAAAAATAAGAGTCTGTTAAGTTAATTTTAAACCCTGCAAAATATCTTTTTCTTCAAAGCTGATTTTGCTGTAGTAATAGCACTTTATGCCAGACTCTTTCTCAAATAATGACCTAAAAATGAAATTAAGTAAATTAGTGGTCATTACAGTTGCTTCCAGACTTTTTAAGAAGAGTGCTAATTTTTACTGCTGAGTCATATTGTCTGGAGAGGATTCCCTTTGTTTGATTCTAGAACAAAGTACATAGGATCAATATTAGCATCCTGAGCTGCAACTTCATGAACCACAAAGCCAGGGCATTCTAAAATTTTGAGGAAGCTGACACAGTCTGAGTTTGTACTATTTGCTGCAGTTTTGGGTTGGGAATTTGCGTTGCACCGAAGTCACTGCAGAAGAAGTGAAACCAGTTGCTCTTCGGCCAGTTGTGAGCCACTAGCTATCTGACCCTGAATGTCTTGAGCTTGTGAAGGACTTTCAGTAACAGGTTTACTGGGAAAGAGGTAGATCCTTCCACTTGTTCCAATTCCATGGACATTGCATCTGTGGAGGAGATAGAGGGTCCAGTTGGGAGCAACATAACAAGGTAGCTTGTGGCCGTATCTGTTGCAAAAGAGATCTACTTGAGACCCGGAACTTCTGATTAAAACTACCTGAATGAAGTTTTGTCCAGGGACCATTCCACTCCAGCCGGAGTTGTCCTTGGATAGGGAATCTGCAATGACATTCCGACCCTGCAAGATGGGTAGGGAGAATATTGCTATCATAACCTGGTTGATCCGACTCGATTTGGAACCTCCCCTGTTTATACAATGTACTACTACTGCGCTGTCTAGAACCAATCTTATATGAATCAGATTGTTCGGACGCAGTTTCTTCTGAAACGGTTAGAAAGACTGCCATAGCTTCCAGACATTGATATGAAATCATGAACACTGTGGACCAAGTCCCCTGTACTCTTGTGTTGAGAGTATCCTCCCACCCGCTCAGGGAAGGTCGAAAGAATTAATAATGTCGAGGAGTGAAACTGAAGAGGTACTGAATTCGATAAGCTCTGACAGTCGTCCAAGGTCGGAGTCTCTTTTTCAAAGAGTCTCTTTTTCAAATCATGAATCAGAGATACTTTGTCTCTGAACCGACATTGGCTCGGCTCCGCCATACCTCATTTATGTCTCGCTTGGATTAAAGAAGATCCGTCACTGAAGCAAACTGAAGAGAACCTGGCACTCTTTTCTGGTAATGACGGGAAGCTTTCTTTGTTCTTGAGGAACTGTCTGGCTGCTTTCATATTTCTCCGCTTGGGCGGAAGAGATAGTTTGTGTGCAACAGGTCCCACTGGATCCCCAACCATTGGAAAGCGATGAACTAGGCGGGATTTCTCCTGTTTATTTGAAAGCCCAGTGATTCCAGAAAGCCGCTACTGCGCTGTTAAGCTCGGCATTCGTTGACGTTGATGCCCAAACAATCCAATCGCCTAGGTATGCGGCCAGCATGATCCCCCTGAGACCGGTTGCTGAACTACCGTATCTGCCAGTTTGGTGAAGACTTGGGGGCTATATTGAGACCGAATGGTGCGACCCTGAACGAGTATGCTTGATTTCTAGTCTGGAACTTCAGATAAGGAGAGAACCTTCTCGC
This sequence comes from Macrobrachium rosenbergii, assembly GCF_040412425.1. NCBI lineage: Eukaryota > Metazoa > Arthropoda > Malacostraca > Decapoda > Palaemonidae > Macrobrachium > Macrobrachium rosenbergii. The sequence continues at coordinate 52,330,568 of NC_089753.1, forward strand.
AATCGATCGCGATAATAAAGTGTCTGAAAGATCTATAGAGGTGGTTACAGCTCATCGTAGAAGGTCCAACTCATAGATTGTAAGCATTCAAACTGTCGCATTGAATGTAGGAATTTAGACGAGACAAGTCTAGAATTACTTTCGTCGACTGAACCTTTCTTTAACATTGAACAGTCTGCCTTGGAAATTTCAGATGCCTCACTTTCTTTATTGCCCTCTTTAATAATAGATCTTTCTACAAACCTTCAGAGCCTTGGACTTGTGATTGATGGAACTTGACTTGGGGGGAGGACCTCTGCACCAACCCACCCCCAGTCCTTTGGAGACATGCTCTGGGGCCCAGGACTGAAGCTCCACTGGTCCCGAAATGATATAGCCTCCCGCTACCCGAGATATCTCACTGGCGTGGGAGGTCTGCCTCCTCTGAGTTTCTCTGCCTCCCCTTCCTGAGGAGGAGCTGGTGTTCTCTACCACGAAAGTATCCTCTTGGCTCGCTCCTTGCATTTTGAATTGACCAATGCACCCTTCTGGCTTTCATGCATGAAGCGTTGGAAAGCAGGGGAGGAGACATATGAAGGAGCAGCGAGAGGCTGATGGGCTGGTTGACCAGCACATACCGAGGTTGGTGTTGGGACTGAGAGGTTGGGAGGGATGACCAGGGATTTGGGACCTGGACAGCCTGCAAGACAGTCTGAGCGAGCCGCGAAATTTCTTGTGAACTTCTTCCCGGCTTGGGGGTGAGTTCCCATGGCTCAGACTGTTTTCTCTTAGAAGATAAGCCCCAACGGGAGCGGAGACTCTGATTGGCCCTAGTTGCCTCTGCTAGGACCGAATCAACCTCTTCCTGGGGGAAGAGATTAGCTCCCCAGATGGAGCTTTTCATGAGCCTGTTAGGCTCATGACGGATGGTGGCTGCCGAAAAGATGTGTTTTCGGCAGTTCAACCGGGCCTTAATGAAGTCATACAGGTCCTGCTGAAAACTCGCTAAGAGAGATTTCATCAGCACCTGAAATAGAGCGTCTTCGCTATATACCACTGACGTTGCTCTGGCAAGTCAGAGAGTTTAAGGACCTGCTAAGCCTGTCCTTAGTCTCAGCTTCAGCCTTCAGGAGCGACTCTGGGATCTTAGGGAGTTGTTTGCTGAAGAGGTTAGAAGCACAGTCAGGGTCCAGTCGAGTAACCGTGGAAGGTGTCCGGCTCCTACCTGTAACTGAGAATCTCCGGTAAGACAAGAGAGGGATCTGTCTCTCGAGATGGGGAAGGGGCTTACCCTTCATGCAAGTCTGAGTCTGGAGGGAAGTCACTTAGAGGTGCAAGGGGTGGAGAAGAACTTCTCCCAGAGAACACTGCCAAAGCACCCTTGGCCGAGTGAGTTTGGTGTTCTCCGCGTCACACCCGACAAAGTCCGAGTAGGCCGACTGGGCCTGGTCCTCGGAAGATGACAGTTTTGGGGACCTTATCGACCGAACCCATGCCTCCTCGGTGAGCCTGCAAAACCTGCATAAGGTGATGCAGGTTAGAGGGAAGACTTTAATTTCCTCCAGCCTATGTGGGTGCCTAAGTCCCGGAGCAGTAAGGGCAACTTCATGCTGGGGAGCAAAAAGGGTCAGGCGCCAGGGGTTTCCTTTATCAAAGGGAGGAAGGCTGGAGGTGTCCGGAACGGAGAAAGATCTGTTGGCCGCTCCGCCACTCATGAATCCAGAGATTAAAGTCCCTTGAGACTTAACCTCTTGTGATAGGGAGAGCACGGAAGCATTTGAGGAAGACAGTTGGCTCGAGAGTTGCGACAGCTTGTCGTCAACTCTTTTGTCGAACTTCTCCATAAGAGGTCGGCAAAATGCTTCTGCATCAAAGGAAGGAGTGGGGAACCTCTTACTCTTGTTTAGGGCTGTGCTCCCTTCCCAGTAGAGGTCTTTGCTCGTAGACCCGCACGTGGGCTAGGGGGGCCGTGACGTCTTCGGGAGGGAACTCCTGGAGCGGACTTTCTGGGACTTTAAGTCTTTTTCTTTACTGATTTAACTCTAGGATTGCAAACTCTGTAATCATATAAGGCAAGAGGATTTCACGAATCCTCGAAAGAAGAAGCAGTAGAAGAAGGAGAGCTAAACAGTAAATCACCTGCCTCTACTCTCACCCCCTTACTGCTTGCAGATCCAGGTCAATGCCCGGCAGGTTCGAGGTCCAGATTAAGAGCCGCAACATCCTCGGCGACCTCTCCGCATGCAGCGACTTCTTCTTGGGAGGGCTGCGTCATCTCCCGGATCCCAGCGATCAAGGGGGCGGCTACCTCATCCGCAACTGAAGCTGAGATCCAGGCGCCGGGGAAGAGAACGTTACAAACATCCTTCGATAGAACGTAGGGTTTCCCTGCCCCGACGTTCCTCCCGAAGCCGCTGACCCAGGTCTTGAGGGTCGTCATCGAAGAGTCCCGAGAGCTGCAGTCAATCTGGAAGAAGGAGAAAGTCAGGCGACCGAGCCTTCTAAAAGGAGAATATCTTCCAATTATCCATAAGAGACAAAACTGAAGGCAACACGAACGGAAAGGAAAACTAACTACCACTCATCCAGAACCTGCTCATAGAGAGGCCGAAAGGCACAGCTCACAAATCCATCAGGGTGTTAGACGCATCAGGTCCTCACTGCACAGCACATCGAGTGGACCTGCACACCTCATGTCCTGGCTGGCTTGATGAAGCACAGCCGTGCACCCCTGCTTCTGACAACGCACCATCTGTAAGTTGACAGGCATATGAGTATGCTGATAGGCTGCTGAGTAGAGTGCCGAGCGTGTGTCTAGGATAATAAATAGTTATCCAGGTAGGTCCTCGCCGGAGCGCAACGGGAGGTTGAGGCCTACTGAACATGCAAGATCAACAACTCAAAGGGACACCGAGTTAATCCGAGCACAGGAAGGTCCCAAAAGGATAGTTAAATATTAAAAAGTTGTAAATAAATATATATATATATATATATATATATATATATATATATATATATATATATATATATATATATATATATATATATATATATATATATATATATATAACATGTATGCATACTAGGGAAAGGTCAACTATAAAGAGTGAGTATTTCTGCTTGGAGCCGGGGGAGTCCTGTACTCTTAATACGGTGACGGCGGAGGAGGTGTGGTGAGCACCGGCCGACCAAACACCGTACCCACCGGAGTGGAAGGCGACAAGAACGCCCGACTACCTAGCGGAGAAACACAAAGATAGCTAGTCGGCGGAGGGTAGATACTAGGGAACCGTGAGGGTGTTCTGTAAATGAACAGAACGGTTGCAATGTCATGGCGTGTGAATAACAGAAGACGTCAGGTGGGAAACCTAACTGGCAACATGAACACACCCTCCCTGAGATAGACGTGTTCTGGGAGAACGACACTGGTGGGGGGAAAAGGACGCACTGACGCTTATAGGAGAAGGAGGGGGAGTGGTATAGCCATGAAAGAGGGACCCGTAGCAGCGAAATTAGGTGAGCCCCCTCGGCGCTATGAGATCGAGCTCTTCTCCCTCTCGATCGGACGAACACATGAACGATAATAAGAAAGGAGAGAATAAAATTCCCTAAAGGCCAAAAAGCAAAGAAAGGTAAAGGGAATGGGAACAGGAGGTGGAAGCACCCCGGTCCCCTAACTGAGGTCTTGACCGGTGTGACCGGTAAGGTCGAACCTGTAGCGAGAGAACAAACCAATCAATGCAGAGGGGAAGGGGATAGGCTATAGCAAGTGGAACAGGGCAAAGCTCGGCCTTGTAAGTTAACATAGTATATGAAAAGCACCAAGGGGGAGAGAGCGAGGAGACGGGGGGAGAGGAAGGAGTAAGGAGGTAGTGAGAGGTGCATACATGAAGATGGAGAATAACCTGAAGGTGTGGTTCGACGGTTGTAGGCTACGCGAGATACCCTTGCTATTCCAGCTAACCTTACTAGACCTTTAACATCCAAACGAGCGCTCTAAACAGGGAGAGGAGAAGCGATGCCCACACCTCAACCAAACGCCACACGAAGGGAAGCTTCAACCATGAAACCTCCTACACACCTAACCTTCCCTTCCAAGGAAGGGAAGAGAACGCCATAGCCTAATCCTAGGCTAACCTAACACAGCCGGCTGGCTGACGGAGGAAGCCCAGGGGGAGAAGGTATCTACCCGACTAGCCTAAAGTTAACCTATCCTAGGCAAAATAAAATAAATCAATAATTCAAATAATCATAAGGACATATGTAGAAGGGAGGACCAAACCCAACACAATATGAGCGCGGAGGGAAAATGTCCGACCTTCCAGATTAAAAACAAAGGATATAATCCGAAAATATCAAAGACATCCGTGCGCTAGGCTAAAATTAAACCCAGTAAGCATAATTGTACCATCTCAAATAATATACTCAAACACTGGAGAAAGTGAGGGTCCAAAATACAACACATTTAAGAATTGATAAAGATCAGATAGGCCCGAGGGGGAAAACTCGTAGCCTAAATGACAAGGACCCGAACTTCCCCAGAGAAGGGAAATAAAACAACAAAAATTTTTGCCCCATTGAATAAAGGATACGCAAAACGACACAACAGTAAGAAAATGAAGGGAACGGCGCCCTCGACATAAAATCTCCGCACTGAGACTGAAGGTCACAAGGGGCCGAGAAGGCAGACGAGGCGATGATAAATCCTCAATTATTAAATTGAGGGAAATAAGGAGCCCTACTGCCTAAAAATAAAAACAGAGATGGTAATTCAACTTAGGTGAGAAGAACTTGGGAGGATGCCATAGTAGAACCAAAATTAGGGTTACGAAAGAAGCGCACACACAAACAGGACAAAAGCTTAACGCTGCAAGCAAAAGTGGAAATGGGTGACGCCGGGTTTGTTTACAGTCCGCGAAAGTGGTGCGGGAAGCTGTAATCTGCACCTCACTCAAGTGGGGACTTTTGGACATTGGGAATAAGCTTACAGGGCGGAGGCCTCTGATTGTGACAATCTCACCCTTTCTCATACACAAGTCCATTTCATGAGCTCAGACCGGGGGTAGTAACTGCTTAGCTTTTTAGCTTTTTCTCTGGTATATTTAGCAATAGCTTTACCTAGAAATAAGTGCTGAAAGGTTATTTCACCGGGTGACACAGGTCGGAAAACCCAGAAATTACTCTTATCTGCTTCACTATAGGCTTCTAGCCTAGACTCGTCATTTCATCCTAATCCTTCGGGCCAGCCCTATGAGAGCTGATAGTCAGCTCACTGGTCTGGTTAAAAAATTTTAATAATAACAATAATAGGCAACAAAACAGGAAACCTATACCTCCCTTCATCTTTAAGTCTTGACAGCTTACTTCGTACTCTTAACAGTTCTTCTCTGTCAACATAAATATTAAGTTGTCCAACTATTCGTGGCACGTCCTTGAGTAAACATTGACTAGAGTTAAAATATTCAAGTACTTCAGGAAAACAACATCCCTGTTCCCTGGACAGCAACAGTCGACTAGCATCTGCAAAAAAATTATGGTCACTGCTGAAAACCTTTAAATGATTAAATCTGTCAAGGTCCTTAGTCTTCATTTTAATTTTCAGCCTATTGGCAAACATTAAAACATTGCAATAGATCAAAATTAGACTATGAAAGCTAGAGACTCTGGGGCCATCTGCAGATGTCCTTACTACTACGTAGGCACCCAAACTGATTACAGGTATTGAATATCCATTTTAGGATCTGGTGCCAAGGTGACTCCAAAGTATCCTTACTAATGCTCCACTCGGAGTATTTACAAAGGTCTGGACCTGTAAAGTAGTTAGTTTTCGTGAGTTGCTTGTAAGAGAGACTACGCTGTGAATGCAATCCCCGGATTTTTCTTTCCTCCAGATACACAAAGGAAAATAGAACTGTGCTGTGAGCACAGCTCACTAATCTCATGTAACCCGATAATGCTCGACCTGAGAAATATCAGGTGGAACTATTCTTAGGGCTAGGCCACATTCCAGGGGTCTGGTTCTGTGATAGGACTTCGGTATCTCTATCCGTTTGCCCATAACGTGATTAAGGTGAGATTATTGTATTCAGCAATATTGTCAGTCATAGCAAGCAGGTTTAGCTTACACTTGGGCTACTCTAATCATGTTACAGCTATCCCCTATGGAGTGGTAGGACACGACATTTGGGCCGTTCTCACTTGTGCCATTGGCAGAAGAATAAACCTCATGAAATGATGATCTTTTAAGTTTTTTTCAGGTTTATTTATTTTTTTCCCTTCCCTCAATCTTTATGACAAGTCATTATAAGGATTTGAGTACCCCTGGACCCTTTGCTGGTAGCGACTCGGCACAGTTGACAACCGCAGGAACCTCCTCTGACAACCTCTCTGGAAAAATCTGAAAAATACAAATATAATTACACTGGAGCCCCATGCTCAAATGAAAGCAAACTAAAAAAACAAATATCATGACTCCAACATTGACTCACTTTTACCTCTTTTATGAAGGGTCCAGATTCCTGACCTTAGAAACAGAAGAAAATATCGGCATTGAAATTAGAAAACTTACTGTTGAATCTACATTCAAGTACTGAAGTGTCATTCAGATAAGTAAAAGAACAGATGTGGTTGATAGAAACCACAATAAGAAATCAATCAGAAATCTAAATATAAAATATTGACAATGTAAAAGTACATATAAAAATATGATACAATATAAAGAGTGTACAAGGTACCATAGTAATTCTGATAATGATGAACTGGATAGGAAAAAATATATTGCTGGATTCTCTTAAAAAAAGGTACAACAATGTACAAGATTATGAAATATACAACATAGCCAGTAGACTGAGTAATGGAAAAACACTGAGAATAGCAAAGATAAAATTTGAAGGCCACGAATTACCCTTAAAAATGAAATCTTGGGCCAAAGCAGAGAACTGAGACCATATGTTCCAAAACCACTTCAGTGCCAAAACTGTAGTATGTATGGACATACAAGGAAAAATTGCCGTAATACATCTGTATGCGCATACTGTGGATCTGACAAACATGCCACACAGTGGAGGTGTGGTGCCCATTAACTGGACAAAATCACCATGCAAGATCTAAAGAATGTATGTATTATATATACAATACAGAATTAAAATTACTTCAGGAAAGGACAGGAATGCCTATAAAAGAGGCCAAATTAGAATTAAAGGTTAGAGGAATGCATGATCCCGCTAAGCAGACCTTTTTCTACAGTAATAAGATCAAACAATGAAACAAAAATAGAAATAAATAAGTGTAACAAAACCCTGATAGATCAGTCTCAAAGAAAAATAACCACTTTGCAAGGAGAAACTAATATAGCAAAGGACCAAGAAATGTATACAAATCTTTGCTGAAATTCAAATGAGATACTAAGAGAAATGGAGTCATTAGAAGACAATACAAGCACCACAAAAATATTAGAAGATAGTTATGATGAATTAGAAAACTAAAGAAAAAGAGACCCTTTAGAGAGAACCCACCCAGACCGACAAACCAACTATTATTAGAGATACATCCATTAAAAATAAAGGCGGGAGACCCCAAGAAAGAATATACAAACTAAATAATAAGAAAAGACCTGTCTCCTAAAGTAATAATAAACCAATAGAACAGATACCTAGAACATCAAAGAAATAGCAGAGGAACAAAACCATTGATAAAAAGGATTATGTGATGGGAGAAGATTACCCTGTCACCAACAATAGGTGCAAGCAAGAGTAAATGAAAATGACACACGAAAACACGTGGATGCAATGAATGTTTCATTGAACTGTGCAACAAAACAAAAGCATAACAAAGACAGTTTAACAAACACTATAAGAAATTTTATAAGATACAGAAATATAGAAACTACTAGTTTAGACACTTCACGAAAAGGGAAGCCAGGCATGGACACATAATGTCTTATAAAGAAAGCAAATAAATATTAAATAGGATTTAAAAATGCAAATTGATGATCCAAAAAAGAAAATAACACTTGAACACACTAACGTTATACTTCCAATAATTATATTATAACGTAAACGTAAATGGTCTACAGACCAGATTACATTTGGGAGAAATACAACGATTATTAAGGGAATATGAACCAACAGGCTATATTTAAAACATGTCAACAAAACAATATCAACAATAAGTAAATATACCTTAGTATCTTCACATCTTAGAGAAGAAGAAGGAAATATAGGTACTGCTATATGTATGTACAGTTGGACACAGGTTTCCCCTGGTACACCTTCACAGAGAGAGTGCTAAAAATGATAAGTGGGAACAGTGTTTACTGGAGGGGGATGGGGAGGACTTTTCTCCTTAGCGAGAGTTCCACCAATTAGCTCTGGAGTCTGTTTAGTGGAGGAGTCATTAGGTTTGGTTGAAGAAACACACACACACACACACACACAAGGAATGAAAAAATCTGAGTAGGTTACACTGCTGCATAGAAAGATTACTGTCTTGCTTTTTAATATAAGTTTATTAAGATTCCATTTAACTTTCACAAGACGTTATTTTACTTCACCGTGTCTGTCATTATATATGTCATATTCATTTCACAATACTTTAAAATTATCAAAATTTTAAAATGATATTGGTATTGGTGAAAATCAAGCAAACATCATAACAGGATATTTTAACCTTAATACGTAAGCCAAGTTTACAGTATCAGTTGCAGTGCGTTTCCTACAGATACTATAATAGGTGAAGAGAAAGAGTAAAGTGCAGCAGCACTTATTGAATATACCCAAAACTCAGTGGAGGTGTTGAAAGTTTCTTGACACCGTGAAAACTCATTAGCTAACGCAAATTGACATGATGTCTTCTAGAAATACGGCTGCGCTAAGTATGCAGTCTTGATATGACATTAAGACCATCTAATCTTGACTAAACTAATATATATATGCAGTATATATATATATATATATACATATATATATATATATATATATATATATATATGTATATATATATATATATATATATATATATTTATATATAATTTTGGGCAGAGGGGGTTGGGGATTAAGTCACTGTTGTTAAGCAGTCTTACAGGCTTTGGAATCTATAAAACGTAATTCAAACTGAAAAACCTTTCTTTGTTGTACTGATGACCTCAGTCTAGACGGCTTTGCTTCAGAGGACCTTGGATCTGTTTTTACTACTGTTATATGATTCCAGTGAACTACTTTTTCCTTTAGATCACTTTCGTTGATTACTCTATATTTGTTTAATTTTAACACTTCTACAACTCTATATGGTCTAGTGAATTTGGGAGATACCTTTACATTTGACCCTTCTAGAACATGATTTTGTACATAAATCTGAGTACCTACTTTAATGTCTGGTTTAATGGTACCTGTATTATAATATCTGGCATGAGTATTATGACCCTCTTTTAATTTTTCCCTTGTTTTCATGATTGTCTCGTAAGTACGTCTGGTCTTCCATGCAACATATTCATCATAGTTATAAGTATGTCTGGGTGGTGTTGCATCATCTAATAATGTTAGGCATTCTTTTCTGATAACCATATAGCAAATAGTGTGGGGAGTCCCCTATTGTCTCGTTTACAGTATTATTCAATGTGAATTGTACGTCTTCTAATGCTAAGTCCCAATCTTCAGTCCGTGAGCTCGCCAAAGTTTTCAGGATATCCTTTATTTTACGATTAGTTCTTTCTACTGCTCCATTAGAACTTGGTTTATAAGCTGTTATTTGACACTTATTTATTTCATAAAATTCACATATTTTCTTTAAAAGATCACTAGTAAACTCAGCAGCATTGTCCAATACAGGATATTCTACTTCCAGGACTTTCTGGGATTTAAGGTGATTATTCCTAACATCCTCATTCAGTCGAATTTGGAATGGTTTACAAGCTCTTGTACCAGAAAAACTTCGAGAGTCTGTTTCCTTTAGTGCTTGAAAGGAGGGATTTCTGGGAGCACTTTTCATTCTAGCCATGTATCGCAACCCTAGCTCTTGCCTTCTTAGATCGAGGGGTAAATGATCTGTGTCGACATAAATGCTTTCAACAGGCGAAGTTCTAAAAGCCCCTGAGCATATTCTCAACCCCATGTTGTGTACAAAATCCAGTTCCTTTAGCTTGGTTATACAGGCTGAGGAATAAATCTGACAGCCATAGTCTAACTTAGATCGACACAGAGAGTCATATAGCCTCAGAAGGGATTTCTTATCAGCCCCCCAACTAAATCCAGAGACAACCTTTAAAATATTCATAGATTGTTTAACATTAAACTTTAGGGCATTTATGTGGCTGGCCCATGTTAATTTATGGTCAATAGTCATCCCAGAAATTTAACTTCACTCTCGTAAGGAAGGATGGACCCTTTTTAAATTAAGTGTGGGGAACCTCTTCCACACGCCGGCACCTGGTGAATCTTACAGCAACTGTTTTGGAAGAGGAGAATTTGAAACCATTCTCATCAGCCCACTTAGTAATAGCATTAATAGACCTTTGCAAATGTTTACATACGGACAAGGAATCATATCCTGTGCAGTATATTGCAAGGTCATCGACAAAAAGCGAGCATTTAACAGGGGCGAGATTTTTTCAATCACACTATTTATTGCCACTGAAAAAGTGTTACACTTAAAACGTTTCTTCCTGGGAACTCCTTCCTCCTGCATAAAAGGTTGGGAGAAGGAGTTTCCCACTCTTACCTTAAAAAAGTCTGTCTGATAAAAAGGAATATATAAACCTGACCATTCTTCCACATATGCCCATCTTGTGCAATTGTTTCATGATGCCAATTCTCCAGGTGGTGTCATATGCTTTCTCCAAGTCAAAAAATATGCCAATGGTCTGACACTTTTGGCGAATCCTTGCTGGATTTGGTTGGTCAGCCTCAGCAAGGGATCAAGGGTGGAGCGGTTTTTTCTGAAACCAAATTGAAATGGCGATAGTAATCCTTTGGTCTCCAGGTGCCAAACCAGTCTAGTATTTATCATTTTCTCCATCAGCTTACATACACAGCTGGTAAGAGCTATTGGTCTATAGCTGGTGGCTTGGGAAGCATCTTTATTAGGCTTTTAACAGGGACAATTATGGATATTTTCCAGTCCTTGGGTAAAATTCCAGTTTCCCATATTTTGTTTATAATCTTCAGTAAATATTTTTGGCATCATCTGGGAGGTGTTTCAGCATTTCATATATGATTGTATCCTCACCTGGAGCTGTGGATTCACTTGAGGAGAGCGCCTCACGAAGTTCTCTTAGGAAAATTTGTAGTTGTATGGTTCAGATTTTCCCGAATCAAACTTCAGACACATTTCAGAATTCCTAATTCTTTTGAAATTCTGGAGAATAATTGTTAGGGCTGGAAACTTTAGAAAAGTGTTTTCCTAGCTCATTGGCAACTTCAGTGGGCTCTGTGATTAGACTGTCATTTATTTTTAATGAGGGCAATGGTGACGCTACAAATTTTCCACTCAGTATCCTTATTTTGCGCCACACCACTCTCAGTGGGGTCTTGGAGTTTATTCCATTAATATAGTAAAGCCAACATTCTCTTTTGGCTTTCTTATAAAAGCGCCGCTGCTTGGCTAAAGCACGTTTGTAGATTAATTTAGACTAAGGAGCCACTAGTTTTGTAACGTCTGTAGCATTTCCTAGTCACTTTTCTCAGAATACCACATGTCTTATTCCACCAGGGAACTGCAGGTCTACGAGGTTTGCCTTTTGTTTTTGGAATCGAGCTTTCAGCACTCTTCAAAGTAGATTCAATAAAGTAATCATAGGCATCTAGATGAGAATGAAAGGACTCAAACTCCTATCTAGATTGACACCCCCTTACTAAATTTATCCCAGTCTGCGTCCTCTACCTTCCACTTAGGTAAAACTTCTGATGGAGCATTCAGAGCATATTTCAAATGGATCGGGTAGTGATCACTTCCATTTAAATCTTCATTAACAGACCAATTGAAATCAAGGTGGATACTAGTTGAAGAAATACTAAGGTCCAGTGCAGAGAAATGATTATCGTGAATGTTGTGGAAAGTCATTGACCCATTATTATACAGGGTAACATCATTCCTGTCAATAAGGTCTTCGATTAATTTCCCTTTACTATCTAAAAACCGACTTCCCAAAGGGGGTTGTGGGCATTAAAATCACCTAGCAGAAGTAAAGGAGCTGGAAGTTGGTCAATTAACGACTGAATATCTCCAATGTTAAAATCAAGGTCTGGTGGAAGGTATAAGGAGCAGATTGTTATCCTCTTTTTCCAAAATGACTGAAATAGCGACAGCTTGTAGTGTTGTATTTAATTGTATTGTGGAGTGCTGTAGAGATTTATTAATAATAATTGCAGCACCTCCATGGGCACGATCACCAATTGGGGGATATGATTTAAATATTGAATAATTTAGTCCAGGATTATAAACAGAGTTGCCTAACATAGTTTCCTGTAGGCATATAATCCCTGGATTAAATTCATGCATTAAAACTTTAAGGTCTTCTGTACGGGCTCTGAGACCTTTACAGTTCCACTGAAGAATATCGAGCAAGAATGCTAAGGTGGTAAAATGTGCTACTTCCCACTCCTTGGAGGAAGTACTGTTCCTAGGGTGGAGTGGGAAATTCTCCTTTATAAGAGATTGTTTTCTTAATCCCTTTTCATCTGAATTGGTGTTCTGGGTCTTTGGTTGATCTTCATATTTTTTATTATGAACCTGATGTTCAGAATTATTGCTGTGGTTCTGTGCACCACTAATCCTATTTGTCTTAGGGCGGCAAGACTGAATTGAACTCAGATGTTTTTGTTCTGAAACTACTTTTGGAACCACCTTTCTAGGAGGAGAGATGTCTTCCAAAACACTGAACCCATTTGAAGTTTTTATTATAAAATTATCATTATTTGGGGAACTATTTCTTGTGCGTTTCTTGGTAGTTGCAACCGTAGTTTTATTATTATTTTTGTTTGTGGCTGTGGCGATTGATGGCTCTGAACTAGCTCTATCTAATTGGGATTGTTCCTTTACCTTATTTTGGTTTGAAGTATTTTCAGCATATTTTCCTGAATTATTGGCTGATTTTGGCACCCTTATTTTTGGAGATGAATCGACAGCTGTGGATGTGGTGGAAGATAAATTTTCTGTGCTTTTGGAAGTACAATTTTTGCTATTGGACTTCAAAGCACTTGCCGACGAAAATTTCTCACCAGTTTGGAGATTTTCATTATTATTTATGGTTCGAGAAATACCAGGTTTGTGATATCTTCCATCAGACACAGTTATTGGTGGCCTTACATTGTTGGAAGTTTTCATAAGTTTTATTACAGAAGCATACGTAGTGTTGGCACTTTTGTTTGCCCCCATTACCGTGCGCTTTGCTTCACTAATGCTAATATGTTCATTATCTGCCACTGCCAACACTTCTTGTTCAAATTTATATCTGGGACAAGCCCTAGAGTTTGGTGTATGATCACCCTTGCAAAGAAAACAGTATCGGGCTGCTTTGCAATCATCAAAATTATCGTGCTCTGCAGAGCACACAGGACATCTTTTTATTGTTATCGCAAGAGTTTTGAATGTGGCCATATTCAAAGCATTTGCGACACTGTCTAGGACTTCTTTTATATTTTTTAACCTGCATCCTCTCATGGCCAACAATGATGGTATCAGGTAGGTAATGGAGGAGAAGGTTAAAAGGATAGCTGCATCACCACCCAGTTTTTTACATGAGATACACAAGGAGGGCATCGATGGAGAATCTCCTCCTCTTTAAAAACATGCAGATCTTTTGAGTAAACTACTCCTTTCAGTGTATTAAAGAATCTGTGAGATGAAATAGATTCAATATTTCCACTTTCAGGAGGTTTAAAGTTAGCTAACAGAACTGCTTGAGTCTCATTTCCGGCTTTTATTAGAAGATTCTTTCCATACCGTTTCAAATTTCCAATGGGAATGGAACCAACCTTGCTCTCAATGCAGTCAGCAGCTTTTATCAAATTTTTCCTCCTCCTTGTAGATAGCAACATGCCATAGAGGGGAGGAAGAGCTCTGGTACATGGGACTGGTCCATGTTCTTCAGCCTTTGGAACAAAGTCAAATGGCTCATCATTCAAGTTTTTCACTGAAAACACTTTTGTGCTGACAACTGAGTCATTTAGAATGTGGCCATGGAGTCTCTGTTGTGCCTCACTAGCTTCAAGGGAGAGGAAAATTTGATAAAGCACAAAATGACTGCTTATCTTTTTCTAGAACTAATTTAATTCTTTCCACTTTGCCGAATTGCTTCACTACACTGTATAAACATTCGTAATCTAATGATAAGTTTACATTAGTGCAATAAAGGACCTATTATTTGAATCAAATCCACCAGATTTATTAACACCCTGGTGTCTCAGTGTTTGGTTCTGTCCAACAGCCAAGCCCGTATCCATGTTCATGCCAGAAGTCGTTGCCAGTGCCGTTAAGTCATCGGATCCAGGGGGGGAGAACTAGAAGCCAAATCCATAAGTTTAAACCAGTCCACATGCAAAGGTCCAAAAAGTGCACACCCGACACCCAAGAGCCCCCGCACAGACCCCGACAGCATATCAAAAAGGACAAACTGGGCAGCTCCACTGCTCAGCTTCCCCACCCCAACACACTCCCAAAGCCCACGAAGAGACCCCAAGCTGCCAAGCATGCACACATCAGACCACCACACACAAACTGGTTCATCCACCCACCCAAAACTGCTTGGTCATATCAAGAAAGTATCGTAGATCAGTCAGGTATTCGCATTCTCCACCAATGGCACAAGTGAGAGTTGACTCCCAACAGTCCACCCCATACCCTACCCTTTCAGGATAGCACCAGTACGCTTGCAGTGGCCCAGGTATAAGCCAATCCGCCTGCTGGGAGTTCTGCCCCCACTAATGGGGACTGACTCCCCACTCCAACCGTACTCGTGGGCTTCCGGACAAAAGCCAGGAGTCCCACCTCCAAAAACCAGCCCCCCCTGGATTCCGATGGGCTGATCCCCAGAGATGGTTCCGCCCTCAAGATAGCAGTGGAAAAAATCCCATCACCATCTCTTAGGTCCAAACTATCTCGGTGGCGACTCAACCACCACAACTCCCACAATTAGCTTCGAATGCTAACCCCTTCCAAAAACGATCCTTCTCAGACTCACCTAAGCAGTAAAATTTTGCGAATGTGGAAATGTCCACGCCATTTAAAACCAAAAACTATGTAGGATGATTCGTCAGGACCCGGGCCCAAAGGCCAGGGTCCCTTAGGCCCCTCACCTCGTCAAGGCCCTACTCGAGGGGAGTCCAGGAATGGTTTGAAGTCGAGAGGGACCTGAATTGCTTGACTGGCACAAAGAAGGGTGCAGACATGAACCCCACCCATAGATCCCGAGAAAGGTAAAGACGATTTATTGAAGACTGAACAGTTCACCGGTGGCCCGAGAGAAGCCGAGGTGCAGTGGAAAAACACTGAATTTCTAACCAGTTTTTCTCCCATGTATACAGAAACAATTTTTACATTTTTGTTCCCATTATTTTTATGCTCATCCATTTCGTATGAAGTAGCCACTGTCGCATATATTATATAATATAAGCAGGTTAGGGGTAATTACATTTGCTTTATGTCTATTACAATTAGGATCGTAATTACCTGACCTGTTATCAAATTACAATTATAACTTCACTTACAAGGTGGGGAACAATATCAAATACAATCACTAGTATAATTTCACAATTTTGATATTTAAAAATTGTAATCACAGCTATAAATACTTATATAAAATTTATTACTCAATTACATTTTGTACACATATTTCCTTAAAAATGCAAATACAGATAATTGCAAAGAAGACTTTATACTTGAGTTTGGTCTCCTAATACAAGCAATGTCTGCAACAATTGTAAGTTGTAAATTATAACACCTTAACTACAAATATAACACAAACCCATCTAAAATATTTTAGACCTCCTCCACAAATGATCGTTAACATCCGATAGTTTGCCTAAGTAAACTGTTAGCATGTTTGTGTTGAAAATTATTATGCTTATAAGAAAATAAAACTGAAATACAAAACTCAGATATTGAAAAAAAATTTCTATAAAACATTTTGCACAAAAACAAACAAAAAAATGGTGTTCGTATTCATTTCTGGCTAATCGAGTTTTTGCCTCTTAGTATAGGGACAAGTGTCTATTCTTTATAATTAGTGATTCATGATACTCTTATAAATTACGGCACTGGGTGTAGTACGCTATAGCAAAATCTCGTACTGATACGAATCTTAGTTACAGAAAAATAGGTTATAGAATTCGCGAACACTGTTACCGAGCACATTTTATGAAGCAGTGCTCAGCGAGTATTCAGTTCTCAATGTAATGTTATTAACAGGAACAGTAATTACGTGAGCATATTAAATTTAACAGTAGTATCTTTATTTCATACCATAGTGATTATGTTCCCTGTTGGCTAATCCTACAATCAAGGAACGATATAAAGATATATGAAGCAAGGTATTGTCTTACTCGACTCGAAACAGAGTCTGAATCCCAACGAAGGTGAGGTCGTCAGCAGGATTCTTAAATGGGTCAGACTTTATAACCACTCGTAATGAATCGAAGGGACGCAAATCTGGAGCTACGAGGACGAATTGTCACTTTACGCAACAATGGCCTCTCGATACGAGCCATTGCACGTGATGTTGGTTCCCCCCCCCCCAACCACCACAGTGCAGTTGTGGATAAGAAGGTGGGAGGAGAGTGGCAACTTGAACGACTTGCGTAAGTTGTTAATACTGAATGATTGGTGAATATGAAGGAATTATATTCTGTTACCTTGTTCATGGTTATTTAATCTTGCTTATTTAGCGTGAAAGTTTCTTTCTTGGATGTAATTCGTCTCGCTATTATAATTTTGGTTAGACCACAGATATCCACAGCCATTCTAACACCACAGTAATATTTTAGGTGCACTTCCATAATTCCACACTGGTGGGTGGTTGGCCCTTACCGACCTCAACCACGAACAAAGTTAGATAGTCGATTGAGTTGTCTCGGCATAATTAAGCCTATAAGAGCATTTTATTTGTGCCCACCCCCTCACAGTGATTGTGTGTCTTATGATAGCTATAGTTTATATGTTAAATGTCATTTCAGTGATGGCTCAAGAATGATTTACAATTTTAATAATCACCAACCAATTTTTTTAGAATATTATGGAATATGCAATCGCATTCTATTTTGATATACTTTTAAAACCAAAAATATACAGCCATATATTTATTAAATTATGATCAATCTATAGAGGTCAAAATTCCAAGAATCTAAATTTGATTACGATGTTATATAAATTTTAAGTTAAGCATTTAAGATATTATGCTCTCTTAGCTAGGCTAGGGGGTCCACGGAAACCCACCCCAGCTGAGGATGACGCCATTGTCAGGGCGGCTCCAGAGCAGCACTTAACCGACGCCATGGTCATTCGTGAAAACCTTGGATTAGAGGTGTCATCGATGAAAAGCAAAGAGTAAATTTTTAAAAATTAAATTTTCCCCCTTCAGATACTACCAAAGAAACATTTATGAGGTGACCAGGAGTGGGCATGCCACCGTAAACATGTGGGGCTGGATCTTCTCACATTGAGTGATATCACCAGGATTGAAGGGAGGTTCACTGGTGAAAAATACACTGAAATTCGTCAGGATTTCTTCCTCCCTTCACTTCAATAACGGAATTATTCCTTCCCACCTGCTCCTGTCATTTTCATTCACGACCGCTGCCCCATCCATACCGCCAGAATAGTCCAGGAATAGTTTCAAGGTCTAGAGCTGCTGCAATTGCTTGACTGGCCAAGTAAGGGTGCAGTCATGAACCCCATAGAGAATATTTGGGCTAATTTGGTAAACTGTTGGGAGCCTGAGAGGGAGAGGAGACCAGATCAACTTGTGGACCACTGCCGAACACAATGGGAGCTCCTCCACAATTGACCGTAAATAGTCAGAAACCATGAATCTTCTATGCCTAACAGATTGCAAGAGGTGATCTAGAAGGAAGGTGGCTGAACTTCTCACTGATATTAAAAATAAATGTAAAAATTGCGTGCGTGTATTTGGATTACCCCATGGCGTCCTCTGAACTTCCATGTAATATGATTTGGCACCGACCCAAGCAATGTAAAAAAACTGCAAACAAACGTATGCATATGGTTTAGCTCCAGGTCATGATTATTGTAATTTATTTATTAGAAAGGTGAATTTGATACCTAAACGGAGTTAAAAATCTAAAGGGAATTTCGCTATCCTGATTTCTTTATACATTCTCTAAAAAGAAATCCTCAAGATAATATCATTAATCTACATTTCTCCGAATAGCCCTTTCCACAAAGGACAGGTAAATGACTGAAGGGGTTGTTTAACAATAGAGGCGTCTCTCTCTTATCCTCACACGAATGATGATAAGAGCGAAAGGAATTTCTGTCCGTATGACATTAAAACTTGTATCACAATCAATATATTAAAAAATATAAGCCAAGTAGATGATGATGTGTTTACTCATATCATGTAATAATTATTTTAATGAACGGCGTGTAGGGAATAACCTCTACAGTATATTCAAGATGGAATACAAACCCAACCATGAATACATGAAACCTCTGAATGTAAATAATTGTCATCATTGGCAAACGAATTAACTTTACCATATGTGAATGGTTACAAGTTTGCACCAAGTTTGGGAGTCCTTCTTCACTTTCCATTGCTCGTTGTGGAATTTTCTTTTCCTAGTTGTGTTTCATTTTGACTCATCAGTAACGTCTACTTTCTCTCCCCTCTCTCTCCTCTCCTTTTCCTTTTATATATTTACAAGGAGTGAGTTTAATCCATCTTTCTTCTTTTAAATGTTGTTGTATTCAGTAAATCTACACTACTATAATAGTACTAGGAGAAATACCATAAAAACACACAGGCATTAAAGATAAACAAGAAAATATTTTAGGTGGAACTTTTCGTCAGCCATACATTCTATCCACGATCATTATCTACCTCATGACGGAATAACATTATGTTATTCCGTCTTGCTCTACTACCTCTCGCCCATTCATCGGAGTCTCAACTGGCCCACCTTATCCCCACCAATTTCAGTTGTAGCAAAGCCGTCTAGACTGAGGTCATCGGTGCAGCAAAAGAAAGAAGGTTTTCAGTTTGAACTGCGTTTTATAATTCCAAACCTGTAAGACTGCTTAACAACAGGAACTTAATCCCCACCCCACCCTCTGCCCAAAATTATATATATATATATATATATATATATATATATATATATATATATATATATATATATATATATATATATATATATATATATCTTAGTTTAGTCAAGATTAGATGGTCTTAATGGCATATCAGAACTGCATATTTAGCGCAGCGGTATTTCTAGAAGACATCATGTCACTTTGCGTTAGCTAATATGAGAGAGAGAGAGAGAGAGAGAGAGAGAGAGAGAGAGAGAGAGAGAGAGAGAGAGAGAGAGAGAGAGAGAGAAGCCACTGTGTCAGAAACATTCAACACCTCCACTGAGTTTTTGGGTATATTCAATCAAGTGCTGCTGCACTTCCCTTTATAGCTGCCTATTATAGTATCTGTAGGAAACGCACTGCAACTGATACTGTAAACTTGGCTTACGTGATAAGGTTAAAATATCCTGTTATGATGTTCGTGATTTTCACCAATACTAATATAATTCCAAAATTTTGATAAATTTTATGTATTGTGTAATGAATATGACATATATAATAACAGACACGGTGGTAAAATAACGTCTTGGCCGAAAGTTAAATGGAATCTTAATAAACTTATATTAAAAGTGAGACAGTAATCTTCTATACAGCGATGTAACCTACTTAGATTTTTTTTCATTCCTTGTGTGTGTGTCTTTGGTCTTCAACCAAACCTAATGACTCCTCCCACGAAACAAACTCCAGAGCCAATTGGTGGAACTCTCGCTAACGGAGAAAGAGTCCTCCCCCCATCCCTCTCAGTAAACACTGTTACCATATAATTTTTTTAACTCTCTCGTGAAGGTGTACCAGGGAAACCTGTGTCCAACTGTACATCATCTTGTATGGGGAGGTATTATGATTAGCAAGAATTCGCTAGCAAATTGCCTCCCCCCCCCCTCCTTTGTTGTTGTTGGTTGTTCTGTTGTGTTTCATTTACTGCCAGCCGGCCGATCGATAGACCATCTGTCTATCGACTTAAAAGCAAGGGTTTAAAAGATTAAAGGCGCTCCCATTTTTGATAAAGATCTTTCCTTCGAGGCAAAAGTAATCTGGCTTGGGTGTTTCTCCTACAGGCCAAAACCTCCTCTGCGGGCAGCAGGTGCAATGAGTCAAAACATCTGTGTTGGACGCCCCCCTGCCCCATAGGAGGGGATAAAAAGCAGAAACCCACGAAGTCTCGACACACACACGCAGGCTGGAGATATGGAGTGAAGACATCCTCAACACCTGGCCCCATCGATGCCCTTGCATCCTAACCACGTGGCCCTTTCCAAAGTATACTTCTCCTCGTGCCCCTCGACCGTATTCCTCGAGCCCACACGCCATTGCTTGGAGTTTCGAGGAGTCCCCATCGCCTTGCCGCTTTTAAAGCCCTTGCATCTCACCACGTGGAAGAAACTCGTCCTCGGAAATCGCAAGTCATCCACGGACCGTCTTCTACGCGCCCTCGGAAAATCTGCTAAGGTAAAGTGCCCTGGAAGAGCCCCATGTCAGTCACGCTTTTCTCTCGTAATATTTTCTTAAAGAGAAAGCCAGAAATCTCCCTTGTCTAATGTCTGTGCGCCTCTTGCATCGGCAGTATTAATTCTTTATTACTCCTTTGGCACCCTCAGTGCAGCTTCGAATTCATTATTCTTTTGTCTATTTTCTTTACTGGCGTATAATGTGCATATCTCTCATTTCAGAGGGATCCGATTTCGTGGAAGCTTCTCGGACTGTGGCTGGAATTCCCCAGTTTCATTCAATCTACTTGAGTTCCTCTTTCCCGTACTAATGTCATTTATGTAAATACACTACTTTAAATGTGCCCACGTGTTTTACGTAATATTTCCCTCAGTAACCAGAGCCCTATGCTCATATGAAATTCTCCTTTGTTTTCCTCTTTTTTACGTTTTCCCATTACCCACGAAGTCAGAATCACAAGGCTAAATTACCTTAAATTGTTGCTACCTGTCTCACAGAGCATATTTCAAACTAGAACCACGGAAAAAATAAAAATATATATATATATATATATATATAGCTACATCTTCCGAAGCATCAAAGCTACCAAAAGCTTTAATTAAACTCAGAAGTAATAATACAGTGAATTGCTTAGCAGTGCCTGACAAGGAAGGACAAAAGGAATATTGGCCCCCTCTTAAATCTGTTAATTGCACTCTGTATATCTCTCCCACTGTCTCTCTTTGAACATGTGACTGTTGGAAGCCTTTTGTTTTTCAGAGTGTGAGCCCTTGAGGAAATCAATTTCTGACCAGAGGCAGAATATACCAGATTAAGAGAGAGGTGCGGCTCCTGTAGGAACACCTGAAATTGACTCACCATGTTGTGACCAGAGATTCAATGATGGGCACGCACAGAGGAACGACACTAACCCCATCTGCATGAGAAAAGCATCATGATACCAGACCCGAGGTCTTAAAAGGCCTGACCGAAGGAATGAGAAGTTAGAAACAGCTCTGGATGCTAGCGAGTCACATCAGCCCTTTGCATTCCGCCCCCTTCAGAGCACCATGCCTCTACCAGGTGGTCCTGTCTTGTAGGGGACCTTAGGATTCTTACCAGTGAAGCCTTTTAGCCCTCCTCCATTGCCATTACCCATGCTGAAGCTACCTCTTCTGTAAGGTAAAGTGATCTGTTACAATGGTTTTTTTCATTCAGTCACACTGTTTAAATTCTCGCATTATACTTCTTATTTCATTTCTAAGTGCCAGTATCTCCATATTAACCTTGCCTTGTTAGAGCAGTAGTATGAAAATTCCAGTGTATGAGTAATTATGTAAAATTGTGTGTTAAAGGCATCGTTGGTACCCTCCGTGCACCGCCTTGTCCTATGCATATTTTACTGTGTCCTTACTGGCCTTTAATTCGTAAATCTTTCAGTTTGCTGGGGGATCCTTAGCCATGGAATTCCTCCTTGATCGTGCCTTGCCCTTTGTGGCACTGCAACGCCCTTATCAGCATTGTCACATCGACAGACATACCTTCAAGTGTTCTTAGTTATAATTAATCTCTCAGGCCTTACCTGCCTGCTTAGTTCATCCCATCTCTGATTGTTCTTCTTCTTCTTCGTTTAACGTGCTTTTTCCCATGTTTCATATGGGGTAAGCACGATGCCTTCTTTTGAAGGGCTTTGATTTGGCGTTGGGGTAGGTCGTAGTCTCGATCGGCTGCCCTGCCTGACATCGCTTAGACCCCGGTAGCACATGTGTATATGTATCGTGCCAAATCCCCAGCTCCTTTCCTCCCAGCAGTGAGGGGACGTGAACGGTTAGGCCAACAGTTCAAGACGTGTGAGGCATCTGTTATGTTTTTTTTAGATGTTGGAGTGGCTTTGTTTGTGTGTGTATTATTCTGTAACACCCATTTGCTTTCAGCAAACCTATCCGTTGATTACATATTTAATCCCGGGGTATCTACACAGATAGCAAAGTGTCCGCCCCTCTGACCGGTCGGCTGCAGATTTGAACCCGCAACACAGACTTCTTATGAAGTCCGAGTCTGCTGCTCTACCGACTGAGCCATCGAGGCTCCCCAACTTCTGATTGTTCATATAATGTAAATATACGTAATCTTAAACTTACCCTAAAGTGTTTGCTTACAACTGCCTTGTGAGTAGAGCCCTCAGCTCAGTTATGTTCCTCCCCCCTTTTTTTTTTTACGATTTCCTTAATCAACAGCAGTCAGATACTATAAAAATATTGAGGTAGGTAACTAAATCATTCTTTCAGTCTATAACAGGCTCATGATAAGCATTTCCCAGGTAAAATCACACTAAAATATATGTATACATTATTTATATTTATTTATATATATATATATATATATATATATATATATATATATATATATATATATATATATATATATATATAAACACATAAATACATTATCAGGGATAACTTTAAATTCCAGTGAAATGTAGGTATTGAAGGTAATAAGTAACTGATAGAAAGCATTTTATGTCATTCCAGCATCTTTCAGATAGGGATATTACAGAGATGTAATACATATATATACGTATACGTATACATATACATATATATATATATATATATATATATATATATATATATATTATTATGATTAGCAAGAATTCGCTAGCAAATTGCCTCCCCTTTTGTTGTTGTTGGTTGTTCTGTTGTGTTTCATTTACTGCCAGCCGGCCGATCGATAGACCATCTGTCTATCGGCTTAAAAACAAGGGTTTAAAAGATTAAAGGCGCTCCCATTTTTGATAAAGATCTTTCCTTCGAGGCAAAAGTAATCTGGCTTGGGTGTCTCTCCTACAGGCCAAAACCTCCCCTGCGGGCAGCAGGTGCAATGAGTCAAACATCTGTGTTGGGCGCACCCTGCCCCATAGGAGGGGATAAAAGCAAAAAGCCCACGAGGTCTCGACACACACGTGGGCTGGAGGATATGGAGTGAAGACGTCCTCAACACCTGGCCCCATCGATGCCCT
Organism: Macrobrachium rosenbergii; assembly: GCF_040412425.1. Lineage (NCBI taxonomy): Eukaryota > Metazoa > Arthropoda > Malacostraca > Decapoda > Palaemonidae > Macrobrachium > Macrobrachium rosenbergii. The sequence continues at coordinate 52,354,290 of NC_089753.1, forward strand.
TGCATCCCAACCACATGGCCCTTTCCAAAATATACTTCTCCTCGGGCCCTTCGACCGTATTCCTCGAGCCCACACGCCCTTGCTTGGAGTTTCGAGGAGTCCCCATCGCCTTGCCCCTTTACGGAAGCCCTTGCATCTCACCACGTGGAAGAAACTCGCCCTCGAAATCGCAAGTCATCCACGGACTGCCTTCTACGCGCCCTCGGAAAATCTGCTAAGGTAAAGTGCCCTGAAGAGCCCCATTTCAGTCACGCTTTTCTCTCGTAATATTTTCTTAAAGAGAAAGCCAGAAATCTCCCTTGTCTAATGTCCGTGCCTCTTGCATCGGCAGTATTAATTCTTTATTACTCCTTTGGCACCCTCAGTGCAGCTTCGAATTCATTATTCTTTTGTCTATTTTCATTACTGGCGTATAATGTGCATATCTCTCATTTCAGAGGGACCCTTCGTGGAAGCTTCTCGGACTGTGGCTGGAATTCCCCAGTTTCATTCAATCTACTTGAGTTCCTCTTTCCTGTACTAATGTCATTTATGTAAATACACTACTTTAAATGTGCCCACATGTTTTACGTAATATTTCCTCAGTAACCAGAGCCCTATGCTCATATGAAATTCTCCTTTGTTTTCCTCTTTTTTTACGTTTTTCCATACCCACGAAGTCAGAATCACAAGGCTAAATTACCTTAAATTGTTGCTACCTGTCTCACAGAGCATATTTCAAACTAAAACCACGGAAAAACGTAAAAATGGCGACCTGGCCATAGATCTCATTTTGCAGTTGCAGTTCCCCTAGTGTTGCTTTTTATTGCATTTGCAACTTGCCAGATCAGCTATTAGCAAAGCTAAGCTGGGTACGAGACAATTACGAACCTTTTGTGTAAAACCAGCACACAGATCCAGAAAATTCCACGTAAGTAATGTGTTAATCTTAGCAAAACCTTTTTACAATCGTGACTGTTCCTAGGAATTAGAAATAGGGACGCATGTATTCACTGAGAGAAAAGAACCGCCGTATTAGATTCGTTAATGCATGCCTTTCAGGATAGGTAGTTAGGAAATAACCAGTGCTAACCATCCTTTGCTTCGAGGAACAGTGCGAAATTCCTCTGTGTTAAAATCCTTGCCATATTCTTGCTTCGAGGAATAGTGCGAAAGAAATTCCTCTGTGATAAAGTTTACTTCGCCTTTCGAATTAGCGAACTGTTATTTAGGCGCGGAATAAATTTCCACGTGGGACACGACGAAGTCAGCTTGCATTGCTGACAATTCTCTCAGTGTAGTTAGAATTCGAGTTAGGTGTTAGGAAAGCGAAATTTAAACTCCGCTTATAGGGAAAATTACTAGGCCGTTGTACTGTTATCCTCTCAGACAGTCTATACATATACGGGTTCATTCACACAGAATCTAAAAATAACTCCGGTGTTGGCCAGACGACCTGAACCCACCCCTCACCCGCCCATGCCCGCGTGTGTAGCCATTCATTTCCCAGCAAACATTTTTCTTTGGGTTTCCCGTTAGTAATATCTAAGTCCTAAGGGACGAATCGTAATTCCAAGTCCTAAGTGACTCCTAAAATTCTACGTCGCACGTTGCGAGAATTTCTCCAAATTCCAGTCCTCAGAGACTCCTAAAATTCTACGTCGCACGTGGCGAGAATTCCTCCAAACTCCACTCCTCAGAGACTCCTAAATTCTACGTCGCACGTGGCGAGAATTTCTCCAAATTCCAGTCCTCAGAGACTCCTAAAATTCTATGTCGTCGACGTGGCGAGAATTTCTCCAAATTCCAGTCCTCAGAGACTCCTAAAATTCTACGTCGCACGTGGCAAGAATTTCTCCAAAGTCCAGTCCTCAGAGACTCACACAAAAATTTCTACGTCGCACGTGGCGAGAATTTCTCATTCCTCTTGGGAACCCAAAATTAAGTCCCTTTGAGACATTATATAGTGTAGTTCACACACATCTAAGCCCTTACGGGACTGATCAGTCTAGTTCGTTAGAACAACTCCTTAACTTCACGCTACAGCCGGCCAAGTCCGAGCGTGACACAATCCAACTACGTCTTCCGAGACACATATTAAAATTCGTTCGCCAAGAACAACCACGTCTTTCCAAGACATATCAAATTTTAACAAAAAAGTCTCCTCAGACTTACTAATCACCTGTCTTATTCAGACAGATCCATTCTCCTGCAGTCTGAACCATTGAGTGTTCCAGATTCCTGCAATTGAGTCTTTTCAGATAACCTGAGTCTTTTCAGACATATCATATAACCATTATTTCAAAATGGCTAATACCAGAGCCCAACAAAACGAGGATTTCAAATTCTACATGTCCGCTGGGAAGGACATGGGACTATCGGGGCAAGATCTGAGAGCATGGGTTCAAGAACGAGTGGACGATGCCAAGGCGGAGAGAGCAAGAGAACGTGCAGAGAGGGAGAGAGAACGTGAAGAGAGGGAGAGAGAACGAATTGCCCAAGAACAACGGGAGGAAAAAGAACATGCAGAGAGGGAGAGAGAACGAATCACTCAAGAACAACGGGAGGAAAAAGAACGTGCAGAGAGGGAGAGAGAACGTGAAGAGAGAAAGAGAGGGAACGAATTGCCCAAGAACAACGAGAGAGAGAGAACGTGAGGAGAGAGAGAGAGAGACAGAATTGCCCAAGAGCAGGAGAGAGAGAGAAACGCGCCATGAGCTCCAGGTGCTAGAACGACAGCACGCCACCCCCTGCCCCCTTCCGCGGGAATGAGTGCCTCAGCCAAGCTCACTGTTCATGCCAAAATGGACAGAGTCCGAACCCGAAGTATGAGTTGAAAGGGCCGAACGAGTCCTGGAGTGCTGCGATCTCTCCCCGTGGAACTCTCCCTTGTTCTCACTAAATTCCTGGGCGGAAAGGCCCTCGTTGCCTACCACGCCCTTCCCGCAGACGATCGGGAAACTGGGAAGCCGTCGCCAAGCAGTTACGAAGGCGTATGAGATTACCCCGAGCGGTGGAGGAGACGTTGGAGAGAGCAGCCCAGAGAAGCAGGCCAGACTTGGTCCGATTGGGCGTAACATTGAGCGGGCGTTGACAAAATGGCTCGATTCGAAGGAGCCACTAACACCGCCGAGGTACTCGAGCGGTTTAAATTGAGCATTTCCTGCCCCACGCCCTCCTGCCCTCGCCACTCATATAGTGGAAAAAAGCCCCAGCAACACTCACCGAGTGTTGCCGAATAGCAGATATGTGGGAAACTCACCACCCTCAAGAAGGATCCATGGGGCGGAAAATAAATCCCCGCCCCTCCTCGGAGGAACAAATTCCCAAGGCTGGAAACTCGGGCAAGCCCCTAACTTGCCATTATTGCAAGAAAACGGGGCATTCCTCCGAACAGTGCCGGAACAAGAAACCGGCTCCTCTCTCTCCCGGAAAACCGACAAATAACTCGCCTGCGCCCTCCACAGGGCAGCGCGAAAGATTTCAGCCAGACATTTTGCACGGCGTATAAAGTTTATGGCCATTCTCCGCATGGGCAAAATGCCCACGCAATAATAAAGTAAATACTCCCACCGTCGCCTTGGCCGTCACAGATCCCCAGTCATTAGGCCCTCCCGCCGAAGGGCCTGTATACGTGACTCCTCCACGAGGTAGCGAGCCCGCGCGCCGAGTCACTGCATTCGAGGACTCGGGCGCACAAATCTCCCTCATCCGAAGGGACAGAGTTCCCACGGAGCTATCGTCAATAGACGAAAAACTCCGTCACGATCGAGGGAATAAATCAATTTAAAATGATACTCCCTACAAACCAATTGAGAGTCACAAGACCTCACCAATCCAAAATTTGCAATCTTGCAGTAGCAAGCCATCTCCCCGGAGGCTATGACGTCATCCTGGGACAGGACTTTCAGTCCCCGCCGAAATCACGACAATCTAGGGGTCCACATTCCCCGAATCATTCCGCGGGCGCGAGTAATTCTCCCCCACTTCTTCCTCAGCCAACACTGGCGCCCCCTGGGTACCAGGAGGACGTGCGGTCCCCACAAGTGCCACCTGAGTACGATGTACAGTGGCCCCCTCGATCGGTTCCCGATCCAATTCCAGTGCCCGGCCCTGCCTCAGTGCCAGTGCCAGGGCCCCAATCAGATCTCCCTTCAGGATTATTATTATTATTAAAATAGTTTAACCAGACCACTGAGCTGACCATCAGCTCTCATAGGGCTGGCCCGAAGGATTAGGATGGAATGACAAGTCTAGGCTAGAAACCTAGCACTGGGACCTAATAGGTCACTTGTCAATGATGATAAACGAAAATGAAAATGAAATTAAAAGCTGTAAAAAGGCATACACTTTCATACTGGAACACACTCACACAATAAATACATTTAAACTCATGCTCCCATACATACTCACTAAAAAGGTATATTAAAATTTAAAATAAATAAAGTAAAATCATAAAATTTACTTGTTTTAAAATTCATTACTGATTGTTTTTTTTTTATATTTTTCCAATTAATTTGCAGCTTCTCATGAACATTAAAATGGGTGCTATTGAGAACGTTGAAGATTCTGACAAAATTTCTTCTATCGGTCTATTTCCAAAATTTGATAATCGCTGCAGGTTATATTTTGGACATTCACACAGTATATGCTTAACTGTTATCAGCACATTGCAATCTGGGCATTTGGGAAGAGGGCCACATGGACTGTTCATTAAGTGTCCATGTGTCAAACGAGTATGGCCTATTCGAAGACGTGTCAGAATCACTTGTGCTTGCCTCTCTCTTTGATATGACGAATTCCATTTTCCAACACTGGATTTTATCTGTTTTAATTTATTATTTTCAGGTTCTTTGTTCCATATATTTTGGATGGATGGATGGATGGATGTATGATATTTAGGGCAAAAGCCCAGGCACTGGGGCCAACAAGGCCATTCAGCGCCGTAATGGAAAGAAAATAAATTATGTTAAAGTTATGAATTCATGAAGGAAATGATTAATAAATAAAATGAAGTGATGTGACCAATAAATAAGGGTATGAAGTTTAATGAATGATGTGCTATATACAAAAAAAAAAAAATTAATGTCATTAAAATTCTACGTGATGTAATAAATTAAATTAAATATCGTTAAAAATTTTAATACACTTTAAAAAAGAGATGATAGCAGAAATATCTGCTTCATCTCCCAAAATATCAGACAGGGATTTACCCTGAAAATATCTCTCTCTTTGGTTAAAATATCTGGGGCAGACCACCAGAATGTGCTCCACTGTTAGTGTCTCACCACAGTAAGCACACTCTGGAGGCTGCTTCCTTCTAAAATAAACTGATGGGTTAGACGAGTGTGCCCAATCCTTAATCTCGTTAAAATAACCTCTGTTCGTCTGTCAAGCTGGAATGACGAAAGACCACGGTAGTACATTATCCTAATATTTCTATATTTCTATTATTGGCAAGAAGGGGAGAAGTCCACCTTCTTGCCATTTACTTAAAACATAAGATCTAATGGGACCTTTTAGATCTGTATGAGGCACTTTTCTAAAAGAGGTTTCTGATAAAATACTAGCAGCTTTCGCTTCCCTGTCTGCCATCTCTGTTTCCACGAATCCCCACGTGAGAAGGGACCCAACAGAAAGAGACTGATTTACGTCGACAATATATACGAAAAAGCCACTCCTGAACTTTTTCAATTAATGGATGAAAGCTATTAAATTTTTTTAATAGCTTCTAAAGTGCTTCTAGAGTCTGAGTATATGACAAAATTAGAGTCACTACTTTGAAAAACTAAATCTAGGGCAGACACTATGGCTGTTAATTCGGCAGTAAATATTGATGCAGAGTCAGGTAATTTAGCTGTGTACGCTGTATCACCAAGGATAACAGCGCAACCAACACCACTATCTGACTTAGATCCATCTGTATAAATTTTTGTAAAATTAGTATGGGTAACATCGTGCTCTAAGAATTTTCCCCTAATCTCTTCTACAGTGCAGTCCTTTTTGTTAAACAGTTTCTTTGCATATTGATGCTTCTGGGATAAGCCATGGAGGATTTACAGGATATTCTACTTCCAGGACTTTCTGGGATTTAAGGTGATTATTCCTAACATCCTCATTCAGTCGAATTTGGAATGGTTTAGAAGCTCTTGTACCAGAAAAAAACTTCGAGAGTCTGTTTCCTTTAGTGCTTGAAAGGAGGGATTTTTGGGAGCACTTTTCATTCTAGCCATGTATCACAACCCTAGCTCTTGCCTTCTTAGATCAAGGGGTAAATGATCTGTGTCGACATAAATGCTTTCAACAGGCGAAGTTCTAAAAGCCCTGAGCATATTCTCAACCCCATGTTGTGTACAACATCCAGTTCCTTTAGCTTGGTTTTACAGGCTGAGGAATAAATCTGACAGCCATAGTCTAACTTAGATCGACACAGAGAGTCATATAGCCTCAGAAGGGATTTCTTATCAGCCCCCAACTAAATCCAGAGACAACCTTTAAAATATTCATAGATTGTTTAACATTAAACTTTAGGGCATTTATGTGGCTAGCCCATGTTAATTTATGGTCAATAGTCATCCCCAGAAATTTAACTTCACTCATAAGGAAGGATGGACCCTTTTAAAACTAAGTGTGGGAACCTCTTCCACACGCCGGCACCTGGTGAATCTTACTGCAACTGTTTTGGAAGAGGAGAATTTGAAACCATTCTCATCAGCCCACTTAGTAATAGCATTAATAGACCTTTGCAAATGTTTACATACAGACAAGGAATCATATCCTGTGCAGTATATTGCAAGGTCATCGACAAAAAGCGAGCATTTAACAGGGGCGATGATTTTTGTTGCATCACGCTATTTATTGCCACTGAAAAAGTGTTACACTTAAAACGCTTCCTTGGGGAACTCCTTCCTCCTGCATAAAAGGTTGGGAGAAGGAGTTTCCCACTCTTACCTTAAAAAGTCTGTCTGATAAAAAGGAATATATAAACCTGACCATTCTTCCACATATGCCCATCTTGTGCAATTGTTTCATGATGCCAATTCTCCAGGTAGTGTCATATGCTTTCTCCAAGTCAAAAAATATGCCAATGGTCTGACACTTTTGGCAAATCCTTGCTGGATTTGGTTGGTCAGCCTCAGCAAGGGATCAAGGGTGGAGCGGTTTTTCTGAAACCAAATTGAAATGGCGATAGTAATCCTTTGGTCTCCAGGTGCCAAACCAGTCTAGTATTTATCATTTTCTCCATCAGCTTACATACACAGCTGGTAAGAGCTATTGGTCTATAGCTGGTGGCTTGGGAAGCATCTTTATTAGGCTTTTTAACTGGGACAATTATGGATATTTTCCAGTCCTTGGGTAAAATTCCAGTTTCCCATATTTTGTTTATAATCTTCAGTAAATATTTTTGGCATCATCTGGGAGGTGTTTCAGCATTTCATATATGATTGTATCCTCACCTGGAGCTGTGGATTCACTTGAGAGAGCGCCTCACGAAGTTCTCTTAGGGAAAATTTGTAGTTGTATGGTTCAGATTTTCCCTGAATCAAATTTCAGACACATTTCAGAATTCCTAATTCTTTGAAATTCTGGAGAATAATTGTTAGGGCTGGAAACTTTAGAAAAGTGTTTTCCTAGCTCATTGGCAACTTCAGTGGGCTCTGTGATTAGAGTGTCATTTATTTTAACGAGGGCAATGGTGACGCTACAAATTTTCCACTCAGTTTCCTTATTTTGCGCCACACCACTCTTAGTGGGGTCTTGGAGTTTATTCCATTAATATAGTAAAGCCAACATTCTCTTTTGGCTTTCTTATAAAAGCGCCGCTGCTTGGCTAAAGCACGTTTGTAGATTAATTTAGACTGAGGGGAGCCACTAGTTTTGTAACGTCTGTAGCATTTCCTAGTCACTTTTCTCAGAATACCACATGTCTTATTCCACCAGGGAACTGCAGGTCTACGAGGTTTGCCTTTTGTTTTTGGAATCGAGCCTTCAGCACTCTTCAAAGTAGATTCAATAAAGTAATCATAGGCATCTAGATGAGAATGAAAGGACTCAAACTCCCTATCTAGATTGACACCCTTACTAAATTTATCCCAGTCTGCATCCTCTACCTTCCACTTAGGTAAAACTTCAGATGGAGCATTCAGAGCATATTTCAAATGGATCGGGTAGTGATCACTTCCATTTAAATCTTCATTAACAGACCAATTAAAATCAAGGTGGATACTTGTTGAAGAAATACTAAGGTCCAGTGCAGAGAAATGATTATCGTGAATGTTGTGGAAAGTCATTGACCCATTATTATACAGGGTAACATCATTCCTGTCAATAAGGTCTTCGATTAATTTCCCTTTACTATCTAAAACCGACTTCCCAAAGGGGATTGTGGGCATTAAAATCACCTAGCAGAAGTAAAGGAGCTGGAAGTTGGTCAATTAACGACTGAATATCTCCAATGTTAAAATCAAGGTCTGGTGGAAGGTATAAGGAGCAGATTGTTATCCTCTTTTCCAAAATGACTGAAATAGCGATAGCTTGTAGTGTTGTATTTAATTGCATTGTGGAGTGCTGTAGAGATTTATTAATAATAATTGCAGCACCTCCATGGGCACGATCACCAATTGGGGATATGATTTAAATATTGAATAATTTAGTCCAGGATTATAAACAGAGTTGCCTAACATTGTTTCCTGTAGGCATATAATCCCTGGATTAACTTCATGCATTAAAACTTTAAGGTCTTCTGAACGGGCTCTGAGACCTTTACAGTTCCACTGAAGAATATCGAGCAAGAATGCTAAGGTGGTAAAATGTGCTACTTCCCACTCCTTGGAGGGGAAGTACTGTTCCTAGGTGGGAGTGGGAAATTCTCCTTTATAAGAGATTGTTTTCTTAATCCCTTTTCATCTGAATTGGTGTTCAGGGTCTTTGGTTGATCTTCATATTTTTTATTATGAACCTGATGTTCAGAATTATTGCTGTGGTTCTGTGCACCACTAATCCTATTTGTCTTAGGGTCAAGACTGAATTGAACTCAGATGTTTTTGTTCTGAAACTACTTTTGGAACCACCTTTCTAGGAGGAGAGATGTCTTCCAAAACACTGAACCCATTTGAAGTTTTTATTATAAAATTATCATTATTTGGGGAACTATTTCTTGTGCGTTTCTTGGTAGTTGCAACCGTAGTTTTATTATTATTTTTGTTTGTGGCTGTGGCGATTGATGGCTCTGAACTAGCTCTATCTAATTGGGATTGTTCCTTTAGCTTATTTTGGTTTGAAGTATTTTTCAGAATATTTTCCTGAATTATTGGCCGATTTTGGCACCCTTATTTTTGGAGATGAATCGACAGCTGTGGATGTGGTGGAAGATAAATTTTCTGTGCTTTTGGAAGTACAATTTTTGCTACTGGACTTCAAAGCACTTGCCGACGAAAGTTTCTCACCAGTTTGGAGATTTTCATTATTATTTATGGTTCGAGAAATACCAGGTTTGTGATATCTTCCATCAGACACAGTTATTGGTGGCCTTACATTGTTGGAAGTTTTCATAAGTTTTATTACAGAAGCATACGTAGTGTTGGCACTTTTTTGTTTGCCCCCATTACCGTCCGCTTTGCTTCACTAATGCTAATATGTTCATTATCTGCCACTGCCAACACTTCTTGTTCAAATTTATATCTGGGACAAGCCCTAGAGTTTGGTGTGTGATCACCCTTGCAAAGAAAACAGTATCGGGCTGCTTTGCAATCATCAAAATTATCGTGCTCTGCAGAGCACACAGGACATCTTTTTATTGTTATCGCAAGAGTTTTGAATGTGGCCATATTCAAAGCATTTGCGACACTGTCTAGGACTTCTTTTATTTTTTAACCTGCATCCTCTCATGGCCAACAATGATGGTATCAGGTAGGTAATTGGAGGAGAAGGTTAAAAGGATAGCTGCATCACCACCCAGTTTTTTTACATGAGATACACAAGGAGGGCATCGATGGAGAATCTCCTCCTCTTTAAAAACATGCAGATCTTTTGAGTAAACTACTCCTTTCAGTGTATTAAAGAATCTGTGAGATGAAATAGATTCAATATTTCCACTTTCAGGAGGTTTAAATTTAGCTAACAGAACTGCTTGAGTCTCATTTCCAGCTTTTATTAGAAGATTCTTTCCATACCGTTTCAAATTTCCAATGGGAATGGAACCAACCTTGTTCTCAATGCAGTCAGCAGCTTTTATCAAATTTTTCCCTCCTCCTTGTAGATAGCAACATGCCATAGAGGGGAGGAAGAGCTCTGCATACATGGGACTGGTCCATGTTCTTCAGCCTTTGGAACAAAGTCAAATGGCTCATCATTCAAGTTTTTCACTGAAAACACTTTCGTGCTGACAACTGAGTCATTTAGAATGTGGCCATGGAGTCTCTGTTGTGCCTCACTAGCTTCCAAGGGAGAGAAAAATTTGATAAAAGCACAAAATGACTGCTTATCTTTTCTAGAACTAATTTAATTCTTTCCACTTTGCCAAATTGCTTCACTACACTGTATAAACATTCATAATCTAATGATAAGTTTACATTAGTGCAATAAAGGACCCTATTATTTGAATCAAATCCACCAGATTTATTAACACCCTGGTGTCTCAGTGTTTGGTTCTGTCCAACAGCCAAGCCTGTATCCATGTTCATGCCAGAAGTCGTTGCCAGTGCCGTTAAGTCATCGGATCCAGGGGAGGGAGAACTAAAAGCCAAATCCATAAGTTTAAACCAGTCCACATGCAAAGGTCCAAAAAGTGCACACCGACACCCAAGAGCCCCCGCACAGACCCCGACAGCATATCAAAAGGACAAACTGGGCAGCTCCACTGCTCAGCTTCCCACCCCAACACACTCCCAAAGCCCACGAAGAGACCCAAGATGCCAAGCATGCACACATCAGACCACCACACACAAACTGGTTCATCCACCCACCCAAAACTGCTTGGTCATATCAAGAAAGTATCGTAGATCAGTCAGGTATTCGCATTCTCCACCAATGGCACAAGTGAGAGTTGACTCCCAACAGTCCACCCCATACCCTACCCTTTCAGGATAGCACCAGTACGCTTGCAGTGGCCCAGGTATAAGCCAATCCGCCTGCTGGGAGTTCTGCCCCACTAATGGGGACTGACTCCCCACTCCAACATGTACTGTGGGCTTCCGGACAAAAGCCAGGAGTCCCACCCCAAAACCAGCCCCCTGGATTCCGATGGGCTGATCCCCAGAGATGGTTCCGCCTCAAGATAGCAGTGGGAAAAATCCCATCACCATCTCTTAGGTCCAAACTATCTCAGGTGGCGACTCAACCACCACAACTCCCACAATTAGCTTCGAATGCGAACCCCTTCCAAAAACGATCCCTTCTCAGACTCACCTAAGCAGTAAAATTTTTGCTAATGTGGAAATGTCCACGCCATTTAAACCAAAAACTATGTAGGATGATTCGTCAAAATTCAGGACCCAAAGGCCCAAAGGCCAGGTCCCTTAGCCCTCACCTCGTCAAGGCGTCCTACTCGAGGGGCCATATATTTTGCCATTTTTTTACAATGACTGTTTTTATATATTTTGTATAGTCACTGATAGGGATGTCTACATTTGTTCTTGTCATGTGGACCGCTTCTTTAGCTGCTTTATCAGCCTCTTCATTTCCCTTTAATCCCTACATGGGCAGGGATCCAACATATTTCAATATTTTTTCCCTTATTATACAATTTATGGAGTGAGATTTTTATATGTTGTACAATATTATTTTTGGGATAATAGCTTTGAATAGCTTCTATAGCACTTCTGGAGTCGCTATAAATTACAAAATTATTATATGAGACTTCTCTAATTATTTTTATGGCCATACTATTGCACATAACTCAGCTGTATATATAGAGGCTTTGTCTGGGAAAGAGAACTGACAAAGTTTTGTTTTGGGATACCAGCATATCCTTCAGATTGTGATTTAGATCCATCAGTGTATATTAAATAGTGTGGACCTTTTCGGATTATATGCTCTACTGCATGTTGTCTTTGGTATTCTGGAGTATATGAATGATTTTTTGATAAATATTTCAAGTGTGTACAAATTCTCATTTTATTCATTGTCCAAGGAGGAGGCAATTTTAACATTACAGGTAATTGTATATACATATTTAGCGACTCAAACAATCTTCTAGCCCTAATTGGGAAAGAAGGTGGATGATTGTTTATAAACACATCTCTTAATCCAAATAATTTTTTGGTTGAGAATCATTTGTCTGAATTCTCAGAGCACTCTTCATCGTTACTAGCTCTCTATGGAGAGACAGAGGTAGTTCACCACATTCAACTTGTAAAGATGATGTTGGTGATGATCAAAAAGCTCTGAACATATTCTAAGACCTCATTATGAATTGGCTCTTCGTTATAAATTTTCAGCACTGCATCTGATGCCGAGCCATATATTTCACTTCCATAATCAACGATAGACAGCACTGTTGCTTTATACAATAAAGTAAGGGTATGTCTATCGGCTCCCAAGTAGTGTTCGATAGTTTTCTTAATTAGGTTTAATGCTCTTTACATTTTGATTTCATGTATGTTATGTGGGCTTTCCAGTTCATGTGAGTATCAAATACTAATCCTAAAAATTTTGCTGTTTGGCCAATTGGTATACTATGGTTTCTGATTTTTATGTCTATTTCTTCTCCTTTTTTCCATTTTTTGTTTTTATAAAACATGATTGCTTGAGTTTTATCTATGGAAAATTTAAAGCCTACAGATAAAGCCCATTCATCTATTTTTACTATGCTTTTGTTAATGATTCGTTCTGCATGTTTTATTCGAGATGCTGAATAATATATGGCAAAATCATCCATATACATTACTTTTAATACCAGTAGGTAGATTTTTACTGATATCATTAATTGCTAACGTAAAGAGTGTGCCACTAAGGACGCTTCCCTGTGGAACACCATTTTCTAGAGGAAATGTTCTAGACAGAACATCATCTATTCTCACCTGAAAACTGCGATTTGTCAAAAAGTTTTGTATAAACCTAGGTAAACGTCCACAGATGTTGTTGTTTTGTAAAGTTTTTAATACAGCATACCTCCATGTAGTATCGTATGCTTTTTCAATGTCAAAAAAGACAGCTACAGTAATTTGTTTTCGTTCAAAACCTCGGCGTATATGGTCTTCTAAGTTACAGAGAGAATCTAATGTAGATCTGTTACACTGTGACCCAAACTGAGTGGGAGTTAAAATTTTATTTTCTCGTGTATGTGCCATGTTAGTCGAGCATTTACCATTTTCTCTAGTAATTTGCACAAACAACTTGTTAAAGAAATTGGTCTGTAATTGCTTTTTACATTACTGGGATCTTTTCCAGGTTTGGGGATTGGAATAATTATGGCTTTACGCCATTCATCACGAAATAAATTTCTAAGCCATAAGTGGTTATAAAACTCTAACAAGTATGTCTTTGCCAAAGGTGCTAAATGGCATATCATTTCAAAACAAATATTGTCACCTCCAGGGCAGATTTATTGCTGTTCAACAGAGCAAATTCTAAACTCTTCCATACTAAATTTTCTATTATAATATATATCTTCTACTGTTTCAAAATTTATTGTTATTAATTCTATATTATTTTTCTTTGTGGAAATGCTCATCTAAATTTTTGTTGCTACTTACTTTTGCTAAATTTTCACCTATTACATTACTAATTTCTTTAGGATCAAGTATTCTTTTCCCATCTTTTATTATGGCATGTCTAGGTGGTTTAACATGGGTACCATTTATTTTCCTGAATTTTTCCCATATCTTTTGTATGGGAGTATTTTTAGAGAGATCTGATACATATTTTTTCCATGAAATGATTCTTCCTTGAATTACTTCTCTTTTAAACTTTGCAGATATTTTATTATAAAGAGGTTTTAATGTATCAATTTCTAATAATAATATAGTTAGTTTTTTGTAAGGTTCCTACTAATATCGGTAAAAACTTTGTTTAATTTACTGAATTTTCTATTCAAATTATTTAGTCGTCTTCCAATCTGGTGTTTTATCTTTATTAATTCTGTTAGTTTTTCAGACCACCATGGGACTTTGTGTTTTGTTGGATGAGATTTGGATTTTGGTATTGCTTTATCAGCAGCATTTGTAATGAAATCAACAAGAAATTTATTAGTTTCATTATGGTCTTTCAAATACTCAAATGGTGGGGTATTCCTGGTGTGGAATTCATATTGTTCCCAATCTGCTTTATAAATGTTATATTGAGGGGCATGTTTGGTGGGGTTATTTTGTAATAAAGAAATTAATATGGGGAAATGATCACTTGTATGCAAGTCGTCTACCGTATTCCAGTCCAATCTGTCTATTATGTTTGTTGTACATAGAGTTAGGTCGATTGAGGAATATGTTCCATGTGTTTAAGAAAAATATGTGCTGATTTCGTTATCATTTATACAGCACGTGTCATATGAATCTATGAATTCTCTATTTTATTTCCTGCTCTACTTGATTCTGTACAATTACAGTCCCACATTTTGTGGGCATTAAAATCACCTATTAACGTTGGTTCCTTAGTATTATTAAGTAACTCTTTTTGAGTTTGTCAACGTCATAATTTTTATTAGGTTGATTGTACAAATTATGAATTACATAATTATCGTTTTTATTCGTATTCTAATACTCGACGTTTGCAAATCAGTAAAGTTTACAGGTACTTTGTCATAACATACTTTGTTATGTACATATATAGCAGTTCCTAAATTCTTCTTCCTCTCTAGATGAAGATGCTAAGGTATATTTACATCGTTAATATTGTTTTGTTGACATGTTGCAAACATAATATCATTGGTTCATATTCTTTTAATAACCGCTGTATTTCTCCTAGGTGTAATCTGGTCTGTAGACCATATACGTTCCATTGTATAATATAACTATTGAAAATATTTTTTATAGCAGTCAAGTTTTACTTTCTTTTTTGTATTATCAATTTGGAATTTTTCTAATAATTTACTCACGACATTCATCTGTTTTTCTTTATAATAGACTAAGTGCTCAATGCACATGCACCCTTTTTCATGGTTACTCAAATCTGTGTTTTCTTTTTTTCTATATTTCATAAAATTTCTTATAATGTTTGTTAAACCATCTTTTGTTATGCTTTTGTTGTTATTGCATAATTCAATGAAACAATCATTACATCCACAAGTATTATCATGTGTATTTCTCTTTTCATTTGCTCTTGTACCAATTACTGGAGAAGGAGTAATCTCTTCTCCCTTGACATAATCATTATCATCTATGGTATGATTCTCTTTCTTAGTATTATTATTAAAGTAGTTTAACCAGACCACTGAGCTGACTTTCAGCTCTCATAGGGATGGCCCGAAGGATTTGATTAAAATACTAGGTCTAGGCCTGAAGTCAAGCGCTAGGACCCAATAGATCATCCAATACTAAGATGAATGAATTAAAATGAAATTAAAAACTGCACATAGGCACATGCTCTCATACAATAAATACATTTACTCAGACTTCTCATTATTACATACTAAAACGGTATATTAAAATTCAGAATATAAATTAAACAAAATTTTAAAAATTCTTTTTGTAAAATTCAAATGTTAAAATGGATTTTCATATTTTTTATTATTTACTTATTTTTATATTTTGTTAATTAAATTACAGTTTTTCAAGAACATCAAAATTGGAATGATTGAAAATGTGAAAGATTCTGACAAAATTTCTTTCACTGATCCTATTTCCAGAAGTAGACATTCGTTGTTGGTCATACTTTGGACATTCACGTAACACATGTCTGACCGTTATTAATATTCTGCATTCTGAGCACTCAGGAGCCGGGCCATGGGGCTGCTCATTAAGTGCTCATGTGTCAGACGAGTATGGCCTATTCTGAGGCGTGTTAAAATTACTTGTGCGTGTCTCTCTCTCTGATATGATGAACTCCATTTTTAACATTAGGTTTTAATTTTTTCAGTTTATTACTTTCAGGTTCTTCATCCCATATATATTGCCATTTATTTATGATACCCATTTTTATGTGAGTTACATAATCAGTAACAGGGATATTCACATTTGATCTTGTCATGTGAGTTGCTGCTTTAGCTGCTTTGTCTGCTTCTTCATTTCCTTTGATCCCTACATGCGCAGGGATCCAACATATTTCTACATTTTTTCCATTATTATATAATTTATGGAGATATAATTTAATTTGTTGTACTATATTATTATTAGATTTGTAACTTTGAATAGCTTCTATAGCGCTTCTTGAATCACTGAAAATTACAAAATTATTGAATGATGATTCTTTAATTATTTTTATAGCTGATGCAATTCCACACAATTCTGCTGTAAATACAGAAGCATTATTGGGCAGGGAGAACTGATAAATTTTGTCTTGGGACACTGCAGCATATCCTACTCCGTGTTCTGATTTAGATCCATCTGTATATATTGCATAATGTGGACCTTTTCGGTTTATATGCTCTATCGTATGCTGTCTATGGTGTTCTGTTGTATATGAGTTACTTTTTGATAAATACTTGAGGTGTGTGCAAATTCTCATTTTATTCATTGTCCAGGAGGAGGTGATTTTACTATTACAGGCACTGGTATATTTATATTCAGCGACTCAAACAATCTTTTAGCTCTAATTGGGAAAGGTGGTGGATGGTTGTTTATAAATACATCTCTTAATTCAAATAATTTTTTGGTTGGAGAATCACTTGTTTGAATTCTTACAGCACTTTTCATTGTTACTAGCTCTCTATGGAGAGACAAAGGCAGTTCACCACATTCAACTTGTAACAGATGATTTTGGAGATGATCTAAAGGCTCCAGAGCACACTCTAAGGCCTTCATTGTGAACAGGGTCTAACATTTTCAGAACTGCGTCAGATGCCGAGCCATATACTTCACTTCCATAATCAATGATGGACAGAACTGTTGCCTTATACAGCACAGTAAGGGTATGTCTATCGGCTCCCAAGTAGTGTTCGATAGTTTTCTAATTAGATTTAATGCTCTTTTACTTTTAGATTTTACATATGTAATGTGGGCTCTCCAGTTCAAGTGGGTATCAAATACTAATCCTAAAAATTTTGCTGTTTGGCCAATTGGTATACTATGGTTTTGATTTTTAAATCTATTTCTTCACCTTTTTCCACTTTTTGTTTTTATAAAACATGATTGCTTGAGTTTTATCTATGGAAAATTTAAAGCCTACAGATGAGGCCCATTCATCTATTTTTACTATGCTTTTATTAATGATTCGTTCTGCATGTTTTATTCGGGATGCTGAATAATATATGGCAAAATCATCCATGTATAGGTTACTTTTAATGCCAATAGGTAGATTTTTACTGATATCATTAATTGCTAAAGTAAACAGTGTTCCACTAAGGACGCTTCCTGTGGAACACCATTTTCAAGTGGAAATGTTCTAGACAGATCATCATCAATTCTCACCTGAAAATTGCGGTTTGTCAAAAGTTCTGTATAAACCTAGGTAAATGTCCACGGATGTTGTTGTTTTGTAAAGTTTTTAATATAGCATACCTCCATGTAGTATCGTATGCCTTTTCAATGTCAAAAAGACAGCTATAGTAATTTGTTTTCGTTCAAAACCTCTACGTATATGGTCTTCTAAGTTACAGAGAGAATCCAATGTGGATCTGTTACACTGAGACCCAAACTGAGTGGGAGTTAAAATTTTATTTTCTCAGAATGTGCCATGTTAGTCGAGCATTTACCATTTTCTAACAATTTGCATAAGCAGCTTGTTAAAGAAATTGGTCTGTAATTATTTACATTGCTGGGATCCTTTCCAGGTTTGGGGATTGGAATTATTATAGCTTTATGCCAATCATCTGGAAATAAATTTCGAAGCCATAAATGATTATAAAACTCTAATAAGTATGACTTTGCCAAAGGTGCTAAGTGGCAGATCATCTCAAAACAAATATTGTCACCTCCAGGAGCAGATTTATTGCTGTTCGAGAGAGCATATTCCATCTCTGACATACTAAATTTTCTATTATAATATATATCGTCAATTGTTTCAAAATTTATTGTTATTAATTCTATTATATTTTTTTTGTGCGGATGTGTTCATCTAAATTTTTATCACTACTTACATTTGCTAAATTTTCTCCCATTATATTACTTATTTCTTTTGGATCAAGTGTTTTTGTCCCATCTTTTAATATGGCATGTCTAGGTGGTTTGACATGGGTACCATTTATTTTCCTGAATTTTTCCCATATTTTTGTATGGTAGTATTATTAGAGAGATCTGATACGTATTTCCTCCATGAAATGATTCTTCCTTGAATTACTTCTTTTTTAAATTTTGCAGATAATTTGTTGTATACAGGTTTTAATGTATCAATTTCTAGTAATAATACAGTCATTTTTTGTAAAGTTCTTTCTAATATCGGTAATTTTTTATTCATTTTATTGAACTTTCTATTCAAATTATCTAATCGTCTCCCTATTGAGTGTTTTATATTTATTAATTCTGTTAACTCATCAGACCACCAGGGAACTTTGTGTTTTGTTGGATGGGGTTTTGACTTTGGTGTTGCTTTATCAGCAGCATTTTTAATAAAATCAACAAGAAATTTATTAGTTTCATTATGATCTTTTAAATATTCAAACTGTGGGATATTTCTAGTGTGCATTTCATATCGCTCCCAATCTGCTTTATAGATGTTATAGTGAGGGACATGTTTTGCAGGATTATTTTGCAATAAGGAAATTAATATTGGGAAATGATCACTGGTGTGCAAGTCATCAACTGTATTCCAATCCAATCTGTCAACTATGCTTGTTGTACATAAAGTTAAGTCTACTGAGGAAAATGTTCCATGTGTTTTTGAAAAATATGTGCTAATTTCGTCATCATTTATACAGCACATGTTGTTGGAATCCATGAACTCTTCTATTTTACTACCTATTCTATTTGAGTTTGTACAATGACAGTCCCATATTGGGTTGTGGGCATTAAAATCACCTACTATTAATGTAGGTTCCTTGGTATTGTTAAGTAAATCTTTAAGTTTATCAATATCGTAACTTTTATTAGGTTGGTTATATAAATTATAAATTATGTAATTATCATTTTTTATTCGTATTTTAATACTTGATACTTGCAAGTCAGTAAAATTTACAGGTACTATGTCATAACATACTTTGTTATGTACATATATAGCAGTACCTAAATTTCCTTCTTCTTCTCTAGATGTAGATACTAAGGTATATTTACCTATTGTTGGTATTGTTTTGTTGACATGTTGTAAACATATTATCATTGGCTCATATTCCTTAGTAATCGTTGTATTTCTCCCAAATGTAATCTGGTCTGTAGACCATTTACGTTCCATTGTATAATATAATTATTGAAAGTATAACGTTAGTGTGTTCAAGTGTTATTTTCTTTTTGTGGATCATCAATCTGCATTTTTTCTAAAATCCTATTTACAATATTTATTTGTTTTTCTTTATAAGACATTATGTGTCCAATGCACATACAGCCCTTTTCGTGAGTGTCCAAACTAGTAGTTTCTTTATTTCTGTAACTTATAAAATTTCGTATAGTGTTTGTTAAACTGTCTTTTGTTATGCTTTCATTTTTGTTGCACAGTTCAATGAAACATTCATTACATCCACATGTGTTTTCATGTGTCGTTTTTTTCATTTACCCTTGCTGTACCTATTGTTGGTGATGGGGTAATCTCTTCTCCCATCACATAATCATTTTTGTCAATAGTTTGTTCCTCTACTATTTCTTTGATGTTCTGGGTATCTGTTTCTATTGGTTTTATTATTACTTTAGGAGACAAAGGCATTTTTTATTATTTGGTTTATGTTCTTTCTTGAGGTCTCCTGTCTTTATTTTAATGGATGTATCTCTAATAATAGTTGGTTTTTTGTTGGTCTTGGGTGAGTTCTCTAAAGGTCTCTTTTTTTCTTTAGTTTCTAATTCATCAGAACTATCTTTTAATATTTCTATGGTGCTTGTATTGTCTTCTAGTGATTCTATTTCTCTTAAAATCTCAAATGAATTTGAGCAAAGATTTGTATACATTTCTTGATCCTTTGCTATATTGGTTTCTTCTTGCAAAGTGGTTATTTTTCTTTGAGACTGATCTACCAGGGTTTTGTTATTCTTATTTATTTCCACTTTTGTTTCTTTGTTTGATCTTATTGCTGCAGAAAAGTTCGTTTCTTAGCGGGATCATGCATTCCTCTAACCTTTAATTCTAATTTGGCCTCTTTTATAGGCATTCCTGTCCTTTCCTGAAGTAATTTCAATTCAGTATTGTATATATAATATATACATTCCTTAGATCTTGCATGGTGATTTTGTCCACAGTTCACGCATTTTGGTTCACCACACCTCCACTGTGTGGCATGTTTGTCAGATCCACAGTATGCACATACAGATGTATTATGGCAATTTTTTTTCTTGTATGTCCATACATACTACAGTTTTGGCACTGTAGTGGTTTAGGGACATACGGTCTCAGTTCTCTGCTTTGGCCTAAGATTTTTATTTTTAAGGGTAATTCATGGCCTTCAAATTTTATCTTTGCTATTCTTAGTATTTTTTCATTACTCCGTCTACTAGCTATGTTGTAAATTTCGCAGTCTTGAATATTGTTGTACCTTTTTTTAAGGGAATCTAGCAATATATTCTTTTCTATCGGTTCATCATTATCAGGAAGTACTATGGTACCCTGGACACTGTTCAAATTGTCATGTTTTTTAATATGTACTTTAACATTATCAATATTTTTTATATTTAAGTAATTTTCCGATTGATTTCTTGTAGTGGTTTCTATCAACCACATCTGTTCTTTTACTTGTCTGAATGACATTTCAGTAGTTGAATGTCGATTCAATAAGAAGTTTTCTAATTTCAATGGTGATATTTTTTTCTCCGTTTCTAATGTTAGAATTTTGACCAACTTCCACTCCCAAAGAGGGAGTCGAAGTGGGTCAATGTTGGGTCAAGATACTTGGTTTTTTTTGGCTTGTTTTTCATTGGAGCATAGGGCTCCAGTGTAATTACGTTCGTATTTTTTTCTGATTTTTCCAGAGAGAGGTCAGAGGAGGTTCCTGCAGTCGTTAACTGTGCCGAATCGCTACCATCAAAGGGTCCAGGGGTACTTAAATCGTTAACACAACTTTGCATTAAGACAAGTAAAATTGAGAAAAAAAAAAATGAATAAACTGAAAACCTTAAAAGATATCATCAGCCTTTCATGGAGTTCATTCCTCCACTAATGGCACAAGTGAGAACCGACTCCCAAATGTCCGCATCCCTACCCTACCCCAAAAGGGGATGGCACAACATGATTAGAGTGGCTCAAGTGTAAGCCAACCCGCTTGATAGGACTGAGAGCATTACTAGAATACAATCATCCCCACCCCAATCACATTATGGGCAAACCGGACAGAATGCCGAGAGTCCTATTCCCAGAACTAGACCCCCTGGAATCCGTGGTCCAGTCCCGTAGAATAGTTCCGCCTGAAAACTCAGGTCCGAACATTATCGGGCAGTTGATGGTCCTGCCACGGTTCTCACTATTTAGCTTCGGATATAAACCCAATCTTAGTTATGATACCTTTTCCTATTTACCAGGTCCAAGAAATTTGTACGAAAGTGAAAATATCCATGCCATTTAAATCGAAAGGTTTGTAGGTTATCCGTCCGGGCCCGGGCTCTTATTCTTCGTAAGAACAAAGAAGAAAAGCCAGGGCCCCTTACCCCCTCACCACGTGAAGGAACCTACTTCGAGGGGTCTCCCTTCAGGAGATGCCAAATTCCTGCCGGTGCCACTTGCATGCCCCGAGCAGGGCCAAGCTTCGTCCGTCCTGACCAACGAGCCCAAGAAACCCTCTGATAGCGCCTGACTCTGCCCCTAGTGCCAGCGCCAGAGCGCCACGCCGATCTCCATTCACGGGATCCTACTCAGGACCCCCTCTCTTCCCCTGGCCTGGCACTGCTACCAGCGTCGGTCAGAGAGACGGTTCCTCCGACCACCGCGGAAGCTCACCTGCAGGTCGCGGCCTCGCAACCCGTGCCTGAGCTGGTCAACGTTACCTGCGAGCCGCCACGCCACCCCCGACCGCCTTCTCTCTGCCCAGCCCGTCGCCGACGTAATTGCAAGTCAGGATTCTGCCATATCTCCCTTGGCCGATGAACTACAAGAGCTGGCGACGGATTATGGTAGAACCAGCATGGAACGCTCCTGCATCAGCTGTCGCAGCAGCAGGCCCAGGTGGTACTCCGTGCCGCCCTCCGGTCGCGGGCCCTCCGCTTCCCCGGCCGAGGACAACTGTCCCATTAAGAAAGGCTCAAGGCGAAATTACCACGGGCGTGGGACATTCCAGGTAATTTACACAGAGCTCTAGAGCTCCCCTGGCACCTGTGCCACAATTTCATTTTTTCGAAGGTCTTGGCACCCCTAATCCAGAAGGGGATGTCAGACCCTCCTCTATCTTCTTCCGTTCTCAGAACTGCTATCTCTTACCATCATCTACTAATCTTCCCTTAAATTATCCCCACAAGAGGCAATTAAATACGGGATACCATTCCCACACAATGTATAAATCATTAAGAATAACAGAGTGAGAAGTGGCACGCCCTGCGCCCATACCTTGGTACCAGGCGTGCGTGTCAGCCCCTCCTGAAGGAGTCGCGCCCTTCGTGCACTTCTTATCTCGCCCTGGGACTGAAGTGATAGTCCGGGCCGTAATTTATAGACGAAGGCGATAAATTCCCTCCTAACACAATAAAACCCTCACTCTTTTTCCCTTAGCTCTTCTGCCAATATCATTTACTTTCTTTAGTCATTTAGTTATCTTTATTTTAATGAATCGCGAGTCATAAACTCTTGCCCTTGTGATTTAAATGCCCCTTTCGTAAGCTCTGAGGGACGTGTCCCGCCTTTCATATGCGGTCAAGTTTCATTCATGAACGTCTTGGTAATTTTCCTTTTGTTATTATTATCCCTTTTCCCTTCCATTCCTTCCGATCTCTGTTTGTCCTAAGACCCCACATCTTTTGTCTGCTCGCCCCACATAACATGGAGTACTCGAGTGGGCAGTGGACGATAAAATTAGCGTAGTTTAAGGTTAGCTTAATTAAAACCTCGCGAATACTCTCGCCCAATTACGACTGTCAAATTCCCGTGTGGGGTCGTCCTCAGCTTGCGTTGAACGATAGCTGAGCAAAGCACGTTAAAACGAAGATAAATTATCAATGCGAATTTGTATAGTCATTACAATATGGTGTAAAAGGGGATGTCATTTAGAAAAATAAACACTGTTTTCATTTACACAGCCTCTTCAAGGCAGATTGTACTAACCGCATGCATTTTATCTAAAATTAAGTAACCGTGTATTTTAATTCTTGAACAATAACCTTTCTTTTCATTTGTTGGCCATAGCCTCATATACGTGGTCCTATAATCTTAATTAATTCACAATTGTTCGAGTCACTTTATAAAGTTACCAGTGGGTAACCAAATCTACAGTAATTATTCTTTTTCAAGTGTTTAAATCACTTTGCGTTCTGTTAACGAAAATTGTCCCAATGTGTTATTAAAAGTAATGTCACAACTTCATAAAACCTTTAGTAGTAAAGTTCATTGCAAGGCAGAATGTAGAGTAACGTAAAAGCATTTGCCGCTCATTCTGAATATCGATGTACACACCTTTACTTTTCGAGGTATGTACATCATCTTGTATGGGGAGGTATTATGATTAGCAAGAATTCGCTAGCAAATTGCCTCCCTCCTCCTTTGTCGTTGTTGGTTGTTCTGTTGTGTTTCATTTACTGCCAGCCGGCCGATCGATAGACCATCTGTCTATCGACTTAAAAACAAGGGTTTAAAA
>NC_089753.1:52383206-52390706 GCF_040412425.1 Macrobrachium rosenbergii
AATTTGGTTTTAAGCAATTGGCTCTGATAAATATTTCAAAATCTTCCCAGTCAAGGGGAGTGTAAAAACCATTTTATTTGAAACGATGTCTAATCTTATTACATAAGTAAAAATTCGCAGAAGAAATTCTTAGGCGCAACCGAGTTTTCTGTACAGCGTATAATGCTGTATGAAGCTCTCAACCACGGCACATGAAACTCTCAGCCGCCGCCCATGAAACTTTCAGCCACGACCCAGTGGTGGTCTGTGTCGTTGGCACATATAGCGGTGCCAGATGCACGATCATGGCTAACTTTCACATTAAATAAAATAAAAATTACTGAGGCTAGACGGCTGTAATTTCAGGAGTTTTTAAGATCTGAGGGCGGACAGAAAAAGTGCCGACGGACAGACAAATAGCCATCTCAATAGTTTTCTTTTGCAGAAAGCTAAAATGGATCGTTAACATTGCTGAACAAACTTAAACTTGTTTCTGTGATGGAGGTGATTTCGTTGCTATCTGCAAAAGTCTGAAGCGAGGGCAAGCGGAAACATTAATGATCCTTAATCGCCAGTAATTCAAAGTTTAGCCTCTCTCTCTCTCCCCCCTAACAGGCCTACCATTTATTTGTTCATTTCACAACTCTCCTAGTTTCAAATCATCATGTCATATTTTTACATTACAATATATTTATCACTTTCAATTTATTGTATCTTTAGCTATAAATTCTTTTCTTTAAATTTAAATGATCTCGTTTTCAGACAGTTTTACTACAGACCAACCTCCCATGGCCTTAGAATTTAGTCGTTAAAGCCCTGTTCCGTAATGCCATAATATTACCTTGCTATTTGACACACTTCCTGCAGGTGCAATTTCCCTAAACTGTAGGTCGATCTCGCGTACTCACTGTACAAAAGCCGTAGCTCTAAAGTCCAAATGCCTCTTTTCTAAGATCATCTTCCCTTATTCCAAGATCATTTCAATGGAAAGTCCATACAGCATTGCTGTAAGGTTGTCTCTCCTTCCTTTTCGAATTCTCTGCTTTGAGTTGAGAACTACTTGACATTTGCTGAAATAGTTCAAATCTCACAAAATGTGAGAGAGAGGGATTACTGCACGTCTCTTTATAAGATGTCCCTCGGAGATTTCCCAACTAATCCCTTCTAATGCTTTTTATTGATGTGTTAAGCATATCGCTTACAGTCTTCTAAAGGAGGACTTGCTCAGCAATCCCTTCAGACATGCGCGATCCTTTAGATATAACACAATCCCTCCATTATTCTACCTACTTTTATTCCAAAATACTTGAACGAATTTACCGCTTCCATTCTTCCGTCATCCATACAAATATGCTTTGCTCCATCTCCCTGGTTTCCATTTATCCCCATAACACATTTAAGCTCAACTTTCCCGTTTTGAAAACACTTTCAAATTTTTTCTCGAGTTGCATGTTCTTATAGAATGCTAGATAAAACAAAGTTCAAATCACTTTGATATTTGCTACAACACGAGAATGCGAAACAATACTGCAGAGAAAGTAACAGATTTCCTGAATTCGGAATCGGTATTACTGAAAATTGCAAGGAAAAGAGGAAGACCTGATTGGTGGGTGGACTCAAAAGATTAAAGAACGACGAGGCGTCAGAAAAATCACGGATGGTTTATCGATGAATTATCGTTTTCATATTTACAAATTGTATTTTTCAGGGTAACATAGCAAAAATAAAAAAGCTCAAGTAACAAATGCGCCGAAGTTTCTTCGGCGCAATCGAATTTTCTGTACAGCGTATAATAAAGGCCACTGAAAACAGATCTATCTTTCGGTGATCCCGGTATAATGCTGTATGAGCCGCAACCCATGAACTTCAGCCACGGCTCGGTGGTGGCATGTCCTCTAGCGTTGCCAGACGCACGATTATGGCTAACTGCAACCTTCAATAAAATAAAAATACTGAGGCTAGGGGCTTCAATTTGACATGTTTGATGACTGGAGTGTGGATGATCAACACACCAGTTTGCAGCCCTCTACCCTCAGTAGTTTTTAAGATCTGATGGAGGACAGAAAAAGTGCGGACGGACAGGCAAATAGCCATCTCATTAGTTTTCTTTTACAGAAAACTAAATACTGATGCCCGAAAAGGTACATAATGAACAAAGTAGGTACGATACTTACCGGAAGTGTCATTAAAATTATCATCCAGAAAGATTTCATTCGGAGACCTCTGTTACTGAAGGAGCCAAAATTACTAATAAGAAAATCCTTCATGAAATGAAAGGCGAGTGACCAGACGCATCAAAGTCACTTTCCATTGTAAAAAATTAAAATCAATTATAGGATTGGAACCGTTTAACGATTAGAGAGCATTTGCTCTTTTCACGAGTGCAACCAAGATAGTGATATTTTGAAATCGACAAATCCCTCTTTTGTGATGTTCCTAGTGGGTAAATGGGGTAGAGCGGGGCGGGGGGATGAGGTTGGGGCGAGATTAGGGACAAAGAAATCTTAGAGAACGCATTTATCTTTCCGTTACCAGAGCGGGAAAACTATTGAGATGATGATCTTTTCTTTCAATGACACAAGAGAACCCGGATGATACGGCCACTAGAGTCTCCCATAAGAGGGAGAGGGAAAGCTTATCCCTGTTGAAAGCACTCTCCTTTCAAGAGAGAGAGAGAGAGAGAGAGAGAGAGAGAGAGAGAGAGAGAGAGAGAGAGAGAGAGAGAGAGAGAGAGACATAAAACAAATACCATGTGATATCATTGTGGATAAACAATCTGTAGTGCAGCAGAGAAATACCAATACTAGAGGAGTGGAGGTAGAGACTGGAGAAGACACATTGGTCCAAGAGTGAAAAATACACATGAAGATAAAGAACAATTCAACAATACTATGGAAAGCAGGAAGTACATGTGCTCTCAAAATACAGCAACACGAACCAGAAGACCAGACAAATAAAGGTTATAAAACGCAATGACAAAAGTACCACCCTTAAGGCAGAGGGGTTAGGGTTGTGGACCCCTTGACAAGAAGAAACGCCCATTTAATTGCAGATGAACCTCGTCCTGAGGTCAACAGCGATTACGCTTCCACTGCAGTGGGATACAGGAAAAATAATATAAGAGTATCCCTCTATGTAGAGTGAAAGTCATTAAATGGAGGGTGCATGGGGACAGCAGACCCATACCTTGTAATGCTATTTGCAAAAACCATAAAGGGAATCAAATACGATGTTTTGGAGTCTTAAATAAATCTATGCCTTCCAGGCACTAGAGAACAAGTACAATTGTATGATAGATGATTTATTCAAAGAGAGAAAGTTGAATGTTTTGCCACTTGAGATACACAAAGATGAAGAACAGTGCGAGTAAGAATGAGAAGGATATAAATAGTCCGCAATACAGAGAACAGAGTAATGCAAACAGAAGGGTAAGGGTGATATAAGAACTTCATGTTAAAATGTCGAAAAGAGAAAAGGAATGCAATGTTAGGATTCAACAATATCTGGCAAAATTTTGAATTAACTTTGAGACAGCCTCGACCTACAGTAGCTTCAATGAAGTTTCTAAGTTATATAATATCTAAATAGTCTTTTAATTCAAGCAAACGAAATCTGACTGTGCTTCATCTTATCGAAATCTGACTTTGCTTCATCTTATCAAGTTCTTATGACTGATATCACTGTGGGATTACTGTGTAATGCAGGCAATGATGCAAACCTGATTTCAAATCAAAGAAAAGATTTACCAAAAGCAAAGTAACAATAACGTTGCCTCATGAAAAATCTTCCAACTTTAAACCATTAAAAGTCAAAGTATTTCAAACAAGAATCGTCAGAAATTATCTCATAAATAAATACAACCTATACTCGTGCACCAAATAGCATCAAGGCGAAACATGAATATTTGTCCACAATACGAGATCATCACAAACATCCGCTTCCGTAGAAAGCTCAAGGCTAATGACGACAAAGGTCAAATCGATTACGTCATAAGGACAAAGAGCAACTTAGCATGCGAAGTCATTTAATAAAGCCGACGCAACCAGCACTTCCGAGACTAAAATACTAGGAACTGTCACTCATTCATGGCTGCGACGTGTACAACACCTGGGTAGTCCATGCATCATGACAGCAGCTACTGAATCTCAAAAGCAGATAACATTACCCGAACATCTCGGAGATCAGGAAGGCTGATGTCTGGAGGCGCTACTTGACGCCACTGCTGATGTTCATTGTATCACGGAGCCTTCAGTTTATGAGGCTAATTTCATTATTTCGATGATTATGGTTAGATATAATAAAAAAAAACAGCAGTGAGAGCTGCATCATAATGAATAATAATATTGATGATGGTTATGGTGATTATCATACCGATATCATCATCATCATCGCCTCAATACCGTGCGAAGAAAAGAACCTCTGTAACGTTCCGCCACTCATGTCTTGCTTGTCTCATAGTTCTCATTCAAGCAGACCTAGGTATTCCAGCTCTACAGGCGCCCTCAGAGCCCCAGTTGATATTATCACTTTACTGTTCTCCTGAGGGTGGGGAGAAGGACGTGCCCAAGTCATCTCCACCTCTCATATATAATTATGTAATCTACAAACGGAACCTCCGTAAGTGCCCTTGTTTCTCACCCTGTCTTCTTATCTAGACTGGATCTTATATGGACCTAAGTAAA
The DNA here is from genome assembly GCF_040412425.1 of Macrobrachium rosenbergii. Classification (NCBI taxonomy): domain Eukaryota; kingdom Metazoa; phylum Arthropoda; class Malacostraca; order Decapoda; family Palaemonidae; genus Macrobrachium; species Macrobrachium rosenbergii. Next base: position 52,387,868 of record NC_089753.1, read on the forward strand.
ACAAAACGGATTAACAAACAAGGCTAAAATTAATAAGAAATACTAAGAAGGGGTGGGGGAGTTACTCTGAACCTGTCTTCACACCACCTAACTCCAAAGAGCGCCTCGTATACCATAAAGGCTAGTTACCATTCTTCGTTTAACGTGCTTTATCCCACTTTTCATATGGGGTAAGCACCATGCCTTCTCAGACGGGAAAAGGCCCTTTTTTGCGTCTTCCCCTCCCGTGCAACCCTTTCACAGAGTTCACTCGGTTGACAGAGATAAAAGGACCGTGACTCCAAACGGCAAACGCAAGCGAAAGATTTCCATTTGAACCATAAACTCTCAGTGAAGTTTCCTCTGGATCTTATTGCTTTCTGTGAGCGACCCTCTCTTGTGGCATGGTGGTTCTCAGTACAGGAGGGAAAGCAGTTTTGGTTTAAAGTAATGTGTGGTTGTTCCTTTGCCTGAACGCAAAGTGATACTATCCTTCTTTTTTTTTTTCAAGGATACGGTTACCGTCTTAGTAATCCTCTCCCTCTCTCTCTCTCTCTCTCTCTCTCTCTCTCTCTCTCTCTCTCTCTCTCTCTCTCTCTCTCTACTTTCCAAGCTGATTTTTTTAAAGCTAATTTCAATCTCTCTTACAGAGAGCTATGGGCTTTCATCACAATGAAGACGAATTTGATATTACAGGCATGGTTATAATGCTGATTTCACAGATATTTATTACCTAAAACACTGAACAGGACAACTTATCCATGATGAGTTCCAAGTAATCGCGGGGAGATCCAATGTTTTTTGTGAACCGTCAGAATGTTTTTATCCGTGTATCTTATGCAAATTCATTTAAATATATTTTTTTTTATTCAAGGCGTATCCTCTTATTTAAGTATTGTTCACAATGCTCACAAAATAATTAGGACTAAAAAGAAACAAAAAATTAACACTCACAACAGCAAATACATTTCTAAGATCTTTTGAAAAACTCATTTTAAAATTTATTTATCTCTTTAATACAGAAAAACTAACGTCACATATGTGACTTTTAACAACATATTTCAGGGTATTATAAATCTCAGAGTTAGTCCGCCAGGTGGCTGTAATGTGACCTATTTGGAACACTGGATTTAACAAGCACTCACATAGGTTCTATTGCATCCAAGATCCTTGACGCCTCAGGGATTCGACAGATGGTGATGACGTCTCCTTTGCCTATGACTGTGCTTCTGTACTATTCATCTTTCATACTTGTATCCTTACAGTAAGAAATGCGCCGAAGAAACGGCGCAATCGAGTTTTCTGTACAGCGTATAATCAATGCCACCGAAAATAGATCTATCTTTCGGTGGTCTCGGTTTAATGCTGTATGAGCCGCAGCCCATGAAACTTTCTGCCACGGACCGTTGGTGGCCTGTCCTATAGCGATGCCACATCCACGATTATGGCTAACTTTAACCTTCAATAAAATAAAAACTACTGAGGCTAGAGGGCTGCAATTTGGTATGTTTGATGATTGGAGGATGGATAATCAACATACCAATTTGCAGCCCTCTAGCCTCGGTAGTTTTTAAGATCTGAGGGCGGACAGAAAAGTGCGGACGGACAGACAAATCCATCTCAGTAGTTTTCTTTTAAAGTAAACAAAAAACAACCATAACGGAAAGGATAATAAACATAAAATGGTGTTAGTCTTTTTCCTTAGTCTCAAAGATCTGTATTGTCCTTCGTCTTGTGTGGAACTTGTGCACATACGAAAAGAAATCACATGTTCCTGCTATTTATGAAGGCATTTCTTCTGAAGAGAATCTGAGCAACATATCGCACAGCAAAGCCTCTGGTAATCCATGATGAAGCAATCTTTATTCAATTATGCTTCATATGAAACTTCTGATTTAGTGGCATCTGGTGAAGAAATATTCACATATGAATGGAATGGAATATAGAGTTTAGGCCAAAGGCCCAGCGCTGGACCTATGAGGTCATTCAGCGCTAGAAAGGAAATTGAGAGCAAAAAGGTTTGAAAGGTGTAACAGGAGGAATACATCGCAGTTGCACTATGGAATAATTGTTAGGGAAGGGTGGATAGCGTAATGAAAGAAATATGAATGGTTGCAGCTAGGGGTCGACGGGACGCTGCAAAGAGCCTTAGTAATGCCTACAGGGTGCACTGACGGCACTACCCCCTACGGAGTTCCCACATGAAGCATTTATCCCAGAAACACAACCTCCAGAGAGAACTCGCAAAATACCCTTATCCAGGGGCATCTGTCAAAGATTCGGCGCATAAATTGTGAATTAGTGACTACGCGTAGACCTTGTAATGAACGTAACGTAATTTTTTGCACGTAAGTAAAACTAGTGACATTTGGCTCAGAATTATCTATGCAGCGAGACCTGGCCTTGCCATGTCAATCTTGAGTTTCTGGACTAGCAAAGTATATTATCCTTGTTCAAAAGATAAGCCCCCATTTATATGGAACAAGCCTACGGGTGCCAGTGACTTGAAATTCAAGATTCCAAAGAATATGGTATTCATTTGCATGAAGTTACAGAAGATAATACGAAATACACAAAGAAGAGATCAGTTATTAGAAAAGAAAAAAGATATATGAATAAATTAATAATTAAATATATAATATAAATTAATTAAAATGTAAGGTGAATTATTTTAGGTTAGTAATGCACTGCATCTTCCCTTGATTGCACAGCATCTTCAGAGATTACTCCACATACATTGACATCTGACCCTTCAAGTGACTGGTTTACCTAAAGACACGACTCTGAATTCATAGCTGGTGACATCTGGTGCAGCAGTGGTAATGGGATAACATAGGAACACCAAACCATGAGGTAAAAC
>NC_089753.1:52395706-52580706 GCF_040412425.1 Macrobrachium rosenbergii
TTATTTACCTGTGAGGAAAGAGAATAACATGAAATGAAAAAAATAAGAAAATAATAAAATATATAACATAAAAGGAACAATGCCATCAAATTGTACCGAGGGCACATGTGCACAGGTTGAGTAAAAGATCCAGCCAGCCTCTCATGCGATCAGTGTCATTGTGGACTTCAAAGGTAGAGCACCAGTAAGATCTGATTCACGGAGGTAAGGCCCAGTGAGAAATGTACGATTCCTATTTTATTAATTTCTTTATGAACATCACTAATGACCTCACCAGCGTGATTGATTGATTAATTGTGGGTTATCTGGCGCCACAACTACCAGGGTCACCGACGCCGAATACTAAATGTGATCTTTTCACTTTTATAGTATGTTATAAAAATTAAAATTAAAATTCTGCTAAACAGAACTACATATAAATTTTATTAAAAAGAAAAAACAAAAAAGAAAACTAACTAAAATAAATAAATAAATATATAAAATTCTACTAAAAAGAACTATTAATAAATTTGATCCGATAAACAGTATAACTTAAGAAAAAAAAATATATATATATACTAACACAGCACAGCTGTCAAATATATTTGAGAAGACCAACTTCTTTGATAAAAGAGATAACATTATTAATACATATACTTTCTCCCAACAGTTTTGCCATGTTATAATTACCACCTGCTTCACTGCTATTTGATAAAAAAAGATTCCTAAGTTCCACCAGAATGGGACACTCAACCAGCAAATGCCTAACAGTCAGTGGAACCAAGCAATTGTCACAGAAGGGCTCATTCTCCCCATTCATCACAAAGCCGTGAGTTAAACGTGTATGGCCATTACGTAATCTACACAATACAACCTCCCACTTCCTTGGCATTAGGTCATATTTCCAAGGGTGTGTCTGACTACTGATTTCTTTCATTTTATTGGGGCCTACTCTGTCCCACTGAAGTGCCCATAATTGCTGGATGGATTTCCATATAATATGGAATGCACCACGATATGGAACAGGACATTTTCTGGGTATCAGAATTTGTGCTGCTAATTTGGCTAGCTGGTCTGCCTTTTCATTTCCTGATATGTTCACATGGGCAGGAACCCAACAAAAAGAAACAACGCTTCCTCTACAATGGTGCAAGAAGATCCACTGCAAGATCTTCAACACTAAGGGATGATCAGTACTGAAGACTTCCAGGGACTCTAAGGCACTTTTAGAGTCACAAAATATTGTGTAGCTAGACACTGGGAGTGTTGCAATATGTTCCAGTGCTACTAAGATGCCATACAGCTCAGCTGTAAAGTTTGAAGCAACTGAAGGAAGCGCACCTCTTCGGTTAAAAGATTCACTAAAAACTCCATAACCAACGCCAGCATTGGATTTAGAACCATCGGTAAATATACAACTCTGAAGCATGCTCTAAAAATATTGCCCTCATTTCCTCATCAGATTTATCCCTCTATGCTCCACTGAAGTACCTGCAGAATTTCACAGCAGGTAACTTCCAGACAGGAGTAATGGGATACACAAAAGGAAGTATGGGGATTTTTCCAATATTTGTATCCTCTAAAATCTTTTTAATTCTATAGCTAAAAGGAGTAGGATACCTTGGATGATTTTCATAAAAACTGCTAAAAATATTTCTGTTTGCCACAGCAAATGCCAGAGATTTGGGAAGTCTTTGCACTCTAAACCAGTATCGAAGTAATGATAACTGACGATAGAGTTCAAGGGGTATTTCTCCTGCATCAACGAGCAAACTAGATATTGGTGATGAACGAAGAGCTCCTGTGGCTATACGAATACCTGAATGATGAACAGAATCTAAAATTTTTAAGTTAGATGGAGAGGCTGAAGAATATACTTCACAACCGTATGACGGCTTTGATAAGATTAAGGTTTTATGAAGCTTTAGTATAAGATTTGTACTAGCTCCCCAACTGGTATGAGACAGCACCTTCAAGATGTGTAGAGCTTCTAGGCACTTTGCTTTGATATGTTTGATATGGGGACCCAAGTCATTCTGCTGTCAAAAATTAGGCCTAAGAAACGCGCTTGTTCTACACATGGGATTCTATGGCCATACAAATAGAGGTCTGGATCAGGATGTACTCCCTAATCCGGCAGAAGTGGACAGCAGTAGTCTTGCTTACAGAGATTTGAAAGCCCTGTTTCTCAGCCCAACTTGTTATTTTATTTATCGTTAATTGTAACTTTCTTTCGGCTACAGTAATCCGGGTGGCAGCAAAAGATATTGACAGGTCATCCACAAATAACGTCTTTAAGACCTCTTTTGGAATAACAGATGTAACACTGTTTATGGCCAGAGCAAAAAGTGTTACACTGAGAACACTGCCCTGGGGAACACCTTCTTCTTGGCACTTTTTCTCTGATACAGTACTGCCAACTTTAACTTTAAAATACCTACGATGTAAAAATGATCTGACAAATAAAGTAATTTTCCTCATAGACCACTATTATGCATTGTCTTGAGAATTCCATGTCTCCAAGCAGTGTCATATGCCTTTTCTATATCAAAAAACCCTGTCACGTGGTGTTGTTTGGAGGCAAATGCTTCACAGACATAGGTTTCAAGTTGCAGTAAGATATCCAGTGTGGAGTGCATTTTTCGAAAGCCACACTGAGGTGTTAAGATACTGTTGTGCTCTTAATACCACATCAGCCTTACATTTACCATTTTTTCCATTAATTTACACAAACAGCAAGTTAATGCAATGGGGCGGTAACTTGCTGCATAGAGAGGATCTTTTCCAGGCTTAAGAAATGGTAACATGGTTGCCAATTCCCATATGCTAGGGTAGCTGCTTTCATCCCATATTCTATTGATAATGCTGATTATAAAAAGTTTTGTGTTCCTTGAAATGTGTTTAAACATTTCATAAGGAATCTCATCTGGGCCAGGGGCAGTGTTCTTGCTCCTGGCTAAAGCAGAGTCAAATTCCCTTTCAGAAAAGGCATATTGTAAGATTCACTTTTGTTTGATGAAAAGTCAAGGACCTGTTGTTCTTCCATCATTCTGAAATGATGTCCTGGGGAACTATCTGATTTTTCAGAGACTCGAGCAAAGTGTTCAGAAAATATATTACTAACTTCTGTGGCATCAGTGACATGATTATTATTTACTTTAAGGACTGGAGGAGGATTGGGTGTAAATTTACCCTGAATTTTTCTTATTTTCTTCCAAATGCTGCTGACTGGTGTTCTGCTGTTAATAGAGGATACATATCCTGCCCATGATTGTCTTCTGGCAGCTTTCATAGCTTTTCGAAATCGTGCCCTACACTGTTTATAAGTGATGACATTATCCACAGTGCGATGTCTACGGCACCTGGTCAGTGATGACCTTGTAGCTCGATGCAGCAGCCTTAATTCTTCTGACCACCATGGAACTGGCCGTCTCCTGAAAAGTCCTTTACTTCGAGGAATTGAATGTAAGCCAGCAGTATGGAAAGTTCCAGAGTAGATCGATGTCATCATCTACACTTGGGAAATCTTTGGCATCCCCTTCCAACTCACTCAAATCTTTGATTTTTTTCCAATTTGCTTTCTCTAAGCACCATCGTGGTGATCTTGGGAAAGGTGGACCATCATTGGTGCTGATTATAATTGGAGAATGGTCACTGGTATGCCAGTCAGCACTTGTTCTCCAACTAAAACCAACACTGCAGTTAGAGCTACAAATTGAAAGGTCAATGCAGGAGACAGTACCAGTCTGAATGTGATAATGAGTAGGTTCTCCAGTATTAAGAAGGCCTATATCTTCATTTTCTACGATAGATGCCATCATATTCCCTTTTTGGTTTGATGTTACATCTCCCCACAATGGATGTCTGCTGTTGAAGTCACCAAGAAGAAGAAATGGCTCTGGTAGCTGCCACATTAAGGATATTAAGTCCTCTCGGGAGACATGACTATTGGGTGGAAATGTAAAGGGAACATATAGTATATTGCCTTCTTAAATTAATCCGTACAGCCACAGCTTGAAGTGGAGTGTTTAGTTTTACTTTGTAGTGTGGAGTATCTCGACGGATGTAGATGAGGGATCCACCGTGATTTCCCACTTCCAAATCAAATTCAGTTCTAAAGTGAACATATTCCTAGGACAAGGGGTATATTCACCTAGCATGGTCTCTGCAAACATACCCCAACAGGAAAATGCTCATAGAGCAAAAGCTTCACTTTCTCATACTATGCTCGGAGTCCCTGACAGTTCCACTGAATTATGGAAGTGAATTTATTTCTGTCTGGGACCATCAATATGGTTCCTTTTACAAGATTGGGAGGGTTCTTTTTCTATTTGGGAGGGCAATTTAATGGGCAGTTTTGTTGGCTTCTTGGGGGGGAATAACCACCTTGAAAGAGCCAACATCCTTTCCTTCAGTGTCTTTGACACTGAGGGGTTCTTTAGTTTCTTTTCTCTCCGTCTCAATCGAGACGGAGAGAGCAGAGGTGTTCCCTAAAGAGACCTCCTCAACTGTCTTGCTGTTGCTGGCAGTAGCCAGCTCTGCCTTTAAAGAGGCAGCACCAGCAAGGAATGGCGCTGGGGGACCAGCATCTGCTGGTTTGTCCTCCAAAGAGGAGTTGGCACCAACAGAAGCTGGCACCAGGCCAGCGAGTGCTGGCCCCGCCTCCAAAGAGGCAGATGGTGGAGGGTGTGTCTCAACTGACACTTCAATTTTTCTTAGCTCTAAGTTGACGTCTTCCTTGTTGGTTCTACTGAACCTTGTCTTCGCATTACCATCATCAATAGATTCTGATGAATCTGTTAGGCGTCTTTTCAGCGATTCTTTTTTTGACTCTACCTTTGTGCTTCTTATTTTGGTTACTTTATTTGTCTCTTTCTGTTGGTTTCTAAGTTTTGCTACTACTGAGGCAAAACTTAGACCAGGTCTTACAATCTTAGCTTTTGCTCTCTCTTGCTTCCTTAAAAGTTATCCTTTCCATCACTCTTAATGCCTGAATTTCTTTTCAAATAAATATATATCACACTGTTGAGATGATGATGCATGTCCCTCACCACAGTGAACACATTTAGGTTCCCTTGTGCACATACCATGCTCATCATCTCCACAGTTGACACAAGCCGCAGGATTTTCTTTTATTTTTGACCGGCACGTCTGAAGGGTGTGTCCAAAACGTTGGCAATGGAAACACTTCTGGGCCTTGGGATGTACTGTTTTATTTTGTATCTATGCCAGGCTGCAGAGACATACTCTGGGAGTCTTAACGTATTGAATGTCAATATCAAGGTAGGTTGAGGTATCCGATCTCTATCCACCTTCTTTGTGATCCTGTTCACCTTGATTACACCCTGATCTTTCAATTCATTTGAAAGTTTCTCCTCAGAGAAACCCATTAGCTGAGGGGCATAAATCAAACCCTTGCTGCAGTTCAAGCTGGAGTGGGGAGTGCACTCCACCATTACTCCCTGCAAGGGCCGACAAACTCATCAACTTCATGCTTTCCTCTGGGGAGATACTCTCTACCAGGAGCATATTACTGTTCTGAGGGGATATTTTCGGTTGTCTGCCACAACATTTTACAATTTCCCTGTTTACCTCAAAAATATCAATATTGTCACCATTAAGCTTCAAATTTAGATATTTTTCATATGAGTTGGGTACAAAGACCCCAGGAACTATTTCATACTTCTTGCTTTTCTTTATTGCAAATGGTTCCAGTGTGACAATACTGGAACCAGATGCTTTTTGTTGGGGATTCCTGGCTGTATTCCTTCTTGCCTGGCATTGGGTCGTCAACCGTGTCAGATTGTCATTTGGCCCAGGGGTACTAATTTCAACATGGGGACCTTCCATGAAAAAACTGGTGGAAAAAAAAAAAAACTGCTGGTGAACACTGAAGAGGCACCATTGACTTTTCATGGGGCATTTCCATCAAGAAAATGAGGAAAACTAGGGACTTGACCCCCAATGATTAGTCCAATGATTACATAGTACTGCTAATTTTCTTAGTACTAACATACGTACAGAGAGTGCACAAGTTTGTTATCCGACGGTTTGTTGGGATTCAGACTACAATTTTGTTCTAAAATAAAATAATTTATCCCCACTCTGAACTTTACTTGGTGTGTCAAACCGAAAATATGCCAGGGAAAAGTCCTACCCTAGCAAGTTTTCAAGCCCACCCCTGGAGATTACATAGCTGATCTCAGATTTCTCACTTTTTGCAGATTGTCAATCAAATTATTTATGCTAACAGTCTGTCATGTCCAAACATCATTTTCGGATTGTGGCATTATCTTACATCAAAAAAATCACATTTGGTCACAGAATGATGAAAAGCCAAAGGAAAATCTTTAAATGCCCTTTCCTTTCACAAGGATACAGGAAATTTAAAAAGGTGGAAATATCCATATATATATGTAAACCAAATATTATAAAATATATATATATATACAGTACATATATATACATATATATATATATATATATATATATATATATATACACATATATATATACATATCACAAGAGATTTTTTAGCGGGTTCTAGAACTATTCTTGAGAATTGAAAATAAGCTGTGTGTGTTTATATGCTTTTCTTTTTATTAAAGAGACTTCAGAGAGTCATTTGTCCGTTTATAAATAATGTTATAAATGAGATGGATTTTCATATACGGGGATATATGTATATATTATATATTATATATATATATATATATATATATATATATATATATATATATATATATATATATATATATATGGTATATAAATATAAGGAAATACGTCTAATTTAGAATTACCATGTTATAAGGTGTGATGAAAGAAAGATTGCTTCAAGATGGAACTAGGTCGAGCGCTCAATTATGCAAAAATCATTGCATTCAGCAAATAGTTTGGTTACTTCAGCTGTTTGGCTTGATGAACACACAATATTGGCTCTGATTTGGGATAAAGCCGACCGAGCTGGTATGCAGTGCGTAAGTTCGGGCGTTAGAAGATATGGATTGTGTGTCTAATTCTGCCACTTGAAAGTAAGTCTGATCGATTATTAGCGAAGCAAGAGCTCCTATCGTCCAGACGTAGCTTTTGAGTTTCCAATCTCTTAGAAACTGGCAGATAAGATAAAGTTCAGACTTTTTCACATTTTCTGTGTGAACTGTGAACTTGTTTATTTTACCATGTTTCAAGACACTGGATGAATTTGTGTGGAGAGTTGAACATAATCATTTATGTCACTTTAATATTCTATTTTATTGTGTTTTTGTTTAACGTTTATTAACCATGCATTTTAAACTTTTCATTATTATGTTTTGCACTTGTATATTTGTGGGAGATTACGATTTTGCTTAATTCTTCGACAGATGTCTGTGGAATTGCTGTGGTTATAGAGAAGGACACTGCTATTTTTGCAATGTGGTTATTTCTCATGTGGTTGACTTTAAGACTAGACGCATAACGTCTAAGATGGAGTGTTTGGGAGTGTTGGGTGTAAATGGCTTTTAGCCATAGTAAAGGTTTTCAGTCATAGTAAGACTTTTTTAGTCAGAGTAAGAATAAATCTTGAGTAGACCATTTTGACTTGATAATTCATTTATTATGCATTTTAATCTTTTCTTTGTTCATTCATTACTTGTTGGGTTTGTTGATAATAAATCTATTTTTGTAGGAAAGATTGCCAAACCTTAGAATATCCATTTCTTTTTGAGGATGATGTTTGAGAGAGAGAAATCAGTGTGCTGAAGAGAGAGTGAGATTTGCAGAGAGGGGAAATATGCAGTGTCGGAGTCCGAGAGGGGGGGCCATCTGTAGGTAGAGTGAATAGGGAGAGGGAAGGAGCTGAGGGTACCACGTCTCTGAGGGTAGACTGCAAGGTCTGTTACTTAACACTTCAAAAGAAGTGTTTAATCTGAAAAAGGTAAAACATATATTATATTATTGGCTATATATATATAAATATATATATATATATTCTATATATATATATATATATATATATTATTATATATGTGTGTGTGTGTGTGTGTGTGTGTGTGTATGTATATCAAAAACACAGTGACTTAATTCAGAAATGTGAATCTAAGTTTTTTATTCTTTTTTGCAAAACAATTCTGGTTATTTTTATCCTGTCTGATATTTGAATGCTGAACAAAATCGTGGTAGGAGGTGGGTCATTGAGGTTTAAGGATACAAAAATCTGAAAGCTAAGCTCTCTCTCTCTCACACACACACACATACACACACACACACACACACACAGATAGCTAATCAATTATTGCTTAAAGATTTCATTAAAACCATTGTCCATATTCAGATCTGAGTTGTGATTGACAGCTCGTGAATGGCTCCAATTCCCAGCTTATAATATGTACTCCTATGGAGTCTAAAGATGTAGATGAGCTACAGTCACTTTCCACTCTCTGCCGATTTCCCTTTAATCTGTCCAACTGTGCATTATTCCATGTTACACCAGCGGCCTCTGACCTATATTTGTCTCCTGATACGATATTCTGTGACTCCAACTCTTTCATCTTAAAATATATATACTTGTGCAAACGAAATTGGTAAGTAGGTTATTCGGTGTTTAAAGATGCAGATCCTCTCTCTCTCTCTCTCTCCCTCTCTCTCTCTCTCTCTCGCTCTCTCTTTGCCTCGCGCTCTCCCTGGATGATTCTCAAAGAACTTCTCTTCCTCTCTTTCCCTTGGAATAGCTCCCAAAAACCACTTTCTCTCTTCCTCCCGGTCGCCTGGAAGAGCTCTGAGAACTTAATCTCTCTCTCCCCTTCTCTCTCCTGAAATAAGCGATGAAGAACTTGTGGAGTACGCATGTTTTCCAAGTTGCCTTGTTATCGCAAAAAAAAAAAAAAAAAAAATTACATACACTGTTATTCATAATATATTTTGATTATATACGACTAAACCGATTGATGCGCAAGTTTTTATATACTTTTCTTTTTTATTAAAGAGACTTCTATGTTGTCCGTTTATGAATACTAATTATATAAGAGATGGATTTTTGATATATATATATATATATACCTTATATATATATAGATATATATATATACACTGCAAATATATATTTATAATATTTATGATTTTAATTTTATGGGGTGTGAGAGACTCCATTTCATGACCATGCCTTTCTGAAATGCTTTCAAATAATTTTACAAATATTAATTTTAAAAATAAAGTCTAGTTTTTGTATCTCGGCGTTTTAATCGAGTAAGCCTTTGTTTGATAGACAGAGAGTGGGGAGTTGACGAAAGAGAAAACGTTCTGACCCAGTGCTGGCCATTGCTACCGGAGAATCCTAAGAGATGTAAGATGATATGATATTGTTCTTAAAACAGATGTAGTTCTTAAAACAGATGTAGAAGGAGGTTAACCCTATGTGACCTTGTTTTAGGGCATAATAGTTGGTGGCAGCACAGACAAGAACAGATAGTCAAATAGATAAAATAGATAGGTGATAGATTACGCTTCCTATCAAGAGACATATCTTATTAGTAGTTGTTGTAAGTTGAATGGATTATGTTCCTCGTTGGGATAGTGGGTTTGATTCTCTGTCCGGTCAAGGAAGAATAAGAGGAATTTATTTCTCATAGTTACAATTAGAGACTTATAAAGGAACATCAGAATTATTTCAGTGTTATCATCTTATAAAGCTGAAGAATAAAAAAATAACATTGCCAACTTACACTGATTGGTTGTTTAATCAGCATCATACGTCATGGATTTTATGAGGGGAGATCATAAGGGGCACTGATCCTGATTGTAGTTAAACCAGTCAGTATCATCCATAATCTTTTTCCAGTTTGTGCAGGCCACCTGGGAAAGCACAAGCAGTATTGTATTTATTCTCATTTTCACATCTGTATGGAAAGGTTCAAATAAAAGTACATTGCTAGGTATAAGTTTGGTATTGTTAATTTTATTTTAATTAAATAACTGTGCAAATTAAATACAAGGTTAGTGATTCTGCTGATGCTCTATGCCAGGAGAAAAGCAGTAGGCCATGAAAAGAATTCTCTCTCTACCGAATAATCGTGTAGTTAGCAGGTGATACAAGTAATGATTCTCACTTACTGCATATTTCATTCTGTTCTTTCATCAAGGTTGCTTTTAAGGCAGTCACCCAGATTTTTTTACAGGCAGAGGATTATAGGAGGGGTTAAACACAATGCTTCTAGTGTAATCCAATCAGATCTCTTCCCAGTAGCCATACAATTTCCTATACAATTATCAAATTATTGCAAATGAATAATGGTTTTTTCTGAGTCCAGTCCCGTGTCAGCCGGTGAAATTCCATTATAGCACGAATTTCTAGGTATAATATGCTAGATATACCAGAGAAAAAGAGCTTGTGAAAGCTAAGTTACTACCCCCAGATCGAAGCCTTCTCTAGGTAAGACGTCGGTATATCGAAGGGTGAGTGAAAGATCACTACCACGGAGTCTTACTCAAAGATCTCTCCTACCAAAACTCTAGAACAGAGCGGTGAGCCGCATAGCCCCTACACCCAAACACTCCGTCAGCTCGCATGACACCAGCGCCACCTACCTCATTCCATTTTCTAGCACGTGATTGCTACCTTTCCTTTGTGTGCTCGTGTCTCTTTGGATTTATTTTCTACCTTTCGCCATGTCATCGAAAGCAGCTTTACCATCTCCAAGTTAAGTACCATCTTATTGTGGGGTTTGGTTCTCATATTTTGGCTGTTATGGTCTCGTCTTTTCATAAATATTGAGATCTTATTATAGCCACGCGTCGCCAGCCATGTCGCATCAGCGAGGCGCACCCCATCAGTTCTTTCGTTGGGGTTCTTGTCGTTATAGATGGCTTTTTGCCCCATGGTTCTCATCCATGGTTCATGTGGCCCCCTTTTTCTAATTTACTTATTATTGGCCTGTCGGCCTTTGTGAGGGTGATGCCCTGGCCCAGGTACCCCAGGTTGGGTTCCTGGCTGGCTTTTTAGTCTGCATAGGCTAATTATTTTTTATTCTTGGCGATGGTGCCTCTTTTGTTTATTTATTCATTGTTTACCTCTCTGGGTGGCGGCAGCCTCAGATCTAACCGCTTCCCAGGGGTAGGCTACGCACCCTATTGAGCACATTGTTCCCATGTTTATGTGTGTGATGGTTATTTAGGAGTAGGCTTGTTTGCTTCTCCATCCCCTGAGCACCCTGGGCGTGAGATCAACCTGAAGTTGAGGGAGTTTTGGTTGCTGTTTCCTCCGGGGTCAGCTTTTTGCGGCAGAGTGAGCCTCAGTTCCTCTCCTTCCTTTGGGGAATAGGAGTTCTTTGGATGGGTTTCCTCTAGGCTAGTCGCCTTCTTGCTCCCTCTCGATCCTGCTGGTTCTCGGCACAAAATTCTCTCCCTGTTTGCTTCCTCCTCCTCCACACCTTCCATTTTCCTAGCCTATACTAGGTTAGGTCCCTACAGGGCTTCGCCTAGGCAGAGTCGGGCATCGAGGCTTCTGGTCGCCTCCTCCTTAGTAGTAGGCCACCGTGGTTTCATTATTCTGGAGTGGTGTATGTGCAGCTGAGCGGTGATATTTTTCCCCCTGTCTCCTGTCTCTCTTTCTTCGTAGCTCACCTCTCCCCTTACTCCACCCCTCCCACCCTCCAGCCTTGCTCTACTCGCATGGTGACGCTAGATGGCTGCCCGAGTTCAGACCTCCCATTTGGTAGGAGGGATTCGCCTCCCCCATACGTCCTTAGCATCGCTGTGTTGGTGTTGGTGGTTCGCTTACTCAGAGCTCGCATGTTGTCCAACACTCCCATCCCACACTTCTTTTCTCCCGCTGGGTTACTTGGCTAGGTATATATTTGTCTGCCATGTTATGTATATATATCTTGCCCACCTTGTTCCAAGCGGGAAGCAAGTGGGAGAAGGATTCATAATTATATAAGGAGCGGACTCTCCGGTCTCCGGGAGTATTTACCCTTTGTACCATTACTCTGTTTAATGTTATTGTTTATGAATATACATATTTAGATAAGTGTGTTTATCTAACGGAGTACTCTCCTCATTTATATATACGGAGTCCGGTTCTACAACTGGGCTCCGCCTATTTTTACTCGGCAGCCTCATGTGAGTTCTTGTTGTCTCATTCTTTCATTCCCTCGAGTATTCCGGGTCTGGAAGCATCTTTCCACTCTGTGTATTTAGAGCTTATTGGCCTAGTTTATGATAAGGATTTCTTCTCCGCTGGAGACTCCGTTGTGTCGAAATTCCCGCCCTGCCGGCTTTAGATTGCTTTAGAGTGGTGGGTCTGTACTTTTTCCACTTACAGACTGTTCGCCAGAGGACGGGTGTACCGCCACTACAACAACCCTACGGCTCAATGAGTGTGCCGGACCCACGCTGGTTGTAAAGCGGTTCGCTCGACGCATCTGCAGTCTGGCAATCTCATTGTTGTGAGGTTTGCTTCGCTTTGAAGAACCGTCCAGGATGAGTCGGTATGACAGCTCTCCGCTTACGCCTCATATTGTGCATTGTTTACGTGGTTCCTGACTGTTTTTTCGCTCTAGCTAATTGTTGCTTTCTTACAGGGGCGACGAGTCCTCCAAGAAGTCTGCCTTGAATTCCTCCGGCCTGGGTGGCTGGGTTTGTGGAACAATCTGGTCGGGGAAGCCCTATGTCCGACAAGTTGAGGGACCTGCTCTACCCCGGCGCACGGGTGGCGGCCGCAGTGCCAGAAGATCTTGCCACCCCCATCATCCAGCAGATCCGGGATGCGACCCAGCCACCCCAAGTGGATATCCTCTACGCCGAGGTTTCGGAGGACGTCGCCGCTTTAGACTTAGACCTGGAACCTATGAATACTGAACAGACCAGGTAAGTAGCGAGGTAGGTGAGGTTGTTGCCACTCTTTGACCCCAGCTCATCCATTCTTCCTTTGCAGGTTTTGTGAAGTCTTCCTCCTGGGTGATAGAGCTCCATCAGCTATCCCCAAGTTGAAGGCTGAAGACTTCCATGGAAGTTAAGGGCTATAAGTCCTCGTCCTCCAAGAAGGCACGCTTTCCCCGCCAGCAAGGTCTCAGCACCTGTAGCCCGGGAGCAAGTCTGTTCCTCCGCAAAGGCGCGAGTAAGAGGGTTGCAACCAAGCCCCTCTCGCCAGCCTGCCTTGACGCTGAGGCCTTCGCGAACCAGCTATTTAAAAAGGTTCACGAGTGATTTTGACCGAGGTTCACCAAGATCTCCGAAAAGTTGGCCAGTCATGATAATATACTGGCGGGAATGGCTTGCCCACCCCCAGCCGAACCCCAGTATGTCATCCCCGACACAGCGGACCTCCCGCCTTTCGATGTCGGTAACCCTATGCTTTATATCCGGCCAATCCAACATGATGGCAACCACAGCTGAAGGTCTTGGCACGAGACGTTGGAGGAATTGTAATTCTTCCTGCCCCCTACCCAGGCCGTAAGATTAACAGAGGAAGCATGGGTAATGCTCGATAAGGTTCCAGGAGACTGTCACGTCCCGGGACCGTCTCTCCGCCTGGCTCTCCCGCGCACCTGACGGAGTGGCAGAAAACACAAAGTTGACTTTCAAGGGCAACTTCACCATGTTTGCCCTGGAGACAACTTACCCACCCCCTTGTTTGGAACAAAGCCTGGCTACGCCCTAGTTGCTTTGAAGGTAACTGCCACGCAGCTGGGAGGGAACAGGACCCCACTTCCCTGGTATTCCGGAAGTGACGAGTTCTGGGTGGATGCTCCGCCCACTTTCACTGTTGGGAAGCTGACCCCTTCCAGTGCTTCCTCACAGTTCAGTGAACAGCTCCTGCTGCCGGAATCTTGCTAAAGGCGGAGGTTTACGCCCGGACTCGTTGGAAGTCTCGCCCGAACTCCGCCTGCCCACGGAGCCACTGCCGCCTCCGCGCCGGACGGCATTTTTTCAAGTCTTGGCTAAGTCCCTGCTGGCTTTCAGTCTGACCTCGAATTCATCATGCGGCCAGACTGAATGCAGAAAATTAATTTTTGCTGATGCCACTATCCGCCACGCAGCCTAACAAGCTTGTTAAGAGCTTTCCGACTGTAGCCCAACCTTCCCAGAAGAAGAGGTTGCAATGTTGCGGCTGAGGCTACAAGGGCCAACCAGTCTGCGCTCCGCTGGGGCATTTCTGCCTACGTTTGAAGACCTCAGAATCTGGCGTGCCCCAGACGCAGAGGAGGCAAACGCTTCAGGACATAAGAGGCCCCACCATCAGGCGGTAAACTGTATGAACTTTTTTCAACCATATATTTCGAGCACTTCCTTCTGCCCCTGTTCACTGGTAAAATATGAACAGATGATAGATACAAGGATATATATACAAAACATATGTAGGTGTGGCAGTAAGTCTCGTTGGCATGCATGTGGCCCATTGACCCAGGAAGGATGGAAATCAAGGTATTCCTTGTGATTTTTGGCTTCGTTAGCTCCCGTCTGGCGATGCGTCTGGTGGTTGTATTTTCTGGAACACCTTCTTAAGAAGAGGCCTGAGGATTAACCTGTCGATGTCATCTGATTTCCAATGTCGTCGTATTTTCTGAAACGCCTTTTTAAGAAGAGGCCTGAGGATTAACCCGTCGATGTCATCCGATTTCCAATGTCCTCCTGACAGGTTCATATTGTTGGTTTGATCGGCGATACCAGATTCCAGCATCTTCCTTTTATACGGACAACTACTTTTGAAAACCAGCTCGGCCCCACTCCAGTTTATGGTATGGGCTTTTTCCCTAATATGTAGGAAAATCCCTGAACTCTCTGCAGCATATCGTACTGATCTCTTGTGTTCTGTCTCCCCCACGTAAATCTCATTACAATTGTTGCACAGAATCTTGTAAACTCCTGCTTCTTCCCCCCCCCCCCTTTTTTTCAAGTATACGTTAATGAGCGAGCCCCCGATAGATTCGGGATAATGGAAAATAAAAGGATTGTTAGACCTGAGATGTGCTGTAGCTTTTGGGTGTTTTCGTCGTACGGAAGCTTATTTTGTCGTTAAAATCTATTTGCCTGTTGTGACTTGGACCTCTGTAGTATATTTTATTCGCTTTGTTAATAACCTCCTCGATAGTGTGTTGTGGATAGAGCAGTTGCATTAGGTGTTGGCGGATCGTGTTGAATTCTTTATCTAGGTATCCATTTGAACATATTCTAAGTTCCCTGAGAAATAGATTGCACCCTGCCATGATCTTTACGGAGACGTCGTGGTAGCTAAGGAAATGAATGTAAGAAACAGCGAAAGTGGGTTTCCTATATACTGTGAAAGCATATCTGTTCTGTTCTCTTATGATTAGTACATCTAGGAACGGCAATTTTCCGACCTTTTCCCATTCTGTTTTGAATTTTGTGGTCGGAACTAGCAAATTTAGTCTACTGAAAAATTCATTGAAGTCTCCCCAGCTATTGTCCCAGAAAGTAAAAATATCATCTACGTATCTAAGCCAGATCATATTGCGGGGTTTGATAGGCGACAAAATCTCTGTTTGGAAAATTCCATGTACAGGTTTGCTAGAAGGGGGGATAGGGGACTGTCCATGCTACAGCCAAATTTTTGTCTGTAAAAATTACCATTGAAAGAAAACACGTTGTTAGTTACACAGAGATTGATTAGTTTTAGAGTTTTATTTGTGTCAAGAGGAAAGTGGTCTTCATATGGCTGTTACTTCCTCTTTAGAAAAGACAATACGTCGGCGATTGGGACTTTAGTAAATAATGACTCGACGTCTAGGCTGAGCAATTTGATGTTATTAGAGGGGATATTTAAACTGTTAAATTTTTGTATAAAATCCTCTGAATGCTTGACATAGGAGGATGAGAAGGTTCCTAGAAAGGGTGATAATAGGTCTGCAAGCCATTTTGATAATTTCTACATGAAAGAGTCCCTGCTGGATGATATAGGGCGTAACGGAATCCCATCTTTATGTGTTTTTGGGAGGTCATAAAAATGGGGGAGAGAGGTTTTGATCATCTTGAATGTCTCTAGTAATTCTAAGAGAACTGTTTTTTTCCAGTCTTTGTCAGATTTTGTGATTATGATATCCTCCCTTTTCCTTAACCTAACTAACGCACTTTGGGATCTTTTCGGGAGTTATTTTTTATTTATTTATTTTTTTTTTTGCTCCAAGACATTTAGCAAAATGCCTTTGAGACATGCATCTTTTTTTTGTCACAAATGTTTATCAAATTCAACTAAGAAACTAAGATTACTCTCGGGACTGGTTTTAGAGCGAATGAAACCCCAAGATTTAAAACGGTCTGTTCTTCTGCGGTGAGGATGGTTAGAGGTTCAGCACATTATTGGGTAAGCCAAGATTATTCCATACAGTCTTTTTAATTTGTTGCGCAAATTTCAACAGCACCTGATAGCACAAAATAGGATAGATATCAGTACATACCATCATTCCTGCACAGGAGGCGAAGCCATGTGGCTGGCTCACTTATTTTTCTTCTCATCACATAGATGTCTTGGTGTGTGGCATGTATTCTGTCTTGGAGGAATATGCGGATGGAGGTCGGAAACGGGTTCGAAGTCGATGTCCAGCGCGTGAAGCCGTACATTTTGCGAGAAACTTGATCTTGTAGGCATTCTTGTAGAAAAATTTTCTGGTTCTTCCTCTTGCGTAATCGATGAACTAGTCGTTCATACCGTCTGAAAATGTGCTTGACAGCTGGATTGAAGCCGAAAATCTGACGTAAACTTTGATGTTCCACAATGAGCAAAAATGAATGTCTTTTACTGTAATATATATATATGTATAGATTGGTGCACCGACCTTTGAGCGCAAGACAAATGGGCGCCGACAATAAAGCGCAGACAGTTGAGCGCAGTAACAGTTGAGCTCCGACACTTTCGCGTCAGAAATACAAAATTGTACTTAGATTTTATCCCAACTTTATACCGTTTCAATAACTTTTCTACTGCTTTACTACTTTCTCTGTTGATGTTTTTTTATCTTTTGGTTACAAGATTTTTTTATATCTTGCATTTCATAGACATTATTAAAAAGTTTTTTGAATTAACAATTTTAAATTTCAATTGTTATGAGATGTAAATATAAAATGTCTAAAAATAATTCGTATAATTAAAAAGCAAAACTGTGACAGCTTTAATTTTTATTTATGACATGTAAATATATAAAATCTTTAAAATAATTGATATACATAAAAAATAAATATCTTTTACTACTTCTTCAGGGTAATACTGAACGATTTTGATATGGCCTTATTTACTATTACATATTTACAATGTTTTGCATCTTCATGCTGCCCAGCATCTATTCTGATCATTTTTTTTTATGTATGATTTTGTTCGTCTTGAAATATCTATGAATTTGTAAATGGTAGGATACATATGCCCACTAGCGATCAACGGGGGAAGGGGAGGTTGCCACTTGGGCACGTGCCTCCCATGAAAAATAATGACAAAATAATAATATTAAAAGATTTAGATGATAATAACATAAATGAGAAATATAAAACTGGAAAAATATAACATTTATTATAGAAATAAAGTTTTAGGAAGAAATTTTATATATATACACATACATGTACATATATATGTATATATATACATATACATACATACATACATACACACATTATTATAAATATATTATATATGTGTGTATATATATATATATATATATATATATATATATATATATATATATATATATATATATATATATATATATATATATATATATATAATATATGCAGTATATTTATGTATATGAAAATTAGTGGCCCCCCGTGAAATTTTACTGGATCCGCTAGTGTATTGACATCTGCATTGCCCGTTGCCAGCCCTCTGAGGAATTATTTGTGCGTGGATGTTCGCTGACAAGACGTTCATACACACTCCAGACACTCACTAGCATCTCTCCTTCTTCTTCTTCCTCTCCTGCAGGGTCTTCCTGTCTAAGTGTCTTCAAAATCGAGAACTAAATCCTCCTGCTGGTTAGGAATTACATCTTGTCATGATTCGAATACATTAATATTAACTCAGTGGTCTGGTTAAACTAACGTTAAAAAAAAAAAAAAAAATTATATCATTAGGAGGAACGAATGCCAAGGCCACTAGCATTTTTGTGTATGCTCGAATTTCTTCACTGCTGCAATACAGATTGGTCAAAGATAAAGCTTCAGTTTCTCTCCAAACGGCTTGAGATAAACGGAAGAGATACCCAAATACCTTGGCATATCTGAAAAAAAAATAAAACCTTCATGAAATGCTTTCTCGTAGGATGGGGAAACCTCGTTATCCATTCAACGCAGTTGTGTCAGAGCGCGGCTATATGCGTCCTCAGGCTTACTCTGCAGGAGAATGTAAACCACGGGAAGGACGCTTCCTTTATATATGATACGAATCACATATAGCTGATCAAATAGCTGAGGAGCTATTTTGAACGTCCCATCTCCCATCCAGTGCTTATTTTCCTTCATCAATCTCAAATTATCAGGAGTAACAAATATAAAATATCTCTCTGGGTCATCGACACCGGAGTCATATGCAAGGAAATTTTCCCCAGCATACGTGCAAATAAGTTCTTGAAGGATATCTATTTCTCCTGCGTTACTTGGAGCCGAGACAGGCATTCTGTTGTCGCTGTGCAGTCCGCTGAAGTGATTGGTACTTGGGAAGAACAGCAACTACTTCAGGGTGCAAATTAATTTGGGTATCTTGAATGATCCGCCTTGGTTGATCGTTTTATGCGGCGGTCCTTTCACGAAGCCGCATCAATGAAAAGCTGACCGCTGACTTTGCAGGATCGGCTATATGGTCGTGATCATTGGCGGATGTGTATTCATCTCCAAAAACGTATATCGTTCCTTTGCACTTTCCATTTATACAGCGCCATGACTCTTCGGCCCTCTTGAGCTGAAATGATAAAATTTTTAGAAAACCCGTTTGTTTTTACTTTTCCTAAAACGGAGTGATAACAACCACACAAGTTTAAAGATAGTAACTAAACGACTGTAGTGTTATAGTTATAATCAAACAAGTGTAATAATTAAACAAGTAATAGAGAGTAGAAAGCATTAACAAATATTTCTGGTTAATTTTTATCAGTATATGGTTTTTATTTCTTATGTTTCCAGATCTTAGCATAATTTTGCATTTCTGACGCTCAATAAATAAATAAATTATATATATATATATGTATATGTATGTATATATATATATATATATATATATATATATATATATATATATATATATTATATATATATATATATATATATATATATATATATATATATATATATGTATATATACATACAGTATATATATATATACATATATATATATATATATATATATATATATATATATATATATATATGAAATTTTTATCACACCGTGATTTTATATACAATCATGAAGCTACAAATGTCGTTTAATATCAAATTTTACCTCGAGAGTATCTCCGATGGAGAATTATCACCGAAGGGGAATTTATATAAGTGATAAATGAACAGGTACCACTGGGACGCGAACCCTTGACATGGACCCATTCAACGACTCAGTGGACGCTACCACCGCGCCATCAAGAGAGGTATAAATCATTACCGAGTCTGCTGTACTGTTTTTTCCGCCGTGAGCGGGAAATTGTACTTAGCCTCGGCAATGACCCACCTCCGCCATGATAGTTCGTTGGTACGTTTGGAACACGCAGCTCTTATTATGAAATTTTTATCACACCGTGATTTTATATACAATCATGAAGTTACAAATGTCGTTTTAATATCAAATTCACGCTACCTCGAGAGTTTCTCCGATGGAGAATTATCACCGAAGGGGAATTTATATAAGTGATAAATGAACAGGTACCACTGGGACGCGAACCCTTGACATGGACCCATTCAACGACTCCAGTGGACGCTACTACCGCGCGCCATCAAGAGAGGTATAAATCATTACCGAGTCTGCTGTACTGTTTTTCCCGTCGAGCGGGGAAATTGTACTTAGCCTCGGCAATGACCCACCTCCGCCATGATAGTTCGTTGGTACGTTTGGAACACGCAGCTCTTATTATGAAATTTTTATCACACCGTGATTTTATATACAATCATGAAGCTACAAATGTCGTTTAATATCAAATTCACGCTACCTCGAGAGTATCTCCGATGGAGAATTATCACCGAAGGGGAATTTATATAAGTGATAAATGAACAGGTACCACTGGGATTTAACCCTTGACATGGACCCATTCAACGACTCCAGTGGACGCTACCACCGCGCCATCAAAGAGGTATAAATCATTACCAGTCTGCTGTACTGTTTTTTTCCGTCGTGAGCGGGAATTTGATATTAAACGACATTTGTAGCTTCATGATTGTATATATATATATATATATATATATTATATATATATATACAGTATATATATATATACATACAGTATATATATATATATATATATATATATATATATATATATATATATATTTATTTTATTTCTTTATATATATATGTATATATATACAGAGTATTTCAAAATTAGAGCCCCCCCCTCTACAGCATAAACTAAAATTGATATGGACAAAAACAAAAGTAATTCAGAACAGGTATTTATTTAAGCTTCTCTCTGAGTATTTAATATTTTGTGTGGCTTCCATCTGCCTGTACCACAGCCTGCATTCTTGAGGGGTATGATTTCAGCAAATTGCAAAAAAGCTGAGACTCAAACTCCAATTCCCTGAGCACTTCGATCACCTCTCTTTGCAGGTCGTTGAGACTTGGTATACCATCATAGTTCACTGTGCGCACTTCAACACGATCCTTTAAGATACTACAAATGTTTTCACACACATTAAGTTCAGGGGAGCTACCTGGAAATTCACGTGACGAAAAGAAATCTATACCACTGTTTTGAAGCAGCTCCTGTGTCTGAAGAGCCCTGAAACATGGTGCCTTATCATGCAAAAATGTGACTTCTTCAACAGATAACACATTTTCAGGATCTTTGAGGAAAGAAAATACTCCACTAGTAAGCACAGTTTCTCTGAAGTATTCGCCATTCCATGACTGTCCTTTTTCTTTGATGATCCACATTAACCGTTTGGCTGTGAAACAGAGAAAAATTCCCAAACATTCAGGAAATTTCAAAACTTGACAATAGCGCACGTCATCGCTGATATCATCCAACTTTGCAGCCCAAATGATGTCATTTTTATGATTTGGCTTCCTGACTGCGTAAATGAAGAATTCATCTGACGCAGCAACATGGAGAAAGTCAGCTTCATCCCAAAACCACAAAACCATGCACGGTCTTCTCTCTGTTGCTGAGCGATGTTGGGCTTGCTGATAACATGAAATGGCTTGATACCAGATTTTTTCAACTCACGATCTACAGCACTATAACTTCTCTTCTTTCCCCTTTTTTGTTTCTAGTTCAAGCGCCAGTTTACGTAAAGACTTTCTTGGTGTACCCACTGCCTCAGCTATGATGTCTTTAGACTCCTGAGAAAGGACTTCAGGCCTTCCAAGATTCTCACTCTTCGCGATGACAGTTATGTGGATTTTTGTTCCAGTTTATTTTAACAAAGAATTCATCTCTTTTAATGTATTTAGCTGTCCAGGAATGTGATCTGAAGGATGCACCAGCATCCCTGGCCTCTCTGAAAGGTTATAGCCTGGATTTGGTCAATCCATCTGATTTCCTCCGAGTCGTTAGCCATGGCTGTATCTAACTCCGTCACTCAGTCTGAAAATACGAGAAATGTAAAATGGAAAATAGCTTAATATAAACTTAAAATAATGTACTTGGAGGTAGGCTCTAGCAGAAAACTTCATGATTTTCTATTTGTTCTGTGGAGGGGGGGCCTCTAATTTCGAAACACCCAGTACATATATATATTATACATACACACATCTATATATGTATATATATACATATATATGTGTGTGTGTGTATAATATATATATATATATATATATATATATATATATATATATATATATATATATATAATATATATTATATATATATATATATATATATATATATATATATATATATATATATATATATATATATATATATATATATATATATATATATATATAATATTCATATGCGATTTTAACATGCGAAAAAGTCTTTATAAAATGTGCAATGTCTGCAATATGATTAGCTGTGGATGCATTTTTTTCACTTTGTAGTAATTTTGGTCATGAACGAAAGAAAATTTGAAAGGAAAACTATATATGAAAAATTAATGTTTTTTTAGAAATGTCCACACATTTATTACTGAATGAAGTCTGTGACTGTATCATACCCTGACGAAAATAAAAGGCACTGTATATCTTTTTCATGATAAAAATACAGAAACGTGACCGGAAGAATCAGCCCATTCTTTGTTTCACAGTTATACAGTATTTGTGTCAATTTTGCTGTTTTATTCCGCGAAAGCTTCGAATGGGAAAACTGCAGGTCGGGTAGAAAAACTTCTCCTTTCTTTCAGTTAACCTTTTCATTCGGATGGGTTTTCAGTTTTCTGTAAAAGAAAACTATTGCGATAGCTTTGTCTGTCCGTCCGCACTTTTATGTCCGCCCTCAGATCTTAAAACCAACTGAGGCTACTGGGCTGCAAATTGGTATGTTGATCATCCACCCTCCAGTCATCAAACATACCAAATTGCAGCCCTCTAGCCTTAGTAATTTTTATTTTATTAAGGTTAAAGTTAGCCATGATCGTGCGTCTGCCGCCGGTATAGGTGCCAACTAGACAGGCCACCACCGGGCCGTGGATGAAAGTTTCATGGACCGCGGTTGAGAACCTTATTGGGCCGTGGCTGAGAGTTTCATACAGTATTATATGCTGTACGGAAAACTCGATTTCGGCGAAGAAAGTTCGACGCTTTTTTTTTTTTTATCAGACAGGCCTGGCAAGTGTCAGTATCGATTGTCAGTAAACTAATCCATGGATTAGTTTACTGACAATCGATACTGACACTTGCCAGGCCAGACTGATTAAAAAAAAAATAAGTAAAAAATAAATTAACTGAACCAGGGAGAGCATGCAAAGCCCTTCAGTTCAGTGTTTAGTCTGTCAGTGTTTTTATTTCGTTTAAAACTCATGCTTAAGGTCAGCTTGGAACATACCCTTCTAGAACTATTAATCACATACAAATCATTTATACTTTTGTAATAACTTGGTTTTTCGTATTGCTGACGTAGTGTTAGTTTTCTGTCTTGGGCTTCTCTGCTTCCATGGCTCAAAAATATTTAATCAATAATAGGTAAACGACATTTTATGAAACACGTGCTATATATATATATATATATATATATATATATATATATATATATATATATATATATATATATATATATATATATATATATATATATATATATATATATATATATATATATATATATATATATATGTGTGTGTGTGTGTGTGTGTGTGTGTGTGTGTGTGTGTATGTGTATGTATGTATGTATGTATACGTATAATCATTTTCGTATCATTATGAAGCAGAATATTTTTAATTTGTTCCAACGTGTTCATGAAAAAAAGAAACAAAATGACGAACTGAAATTAGTAAAACACAAAAATTTGAACAAGTTTGCCGTGAAAATATTCGCTAAAAAGTAAATGATATATCGTTTCTAATGATATATAGTTACGCACGAACGCGCGCACACACACACACACACACACACACACACACACACACACATATATATATATATATATATATATATATATATATATATATATATATATATATATATATATATATATATATATATATATATATATATATATATATATATATATATATATATATAATATATATATATATATATATATATATATATATATATATATATATATATATATATATATATATATATATATTGATGGTTGTAAAATATTTCAGCTGTTAATCGTTTCTAGGATGTCACTTTCGTTAGCCCTTTAAATATTTTGAATATTGCGTCCCGAGCAATACAGCACTAACACTACATTGCCTGCCTCAATGCCTTCCTTACCTGTCGTATGCGCGGTCGGTCTATCATAATGAAACAACGTGTTGAGGACGCGTCGCAGAGTCTTCGGGTCGATGGAGGAGTTTTTCATATTCCAGTCGAGTGCAGAAGCATTAGGGAAGATGGAACCGTCCAGGTTCGATTCCAGCCACCCCTCAGCATTTTCTTTGGTGGCCTCAATCTCCATGGCGTCTTCGCCCTGCGTCTCTTTGTCCTCCCCTTCTGCGTTCCATAGGAAAGTCTCGAGACCGAAGGTTTTGTTTCCTTTGGCTGCCTAGAGAATCATCTGAGTCAGGTTTAGGAGAGCTGCGTAGGTTGTATTGTGTGGCATTTTCCCCGAAGCTGAATGTTGCAGTTGCAGCTGATGTCCATTTGCTATTTTAGAACCTTGTTAGGGATGTTATGAGTGGTTCTACAAGAGATTTGTATTCAGCTATTGGAGACAGATACACAAGTACGGTTATAAATAGCCTCTTCAGGTTTTGTACGTCACGCAAGGGTCGTAGTAGCGTATTTTTTTTTTCCCCAAAATACACCTTTCAGTGAAAACTGGAGAAGATACAAGGTAATCCATTGGGGTTCAGGTTATTTCTTTGAGGAGCAGTTTAGAATCCGAAAATGCTCATTTGCTATGTGGGTTACTCGAATCGCTTCTGTATGATGATTTTATATTGGTTATAGTTTGTACTGAGTGTTGTCATAGTTATATGCTTTAGAAACTGTTGCACAGGCACACACATTTTCACAGGAAGAGCTGAGCTAGGAATTGGCTCTCAATTCTACAACAGTTACACAAGTACCTCGTTGATATAAGAAGATACTGCGGATGGACATTGTTGTTTCAGAACACTATTGTTTCAGATACGCGTTTGGCTTTCGCATGGCAAAACTTACTTGCAACATAAAATCGTTTCTGCACGTAAAGAGAGTGATGCACAGAATTACTCTGATCTTCATATTACCAATCTGTTTTTCATTTTCTAGCAATTGATTTCTTCTTTCTGTGTTTCCTGTTACCTTCTGCTACTTATTTTAAATTAACACTATATTCTTTGGAAGCTTCAATTTCAAGTCAGTGACCCCTGTGGGCTTGTTCCACATGAATAGGGTTTATATACTGAATAATAATAATAATAATAATAATAATAATAATAATAATAATAATAATAATAATAATAATAGGAAATGCTTTTATCAGAAATTAAGTTTATTTTCTCCTACCGTTTGTGAAGAAGTCTCGACTCCTGTATTTTCCTCACACCATATTGAAGTTCTCACTGCTGTCGCTTCAATATCCTGGCACTCCCTCCCCCTTTGACACCACCACTGACCTTTCTCGTGGTCTCACTCCATTTTATGACTCTCTTAACCTTAAAGCCATGTCTCGTTCGATATCTTGATTCCTTTTGTTTCTTCACCTGTTATTTTTCTGTTCCTAATTATGATTATGTTGTAATTAGTTGGCTGACATTGCCCCTTCGATCCTTTGGGTTTTTAAATATTTTGTATTTTTCAGAAAATTTTCTTATCCAATATTATGTGTTTGTGTATGTTCTTTCACATTTAGTATTATCCCCGTAACTATCACTTCAATTTTTTCACTCCACTCAAGATTTTTCTTCCTAGCGTGCGGTTTTCTTCTTAAGTATTTTTATTTTTCCATCGACTCAAGTTTTCCATAGTGAAATTTCAGTGTTTTAGTTTATTCGTCTTCGAGAATGTCACTCTCAATATGGGGCAGTGTTTTAAACGTTTTTGGCTGTTTTTCGAACAGTTTTGAAAGAAGAAGTCTGTTAGTCTTCAACTCTCTAGACTTTTAATATTATATCGGTCTCTTAATGATCATGCTTATATCATTTCCCCCGGCGCTCTGGCACTCTTCAAGGTGGAGTTGCGTCATAATCTGATTATTGTAATATTTTCATAATCCGACGTTTTCTTTTCAGGAATTCTGTTTCGTTCACTTGACATTTCACAGCTTTAGTTTGTTATTTGGTTGTTTTCAGTATTTAAGTGTAAATAGTCAATTTTCTGCTGATTCTGTCCAGTGTCATTTTTGTTCTTTTCCGAATTTCGGATAATTTTGTAAATAATATTAAGCTTGTCTATCGTCATCTATCTTTGTCCGTCAGTTTAATATCTCATATCCTGAAAAACGAAGAAAGAACAGGTGATTAGTATTCGATGGAAATAACAATTAAAGAATTAATTAGTCTCTTCAATATAATTATTTCCTATTAATACACACAAAACTAATCTATTAGAACTTTGAGATGCAGCAATCACAGCTGTCAGATCTTAATAAAAGTTATATTAATTTTCAATATTCGTGTTGCTCATTTTGCTCAAAAGCTTAAGAATAAAAATGAAAATTCCGTACTCATTATTGAAATGAAATTTACTTTCATCTGTGCAACAGATTACAACTTAACCTAAATGTTTGGAGATTTTTGTTCCCAGTCTTAACACCACTGTGTTAATCCATTCGGAGATTACATGACAATATAATATAGATGAAAATTGATGCATGTAGAAATGGTAGATATTTTGCAATTATGGCTTCACTCCTACACATAAATTCTTTTACGCCTGTTTTTGTTTATACAGTTTCAGCAATCTCTCTCTCTCTCTCTCTCTCTCTCTCTCTCTCTCTCTCTCTCTCTCTCTCTCTCTCTCAAGCTTTTGCAACTATAGCTTCGCTCCGGACGTTAATTCTTTTACATCTGCTTTTCCTTATACAGTTTTAGTAATCTCTCTCTCTCTCTCTCTCTCTCTCTCTCTCTCTCTCTCTCTCTCTCTCTCTCTCTCTCTCTCTCAAAAGCTTAGCTTTTGCAACTATAGCTTCGCTCCGGAACATAAATTGTTTTACACCTGTTTTTCCTTATACAGTTTTAGTAATCTCTCTCTCTCTCTCTCTCTCTCTCTCTCTCTCTCTCTCTCTCTCTCTCTCTCTCTCTCTCTCTCTCTCTCTCTCTCTCTCGCAGTTTTGTTGACTGGGCTTTTTGGCCAATCGAGGAGCGTGTTTAATGTGAATATCCCACTTTTCCGTCTACATGTAACCTCTGCGATGAAAACTCACTGAAGATGTAGAAATATATTAATGAAGTAGCTTTCTGACCTCATATGTATTATTATTATTATTATTATTATTATTATTATTATTATTATTATTATTATTATTATTATTATTATTATTATTCAGAAGATGAACCTTCTCACATGAAATAAGGCGACAGGGGTCATTGCATTGAATTTCAAACTTCCAAAGAATATGGTGTTCATCTGAAAGACATAACGGAAGGTAATAGGTGATACGTAGAGAGGAAATCAGTTATTAGAAAGAAATAGATTAACAAGTTTATAAATAGAAAGATAAATATGTAAATAAATGATTACAGTTTAAGGAAAATTGTTGTAGGGCAGTGATGCTGAAATAAATGGGTTATACGTACCTATAAAATGCAAAAATATCTATAATTTAGGATGCTACTTTAATCAAGGTCCAGAGGAAAGGTTTTTTCTGGACATTGGTTTAACAAGCAGCTAAAGAAGCAGTCTGCATGGTAAGAGCAAATATAAAAATCCCAATTAGTGATTACATAAGAGATATAAAAACAAGCATTACAAATAAATGACAAAACATATGGAACTAGGAACCTATAAATAATAAGTTGAAACAGATAAAATCCAGCGTTGGAAAATGGAGCTCATCATGTCAGAGAGAGAGACAAACACAAGTAATTCTGACGCGTCTGCGAATAGGCCATACTCGTTTGACACATGGACACTTGATGAACAGTCCATGTAGCCCTCCTCCCGAATGCCCAGAATGCAAAGTGTTGATAACAGTCAAACATGTGCTGTGCGACTGTCCAAAATATAATCAACAGCGAGTATCAACCTTTGGAAATAAATCAATGGGGGAAATTTTATCAGAATCTTATACATTTTCAGTCATCCCAATTTTATCTTTCATTAAAAAGTGTAACTTGATAGACAAAATATAAATCCAAGTAAATAATGAAAATATAGAAGCCTGTAGGGCGTTTAAGAAAAAAATTGTAATTCTGAATTTTAATTTTGATTTTTATGAAATTTTATTTTATTCTTTTAATCTTTAATTTTTTTGTATGCATGGAAACGAGCAGATGTATTTATTGTATACATGCGTTTCAGCATATTTGTTATACAGTTTTTTCTTTTAAACTTCATTTTCATTTATTCATCATCATGCGAATGACCTGTTTGGTCCCAGTTCTAGGCCTATGGCCTAGACCTGGCATTTCATCCTAATCCTTCGGGCCAGCCCTATAAGAGCTGATTAGTCAGCTCAGTGGTTTGGTAAAACTATTTTAATAATAATAATCCGCCAACTCCTTAAATCCGTAAGTACTGAGGCGTAGCAAGTTTTCCCGTGAGGCGCTATGTTAAAGGTGACAGCAAATTTAATGGGAGTTAGGTTTAGGACTCGTCTCTCTCTCTCTCTCTCTCTCTCTCTCTCTCTCTCTCTCTCTCTCTCTCTCTCTCTCTGCGGAAAATGACGTTATCATTATAAACTGAGTGCCTCACATAAAATCCTTAAGGCAAGTTCAGCTGGTGATCTATTCGAACTTCTGGCATCTGATGACCCTCCCCGAAGAATATTTCAGTTTCAGTCTATCGCTGGTGTTGTTGGCTGTGCTACGTCTGTCCATTTCTGTATCGCTAGTGCTGTTCCTCTGGGATGTATTATCTCTCTCCCTACACTTTTAATTTTCTGTAAAAGAAAACTGTTGAGATGGCTTTGTCTGTCCGTCCGCACTTTTTCCGCCTCAGATCTTAAAAACTACCGAGGCTAGAGGGCAGCAAATTGCTATGCTGATCATCCACCCTCCAATCATCAAACATACCAAATTGCAGCCCTCTAGCCTCAGTATTTTGATTTTATTTGAGGTTAAAGTTAGCCTAACAGTGCGTCTGGCACCGCCGAATCCAATTCCGAAGGCGTCGCGCCTTCACTTGACTGCATCTGGGGAGCAGGTGAGCGCTCAGCGCTGCCCGGTCGTGGCTGAGAGTTTCATACTGTAGCTCATCGAGAGTTTCACACAGCATTATATGCTGTACAGAAAACTGGATTGCACCGAAGAAACTTTGGCGCATTTTTTACTTGTTTCTTCTTTTCAGTAATGAGTGTCTTCGAGTGTCCTCTATCCCCAAACATTCAAAATAAGCAGATGATTCTATTCTTCACAGATTCCGTTTTTCCTTTTTAGTCCTCCTCAGGGGCTCATAGTTAGTCTCGCCTGTGTTTACACAATCTTATTATTGTGGATCTGGATAGTCTGTCTTGGAGGGTCAGTTGTACATATTGATTCCAGCACTATTTTGTATCATCTTGTCTTCAAAATATAGTTTGAAAAATAAGAGACGACTTATTTTGAAAAGTTAACACTATTGCCATAACTACTTATGTCTTTTCCAAGTCATTCAGATTTGTATGGTACTTTTCCCTCCATGCAAGGTGTATTGTTCTCATACGTGGGGAGATTTCCGCACACTGATCAACTTGATAATTAAGATCTAAGGTTTTTTTATGCAATAAATGGCCAGTTCTTACATCCAACTAGGATTCATTTTATAAGATCGCTGTCTACTGCTTGCTTCATATACACTGCTAACATTTTGGGCGTTATTATCAAGAACTTCATGATGTTCCTGAATTTAGAATTCTTTGTCCTTTTCTAGTTTACCTTTAATTGTTTAATCTACTTCTTATTAACATGTGGGTCTGTTACTGCTTAAGGGATGAAGACTTTTTTGGGGCAGTCTTGCCCATGTCGATCAGTACTCCATTCGAGAAATCGTTACTTCTCAGTTCCAGACGTCATTTATTCCTAACACCGTTGAACTAAAGTACAGTCTCCCTGATGATGTGCAATTAGAGTCACAAAAGTTCAAGCGAAGACTCAGTGGATTACCACCCTAAAACAATTCAACAATTCACCTTGGGTTTTACTCATTCATTTATATTTTCATGTATTAATATAATCAATTTATGAATTTATCTTTTTGTATTTTCTGATAATTGATCCCTTCTTTCTTTATTTCCTCTTCTCTTTTTCAGCTTTTTTCAACTGTACACCATATTACTTGGAAGCTTGAATCTCAAGTCAGTGGACCCTGTTGGCTTTTTCCATATGAATAGGGGGTTAACCTCTGAATAATAATAATAATAATAATAATAATACTCCTTCAATATTTATTCATCGTTAAGGCTCAGAAATGCCATCGATGGGGCAAGACCGTTTCAGGGTAACAAATAATTCGTAGCTGGAGTTTAGTTCTAACGGGCCCTAATTCATACTCCAACTTTGTTCTCACGTTCCATCGAATGACAGATTAATTATGGAACCTTTGTATGGACTGTGTAGTATAATATGACGATAAATAAGCTGAAATGTACTAAATTATAATTGCAAAGAGAGATTAGAAGGTACACACGTAGCCCTTGACACACAAGGAATAGACTGCCGGGAAGGAAGAAAAAAAAAAAACTTTAAACGTATTCACATCGTGTCTCCTATGTCTCCTATAGCCAATCATCAAGAACTCGATGGCAAAGGCTCATCATTGGAGATGCCCATTCCTCTCCTCATTACCTTCCTTGCAAATTTGTAATAATGATGATTATGATGTCAACACAGCAATTTCTATAACAGATAATCGAGCGAACAGTGACTATTTTTCTAGATTCTGAGTCCTCGATGAGCCTTTTTTTGGTGCATAGGATCTGTCCAGCTAGAACAGGGCTGGGTGTGAGTCTATACAAATCCATTGATATGTCAGTCCTGATAAAGGAAAACGGAATTGAAACTATGTTTGGCTGGAAGTAACTGTTAGCTCGCGCATCCTATGATTGTTTTGAGGAATCTTCACGGGAAAATAGGTCATGTCTAGATGGGTTGTCTAGATTACGATAAGACTTATTAAGCAACTTTGTAAAATGTTTCATGTAAAACTTCTCTGATTAACATTTTATTATACATGAATATAATTTACTGTGAAATAACAATTCTCAGCGTTCCAGTTTATTGTTTTTCCTTCCCTCTCCTATCTTTTTTTTTCTCTCTCTCTCTCTCTCTCTCTCTAGGCACTAATCCTCTCTTTTACGTTCTATTTTTACTGCTCAGATGGGCTTGATTCAAGGAAATACATAAAGATGATATTCAGATGAATGTTTCTTATTTACTGGAAAACTTGAGGGTTGTATTATTTAAATGTCAGAAAATCAGAAAAATGCGTTGATAGTTATGCAGTTCCTGCATCTCCTAGAATAAAGGGTCGATAACTATCTGATAAATACTGCCTGTATATATATATATATATATATATATATATATATATATATATATATATATATATATATATAGATCGAAAGATTGCTCTTCACGAAATCTTTTAGAATCTGCTATTATATAGTTAACTTCCAGTTGTAATTTTAACCTTAGCCTTGGCATGTATTATTTGGACCCCTGTATTAGTAAAATGTTCAAGAATGATCTTAAGATAAAATCACTGACTTAATTACTAATTAGTTACCTTATATATATGTTCTATGTATTTGTATGTTTAATACATTTTTTTTCTAAAATGTTCACTTTGCAAACATTTTTATTGTTTACCATAAGGAGAATTACAGAGTTGTACTTTTATAACATATGTAATCAGCTTATTCTTTCCATGGTCATTTTTGGTGGTCAGTAACTTTCCCTGTATACTCTTTTAATTGACTTGTCCCGGCTTCCGAGCAGTTGGACCTAATCTTTTGTAAAACATCTTAAATATTTACCTCTGTTTTGGTAGGTCTACTAATTCTTCAACTGTGTTGGTTTCCAGGTACACTCGGCAAGAAAAGTGAGGATACAGTGTTTTTAAATCTTCGAACATATATTGCTAAATAATAAGACATCTGGCAACTTTAGAAAGGGGAGGCGCTTCAGTCTTATTGTGCTTGTTTTTGCTTGACCTCCTATAACTTTCAATCATATTCTACGGTTCTGAAATCATTGATACTTAAATGCAGTAGTAAGCTTTACAGTATTCGTTCAAGTTGTAATTTGCAGCGACAGTTCTGAGCAAAATAAACATTTTTCCACATAACCTACGAAGTAACCTTGCACATATGAATTTATGACACCACAATGAACGGAATGCTTGCATAATCGGAAACATGATCTTCCATAATGAAATCAAGAGTTAAATTTGAGCTATGTCCAACGAAAAACTTGAGGGAACAATTAAGGAACGAATGCAATGTTATGGTGGTGAGAGAGAGAGAGAGAGAGAGAGAGAGAGAGAGAGAGAGAGAGAGAGAGAGAGAGAGAGAGAGAGAGAGAGAGAGAGAGAGAGTTGCTGTTGTGTAAGCCTAGGCCTATATGTAGAGCTACTCATTTCATTATTTTTTTTCTTTTAGGGATTGAGCGATACTATATTTGTATAGTATGTTTTAGCAATGGAGAGAGAGAGAGTTGCTGTTGTGTAAGCCTAGGCCTACATGTAGAGCTACTCATTTCATTATTTTTTTTCTTTTAGAGATTGAGCGATACTATATTTGTTCAGTATGTTTTAGCATTGGAGAGAGAGAGAGACTATGGCAACGTTAAGAAACATCCAGTTACTTGGGTTTTCCCGCCAAAGTTATCGCGGTACTCCGCATATCATAGAGAACGCTCTTGCGGATTTAAATAGATTGGGTCAACCTGCCCTAGCTGTCACAACATTTACTTCCATTAATTCCAGCTGACCTTTAACACCGTGAAATACAAATATGAATCTGTAAAAATTAAAGAAATTATCATTACCTCGTATGATGATGCAATAAGCCTGTTCATAACGGAAAACGAGTAAATATTGCCGTTCTGATAAACAGTACTACACCGAGATATCCACAAACTATCTTTTAGATCTCTATGAACGAAGTCATCTGAGAAATTCTGATTACTTCGGACATGCATGGTGTTTTTAAGTACCTGAACGTTTTTGTTTTGCAGATTTAACATATATGATATAATTTGCATTGTATTTTCATATTCTAGAGTAAATTTACCGAGATTATGTGTTTTCTGTAAGAAAAAAATTAAAATTCGATGAACGAAATCTAAAGAAAATTGTATCTTCACTTTTCTTGCCGAGTGTACATCAACGTTGTACTTCATATTCCCCATCTGTCATTTATACGCGCTTTCTTTGTAAACTTGTTTTTATATTATTACCAGTCTGCTAAGTAAAGGACGGTAAGTCGAAAGGCCTAGCACCACTCCGTCATTTCACTTTCCTCCGTGGCATTGCCTTTATTTATATATTCATCACTTTCCACATTTTCGTGATTCAGTTACACACACACACACACACACACACACACACACATATATATATATATATATATATGTATGTGTGTGTGTGTGTGTGTGTTTTTTGTAATATATACATATATATTATAAATATACACATATATTATATATATACATATATATATATATCTAAATATATATATATATATATATATATATATATATATATATATATATATATATATATATCAGAAATATATACATATATATATATATATATATATATATATATATATATATATATATATATATATATATATATATATATATATATATATATTTCGCATGGAATTGCCACCTTCATGCTGTCCCCAGCTTATTGGAATCGTTCTCCGTCGGAAAACTAATATCCTCAAAGCATATTAAGAAATTCACTTTTGGAATGTGTGGACTCTATCCCACATCAACAAGAATCGAATTACGACACTACAGTTCAGCCTTTCTTCATATACCTCCTTCGGAATGTTTCTGTAATGAAAAACATTCCCAAAAGTTTAGGAAAATAAGAAGTTACGATGAATTCCACGTGAAGGTACGTTCGTTTGTTCTGGTTATCGTAATGATCCCCATTATTATCTCTCTCTCTCTCTCTCTCTCTCTCTCTCTCTCTCTCTCTCTCTCTCTCTCTCTCTCTCTATCTCTCTATATATATATATATATATATATATATATATATATATATATATATTATTCTAGCTGACCAACCCGTCGCTGCCCAGGAAAACTATGTACATTTATATATACATATATATTATATTTATATTATATTTATATTATACTAGCTGACAAACTGTCGTTGTCTGGGAATATATATATATATATATATATATATATATATATATATATATATATATATATATATATATATATATATATATATATGTATATATATATATATATATATATATATATATATATATATATATATTATATATATACATTATATATATAATATATATATATGTATGTATGTATGTATATGTATATATATATATATATATATATATATATATATATATATATATATATATATATATATATATATATATATATTATAATAGCTGACCAACCCATTGTTGCCCCGGAAAAGTAAATGTATATATTTATAAAAAAAAATCTGTGTGTATCTACAGTTTTAATGAACGTGATACAGTAGCATATGTACAGAAACCTCACTAACATAATTAAGACCGCCAACCTCATACGCCACATTACCCAAAAGAAAGTAATGCACTGTACATTCATCTTGCTTTTGTTCTTGCATATCATGGCTCCAGTTTCTATTGAGCCTGCAAGTCATACTGTATTCATTAGCGGAGAAATATTCAGCATATGCATACTCTTTACTCCCGTTTTTATATATATAATCTGTCTTTTTAACGTAGGGCTCTGAATTTGTTAAATTGCTAATGATGTTTCTATGGTATTTCTGAAATATTTGCTAGTATAACATAATCTCTGCTGTACATTTCTGAATTCTCCACATAGTTTAGTTTTCTGTCAAAGGGCCTTACTGCTTTACCGTGACTTCCTTTTAGGCTTTTCCATCACTAAAAAAAGAACTACATTATTTATGAATTCGCATTTTAGTTTAATCTTCCTTTGAACAGTAATTGGTTTTCAAAATTGCAAAAAAGTTCCCGATAAATCGACTGTATAACAAAATACGTCACCGTAACGTCACGAAGCAGTCGCTATAACGAATTCCGGAGATTAAAACGGAGATGGAACGAACGAATTAATGAGTAAATTTGCATTTGTTGACCTACGCAGAGAGAGACACAGAGAACGAGAGATAGAGGGCCTCGAGGAGGTAATTCTCATGCCATGCATGTAACGGTCAATTTTAGATGATTCCTTTGAACAGGTCTTGGTAGTTTTAACCGTGAATGCTATATGGTGAATGAATGATTTTGCTACATAAGACCAGCGTGTTTCCCGAGGAAATAGGCTTCACCCACAAAAGTTAAACAGCACAGCCAACAACGTGTTGGTCTTCCTTAACGATGTTGTTGATCATGTAATGAATGACGTAGGATCGTGTGTAGA
Source organism: Macrobrachium rosenbergii (assembly GCF_040412425.1). NCBI lineage: Eukaryota > Metazoa > Arthropoda > Malacostraca > Decapoda > Palaemonidae > Macrobrachium > Macrobrachium rosenbergii. Next base: position 52,431,126 of record NC_089753.1, read on the forward strand.
ACCATTATAACACCATACGCAAAGAGGGAATGTGTTTATTTACTTATATATCATATAACGTCTTCAACCATATGAATGAACGGGTGGGGTAAATGACTTGTGATTATCGTGTTTCGCGTGATGAAGTGGTTTCCAGATGTCGCGTATGTTAAATTAACAGTTATTATTTTTATATATATGTAATCCTTTTATGGGCGTCTGCTCTTGCAAAGAAGTAGGTATTAGAGTTATGGAATCATCTGAGGTACAGTGATATATCATCTCAACTTCTAGCACTTGCTAGGCCCAAGTTCGATTCTCCGGCCGGCTAGTGAGGAATTAGAGGAATTTATTTCTGGTGATAGAATTTCATTTCTCGCTATAATGTGGTTCGAATTCCACAATAAGCTGTAGGTCCCGTTGCTAGGTAACCAATTGGTTCTTAGCCACGTAAAAATAAGTCTAATCCTTTGGGCTAGCCCTAGGAGAGCTGTCAATCAGCTCAGTGATCTGGTAAAACTAAGGTATAGTTAACTTTTTTCTCAACTACTATACTATATGTACAAAAAGTTGCCAACTAATGTTTTTTTGTTCCTTATGCAGACGCTGTCCTCCACTTTTCTTCATTGTAAATTGTTGTTCTTCTCTCTAGGTCATAATTTAGTAATAAACCTCATAGAAAGAAATAGAAAATGTTTGAATGATGTCTGGAGAGGGAGTGAGTTTGGTGGTGGTTTCTGCTGGTTGAAAGCATCCGGTTTAGCCACTACTATGCAATCGCAGATTCGGCTTCACATACTACAGAAGGAAATTGTTGATTCATGTTTTGAATGTAGATTTTATCGAGGGAATAAGCAATGATATTAATTATTATCACAAATTATGATCAAAATTCATGTAAATTCTGATAAAAAATTGATGTTATAGGGGATTTATTATTGTAGGTTAATCATACGTCTGACAGCACCTGGAAGAAAAGGTGGAGCATCAGGTGAAAAATGAGAATTAACCCTTAAAGCACTGAAGGAAAAGGTGATGTAAAAAGGAAAATTTCATGTTTTGTCTGTGTTTGTATGTCTGTCACGGGGTAAGGATTTAATTTTGAGTTATTAGCCTTTCTGGGGTGATATAGAGGCCATGTGCAAAATTTTGTCTTGGTCTGTCAAACAGTTCTGGATTTCTGTAGAATCCAAACAAGTAAACAAACATTCACTTTTATACAATAGATGTATGTATATATACATAATATCAGTAGTGCATTAATGACTATATATTTATATATATACATACATTATTATATATATATATATATATATATATATATATATATATATATATATATATATATATATATATTATTACCAGTTTAGTTTCCCAGATAAAAAAAATTGTACGATTGTGAATTAAACTTCCGTATATACATCTACTACGTTAAGATTTCCAGCTTACAACTTCCATTGATTGATAATTTACATTATATTATTCTTACATGTAACTTGAAATTGAATTTTATTTTCCTTGATTAATCAGTAGTGCAATAACGACTACATATATATATATATATATATATATATATATATATATATATATATATATATATATATATATATATATATTATATATATATATGTATGTGTATATATAAAATATATATATATATATATATATATATATATATATATATATATATATATGTATGTATATGTATATATATATATATATATATATATATATATATATATATATATATATATATATATATATATGTGTGTGTGTGTGTGTGTATATATATATATATATATATATATATATATATATATGTAGTCGTTATTGCACTACTGATTAATCAAGGAAAATAAAATTCCCACTGTTTTTCATGTAATTTCAAGTTACATGTAAGAATAATATAATGTAAATTATCAATCAATGGAAGTTGTAAGCTGGAAATCTTAACGTAGTAGATGTATATACGGAAGTTTAATTCACAATCGTACAATTTTTTTATCTGGGAAACTAGAACTGGTAATAATTCTCTATGGATATTTTGCTGGAGTAAACAAGGAAGAGAGTGTGTAGAGCAAGTTTTTCTTTAAATGTTTGAAAGTAGAAGGAAAAAGCTATTTTTACCATTTTATGGCTTAGAAGACACTTATGATGGAACAAATAGGGAGGCAATGTCGAGGGTGTGAAGGATATCTGGTATCTAAGAAGATTTGGTAAGAGCAATTACAAGCATTTACACCCCCTCAACTTGGGACCACCTTGACATGGTGAGGGGGCTCTTGAACCCCAGGAATCTGTTCCCGGGTTTAAGTCCAAGAGTCCCATATGGCATTATATATTTGTTTGGATTAAATTATGTGGAATTTTCACTGTCATTAAAATTTATTAGACCTGATAAATAGGAAAAGATATCATAGTTGGGAATGAGCTTATATCCGAAGCTAAATAGTGAGAACTGTGGTAGGACCATCAACTGCCTGATAATGTTCAGACCTGAGAGTTATCAGATTGATAGCTCAAAGGCGGAACTATTCTTTAGGGCCAGACCACGGATTCCAGGGGGTCTGGTTCTGGAGATAGAACTCTCTGCATTCTATCCGGTTAGCCCATAATACGATTAGGGTTGGGATGATTGTATTCTTGTAATACTCTTGGTCCTAGCAAGCAGGTTTAGCTTACACTTGGGGCACTCTAATCATGTCTTGCCATCCCCTATGGGGTAAGGTAGGGACACGGACATTTGGGAGTCAGTTCTCACTTGTGCCATTGGCGGAAGAATAAACCCCATGAAAGGCTGATGATATCTTTTTAAGGTTTCAGTTTTATTTATTTATTTTTATTTTTATTTCTTTTTTTCATTTTACTTCAATCTTAATGCTAAGTTGTGTGAAAGATTTAAGTACCCCTGGACCCTTTGATGGTTTGGCACAGTTGACAACCTCAGGAACCTCCTCTGACCTCCTCTGGAAAAATCAGGTAATTACACTTCCCGTGTTCCAATGAAAAGCAAACCAAAAAAAACAAATATATTGACCCAACCTTGACCCACATCGACTCCTCTTTGGGAGTTCAAGATTCTAACCTTAGACCCCTCGAAGTAGGTTCCTTCACGTGGTGAAGGGGCCCTGGCTTTTCTTCTTCATTCTTACATAGAATAAGAGCCGGGCCCTGACGGATCACCTACAAACCTTTTAGATTTAAATGGCGTGGATATTTTCACTTTCGTACAAATTTCTTGGACCTGGTAAATAGGAAAAGGTATCATAGCTGGGATTGGGTTTATATCCGAAGCTAAATAGTGAGAACCGTGGCAGGACCATCAACTGCCCGATAATGTTCGGACCTGAGTTTTCAGGCGGAACTATTCTTTAGGACTGGACCACGGATTCCAGGGGTCTAGTTCTGGGAATAGGACTCTCGGCATTCTGTCCGGTTTGCCCATAATGTGATTAGGGTGGGGATGATTGTATTCTAGTAATGCTCTCAGTCCTATCAAGCGGGTTGGCTTACACTTGAGCCACTCTAATCATGTTGTGCCATCCCCTTTGGGGTAGGGTAGGGATGCGGACATTTGGGAGTCGGTTCTCACTTGTGCCATTAGTGGAGGAATGAACTCCATGAAAGGCTGATGATATCTTTTTAAGGTTTTCAGGTTTATTTATTTTTTTTTTTTTTATTTATTTATTTATTTATTTTTTTCTTAATGCAAAGTTCTATTAATGATTAAAGATTTAAGTACCCTGGACCCATTGATGGCAGCGGCACTGATGACGACCTCTGCTCCAGCACAGAGCAAATCTAGCATGGAAAAAACAAATTCTCAGGATAATCCAAATAATCCAAACCAGAGTGGTATTAGAACCTTAATACCTATAAACTCCAAAAAAGAGTAAATAATGATCCAACCTTGACTCACTTCGACTCCTCTTTGGGAGTGGAAGTTGGTCAAGGTTTCTAACACTGGAAGCTGAGAAAAATATTTCAGCCCTAAAACTAGAAAATTATTTATTAAATAGACATCTCAACGACAGAAATGTCGTTTAGACAAATAAAGGAAAAAACATTGGCTAATAGAAGCCACAACAAAAAGTCAGTCTGAGGACTATTTGTCTCTAAAAATATTGACAGTATTAACATTAAAGTAAAAAAACATGATACTATGAACAGCATTCAGGTACCATTGTACTTCCTGAAAACAATGACGAACCAGTTGATAAAAATATGCTATTGGACTCTCTCAAAAAAGATACCCAAATGTCCAAGATTGTGAGGTATATGCTAATATCAAGTAAAACAAAATAGACAAACGTTAAAAATAGCAAAAATAAAATTTGAGGGTGAAGATCTACCTCAAAAAATAAAAATATTAGGCCAAAATAGAGAGTTAAGACCCTATGTCCCAAAACCACTGCAATGTCAAAATTCAGTAAGTATGGACACACACAGAAAAATTGTAGAAATGAACAGTATGTGCTTATTGTGGATCTACTGAACAACCACACAGTGGAAGTGCAGTGAACCAAAATGTGTAAACTGGGCAAAATCATCATGCAAGATCCAAAAATGCATGTATTAATATACAATACGGAAAAAGATACTACAAGAACGAACAGGGATGTCTATAAAAGGCTAAATAGAATTAAAAAAGGAATTCAGGATCCGTCTAAGAAACACACATATTCTTCAATAACAAGAGCAGAAAATGAAGCAAAAACGGAAACAGATAGAAGTAACAGAGCACAGAAAAGTAATCTCAAGAAAAAATTAATAATTTAGAAATAAAAATAAAATAGAGAATAAAGAAACAGGTACAAATGAGATGGAAAATATTTTATCCAATTCATTTGAAATATTAATGCAAATAGACACACAGGAAGATGCTGCTACTAAAGTGACAGAAAGGGTAGAGATAGACTGGAAATTAAAGATAAAAAAAAGGCCTTTGGAGAGAACAACCCAAAACGAAGAAACCAACTATTATTAGAGAAACATCAGTTAAACCAAAGATAAAGGAGATGAAAAAGGAACAAAACAAAAACAAGCTAAGAATATACCTTTATCTCCTAAAATAATAATAGAACCTATGAAGGCAAATGTCGAGAAGACTGAAGAAGTGAAAGAGAATTACCATAGATGATAATGATTATGAAATAGAAGAGATTACTCCTTCTCCAGTAATTGGAACAAGACAAATGAAAAGAGAAAACACATGATAATACTTGTGGATGTAATGATTGTTTCATTGAATTATGCAATAACAACAAAAGCATAACAAAAGATGGTTTAACAAACATTATAAGAAATTTTATGAAATAAAAAAAAGAAAACACAGATTTGAGTAACCATGAAAAAGGGTGCATGTGCATTGAGCACTTAGTCTATTATAAGGAAAAACAGATGAATGTCGTGAGCAAATTATTAGAAAAATTCCAAATTGATAATACAAAAAGAGAGTAAAACCTGACCGCTATAAAAAAATATTTTCAATAGTTATATTATACAATGGAACGTAAATGGTCTACAGACCAGATTACATTTGGGAGAAATACAACGGTTATTAAAAGAATATGAACCAATGATATTATGTTTGCAACATGTCAACAAAACAATATTAACAATAGGTAAATATACCTTAGCATCTGCATCAAGAGAGGAAGAAGGAAATTTAGGTACTGCTATATATGTACATAACAAAGTATGTTATGACAAAGTACCTGTAAAATTTACTGATCTGCAAACGTCGAGTATTAGAATACGAATAAAAAACGATAATTATGTAATTTATAATTTATACAATCAACCTAATAAAAATTATGACGTTGACAAAATCAAAGAATTTACTTAATAATACTAAGGAACCAACGTTAATAGTAGGTGATTTTAATGCCCACAACCCAATGTGGGACTGTAATTGTACAGAATCAAATAGAGCAGGAATTAAAATAGAAGAATTCATAGATTCATATGACATGTGCTGTATAAATGATGACGAAATCAGCACATATTTTTCAAAAACACATGGAACATATTCCTCAATTGACTTAACTCTATGTACAACAGACATAGTAGACAGATTGGACTGGAATACAGTAGATGACTTGCATACAAGTGATCATTTCCCAATATTAATTTCTTTATTACAAAATAACCCCACCAAACATGTCCCTCGATATAACATTTATAAAGAAGATTGGGAACAATATGAATTCCACACCAGGAATATCCCACCATTTGAATATTTGAAAGACCATAATGAAACTAATAAATTTTTTGTTGATTTCATTACAAATGCTGCTGATAAAGCAATGCCAAAATCCAAATCACATCCAACAAAACACAAAGTCCCATGGTGGTCTGAAAAGCTAACAGAATTAATAAAAATAAAACACCAAATTGGAAGACGATTAAATAATTTGAATAGAAAATTCAGTAAATTAAACAAAATGTTACCGATATTAGAAGGAACCTTACAAAAACTGACTATATTATTATTAGAAATTGATACATTAAAACCTCTGTATAATAAAATATCTGCAAAGTTTAAAAAGAAGTAATTCAAGGAAGAATCATTTCATGGAAAAAATATGTATCAGATCTCTCTAAAAATACTCCCATACAAAAAATATGGGAAAAATTCAGGAAAATAAATGGTACCCATGTTAAACCACCTAGACATGCCATAATAAAAGATGGGAAAAGAATACTTGATCCAAAAGAAATTAGTAATGTAATAGGTGAAAATTTAGCAAAAAGTAAGTAGCAACAAAAATTTAGATGAACATTTCCGCACAAAAAAAAATAATATAGAATTAATAACAATAAATTTTGAAACAGTAGAAGATATATATTATAATAGAAAATTTAGTATGGAAGAGATAGAATTTGCTCTGTTGAACAGCAATAAATCTGCCCCTGGAGGTGACAATATTTGTTTTGAAATGATATGCCATTTAGCACCTTTGGCAAAGACATACTTGTTAGAGTTTTATAATCATTTATGGCTTAGAAATTTATTTCCAGATGAATGGCGTAAAGCTATAATTATTCCAATCCCCAAACCTGGAAAAGATCCCAGTAATGTAAATAATTACAGACCAATTTCTTTAACAAGTTGTTTGTGCAAATTACTAGAGAAAATGGTAAATGCTCGACTAACATGGCACATTCGAGAAAATAAAATTTTAACTCCCACTCAGTTTGGGTCACAGTGTAACAGATCTACATTGGATTCTCTCTGTAACTTAGAAGACCATATACGCCGAGGTTTTGAACGAAAACAAATTACTGTAGCTGTCTTTTTGACATTGAAAAAGCATACGACACTACATGGAGGTATGCTATATTAAAAAACTTTACAAAACAACAACATATGTGGACATTTACCTAGGTTTATACAAAACTTTTTGACAAAATCGCAGTTTTCAGGTGAGAATTGATGATGTTCTGTCTAGAACATTTCCTCTAGAAAATGGTGTTCCACAGGGAAGCGTCCTTAGTGGCACACTGTTTACGTTAGCAATTAATGATATCAGTAAAAATCTACCTACTGGTATTAAAAGTAACCTGTATATGGATGATTTTGCCATATATTATTCAGCATCTCGAATAAAACATGCAGAACGAATCATTAATAAAAGCATAGTAAAAATAGATGAATGGGCTTCATCTGTAGGCTTTAAATTTTCCATAGATAAAACTCAAGCAATCATGTTTTATAAAAATAAAAAATGGAAAAAAGGAGAAGAAATAGACTTAAAAATCAGAAACCATAGTATACCAATTGGCCAAACAGCAAAATTTTTAGGATTAGTATTTGATACTCACATGAACTGGAAAGCCCACATAACATACGTAAAATCAAAATGTAAAAGAGCATTAAACCTAATTAAAAAACTATCGAACACTACTTGGGAGCCGATAGACATACCCTTACTTTATTGTATAAAGCAACAGTGCTGTCCATTGTTGATTATGGAAGTGAAATATATGGCTCGGCATCAGACGCAACGCTGAAAATGTTAGACCCTGTTCATAATGAGGGTCTTAGAATATGTTCAGGAGCTTTTCGATCATCACCAACATCTTCTTTACAAGTTGAATGTGGTGAACTGCCCTCTGTCTCTCCATAGAGAGCTAGTAACAATGAAGAGTGCTCTGAGAATTCAGACAAGTGATTCTCCAACCAAAAAATTATTTGGATTAAGAGATGTGTTTATAAACAATCATCCACCTTACCTTTCCCAATTAGGGCTAGAAGATTGTTTGAGTCGCTAAATATAAATATACAATTACCTGTAATGTTAAAATCACCTCCTCCTTGGACAATGAATAAAGTGAGAATTTGTACACACTTGAAATATTTATCAAAAAATCATTCATATACTCCAGAATACCAAAGACAACATGCAGTAGAGCATATAATCCGAAAAGGTCCACATTACGCAATATACACAGATGGATCTAAATCACAATACGGAGTGGGATATGCTGCAGTATCCCAAAACAAAACGTATCAGTTCTCTCTCCCAGATAATGCTTCTGTATTTACAGCTGAGTTATGTGCAATAGTATCAGCTATAAAAATAATTAAAGAAGTCTCATATAATAATTTTGTAATTTTAGTGACTCCAGAAGTGCTATAGAAGCTATTCAAAGTTATAATCCCAAAAAATAATATTGTACAACATATTAAAGTTCTGTCTCCATAAATTGTATAATAAGGGAAAAATATTGAAATATGTTGGATCCCTGCCCATGTAGGGATTAAGGAAATGAAGAGGCTGATAAAGCAGCTAAAGAAGCGGTCCACATGACAAGAACAAATGTAGACATCCCTATCAGTGACTATACAAGAATATATAAAAACAGTCATCATAAAAAATGGCAAAATATATGGAACGAAGAACCTGAAAATAATAAATTAAAACAGATAAAACCTAGTGTTGGAAAATGGAGTTCATCATATCAAAGAGAGAGACAAGCACAAGTAATTTTGACACGTCTTCAGAATAGGCCATACTCGTTTGACACATGGACACTTAATGAACAGTCCATGTGGCCCCTCTCCCAAATGCCCAGATTGCAAGTGCTGATAACAGTTAAGACATGTGTTTGTGAATGTCCAAAATATAACCGCAGCGATTATCATGTTACTTTTTGGAAATAGGTCGATGAAGAAATTTTGTCAGAATCTTCAACGTTTTCAATAACACCAATTTTAATGTTCTTGAAGAACTGTAAAATTAATTATAAAAATATAAAAATAAAAATCAATCAGTTTAATGAATTTTAAAACAAGTAAATTTTAAAATTTTGTTTAATTTATTTTAAATTTTAATATACCTTTTTTTTTAGTATGTATGTAATGGAAGTCATGAGTTTAAATGTATTTATTGTGTGAGTGTGTTTGCAGTATGAAAGTTTTTGCCTTTTTTCATTTTAATTTCATTTTCATTTATCATCATTGACAATGATCTATTGGGGGTCCCAGTGCTAGGCTTCTAGCCTTGACCTTGTCATTCCATCAAATCCTTCGGGCCAGCCCTATGAGAGCTGATGGTCAGCTCAGTGGTCTGGTTAAACTATTTTAATAATAATAATAATAATCCAAACATGTTAGAAACGGAGTGCCATATCGGCATTGAAATTAGAGTGGACATTTATTGAATCGACATTCAACTTGCTGAAATGCCATTGAGAAAAAAAAGAACAGATCAAAGGTTGATGAAACCACAACAAGAAATTTCAGAAAGGTTTATTTTGAATATAAAAAAATTTCTTTAATTTTTTTTTTCTTTACATATTAAAAAAACATGACTTTATGAACAGTGTACAGGGTACCATAGTACTACCTGATCATTGAGCACAGAACCAATAGAAAAGAAACAATTGCTAGATTCCTTAAAAAGGTACATCAATGTATAAGATTGGAAATTAAAACATAACTAGTAGATAGAACTAATGGAAAAACTACCAAGAATAGCAAAGATAAAATATGAAGGCCATGAATTGGGAGTAAAAATTAAAATCTTGAGCCAAAGCAGAGAACTGAGACCAAAATATATCAGCCCAAAAACTACAGTGAAAATTTAGTATAAATGGACATCCAACGAAAAAATGTCAGTAATACATCTATATGAAAAAACTGTGGATCTGACAAACATGCAAAAGTCAGTGGATTTGTCTGGTGAACCAAAATGCGTGAACTGTGGACAAAATAACCATGCAAGATCTAAGGGTGTGTGCATTATATATACAATTGACTTTAAAATTACTTCAAGAACCAGGACGAATGCCTATAAAAATGCCAAATTGGAATTCAAAAAGGTTAGAGGAATGCAAGATCCGCTAAGAAACGAACTTTTTCTGCAGTAATAAGATCAAACAATGAAACAAACGTTGGAAATAAATAAAATTTGAACCCCTGATAGATCAATCTCAAAAAAAAAAACCACTTTGCAAGAAGAAACTAATGTCCCAAAACCACTGAAATGTGTACAAATCTTTGCTCAAATTCATTTGAGATATTAAAAAATGGAATCAATAGAAGACAATACAAGCACCACAGATATATTAGAAGATAGTTATGATGAATTAGAAACTGGAAAAAAAAACCCAAGTGTGGCCTTTAGAGCAAACTCACCCAAGACCAACAAAAAACCAACTATTATTAGAGATACATCCATTAAAATGAAAAGGGGACCCCAAGAAAGAACATAAACTATAAAAAATAAGAATATTCCCTTGTCTCCTAAAGTAATAATAAAACCATTGAAACAGATACCTCAGAACATTAAAGAAATACTGAAGCAAGGAACAAACCATTGACAAGAATGATTATGTGATGGGAGAAGAGATTAAGTCCATCAAAAACAATAATTTGAAATAAAAGAGTAAATGTAAAAAATACACACGAAAAACAAATGTGGATGTAATGAATGTTTCATTTGAACTATGCAACAAAAACGAAAGCATAACTAAAGACAGTTTAACAAACACTATACTGGAAATTTTATAAGCCTTTACAGAAATAAAGAAACTACGAAGAAAGACACTTAACGAAACAGGGCTGTATTGCATTGGACACATAATGTCTTATAAAAGAAAAACAAATAAATATTGTAAATAGGATTTTAAAAAAATGCAAATTGATGATCCAAAAAACAAAACTGAACCAATGGCCCGACACCTTGATGTGGTGGTGGGGATGATAATGATTATGTCAAAGGATGAACTGGGCTATGGTAGTGGGGTAGTACTGAGCAAATGCAGGTCTAACATGATGATACATTGGTGTTCTGAGCATCAGAATAAGCTGGTCCAACAACAAGCCTTCTCCATTTTCAATCCCTATCTTCTTCCCAAACATTATCAAGAATGATGAAATTAGTTGATAACATTGGATTTGGATTACATGGCTCTGACTGCTCCTCTGATTTGATGGAGGTAAAAGAGGAAAAACATGATCTCCACCCGTAGAATACGAGTACCTGACGTTCCTGATTGATAATAAAGTCTTATGTCAAAAAAGAGCTGGGTCTGATCTCGACGGACTGATGACGCCTCAATCTGGGAGCCAATGTGTATAACCAGGTTGTAATGGGGTAAAATGGAGTACAGCATAACACATCCCTCCCTTGTTGGGCTCCAGTTCTTATTAGGGAATATATGAACCAATGGGAATTATGTACCTGGCAAAATAACAAAACAATATCGTATCTATGGAAAATACATTAACTCCTGTTGACGAGAGATCGGACTTGGAACTGGCTCAGGACTGCTGTAAATAAAAAAGTTAATAATTAGACCCATACCCATATCTAACATAATAACTATGCTATGACAAAAGAAACTGTACCAGTAACAAATGAAAAAACTGAAAATATAAACAGAATTCAAATAAAAACGACCTAAATATAGACCAGTAACCCTACATTTGATACACTTCGATTCATTATTTGGAAATGAAGTTGGCCAAGATACTTGGTTTTTAAAACAGAAACCGAACCAACGCTTAAATTTGAAAATATTTTATTAACTCACACCCGACCAAAGAAATGACATTTAGATCTATAGCAAGAAAAAATGGATAGTTGAAGCTAAAAAAAATTCAGTCGGATTCTTATCAAAAGCTTGATAAATGAATGGGATAAAAGTCACGGTCTAAAAGACATGACAAGTTAAACAGTATTGAGGGAACAGTAATGTTACACCCAATAATGATAGTGACAGATACCAGATGAGACATTACTACTGAACTCATTAAAAATGAGATATCCCAATATTTTAAACGTAAAAAATATGAAATCCCAAATAAAGGCATCATGGAAAAAATTGAGAATAGCTAAAATTAAATTTGAATACCAGACTCTTCCACCTAATTTAAAATAGAAGGCCAGAAGAGGTATTACCCCATATTCCAAAGCCTCTTCAATGTACAAACTGCTCTAAATATGGTCACAAAAAACAACCAGAAACGATCCAGTTTGTGCATTCTGCAAGCTCAAAGATCACGAAACCACTTGGAACTGTGGAGCATCAAAATGTTGTAAAAAATAAAGACCACCATGCCAGATCAAAAGATATGCCCATTCTAATATATAACACAGAACTAAAATTATTACAAAGCAGGTTACCGATGTCAATTCCAGAAGGAAAACAAGAATTGAAATCAAGAGGTTTAATGGACCATTAGAAATAAATCATAATAAGATGCTGTAGGAAAAGTATTACCCAAGAAAAATGTTAAAATACCTGAATAACAAATGATAAAAAGAAACGACAAGGTCAACAGACATAGAAATTAACATAAAGTCTCTTAGAGAATCTAGTAACACAGTACTAATAAGCAACCCATATGAAATACTAATGAAAGATGAAGAATTGCAATCAATAGACTCTGAAGAGGAAGAAAATCATGCTGAGTAGAAACAAGAAAAAAAGATGAGAAATAATTTCTCCCAAAAACTCAGGTTAAATAATGATACCAATTGAGAAAAAATTTTGAAACTCAACAGGAAAACATCCACTAATTTAGATAACATTGATGAAATAAGTCCTTCACCAGTGTTTCCTGTAAATTTCAAGACAAAATTGTCAATCCAAGGAAGGCAAAATGATAATTGAAGTGTCAACAGTTTAGCAGGTATAACACCACAAACTGAACCTCATCATGTTAGTGTTTTATAATCATTTATTTTAGCAAATTGCAAAGAAACAAAAACCTTGATGAAAAATTGACAAACGTAATAAGGAATTTCTTAACTAGAAAAGATAATACCTCAAGTCAGCTAGAATCACATACCAAAGATTTCTTATGTGTATTGGTTTTTGCTATATTACTGAGAGTAAAAAATTAGACAATTTTTAACCAGACAAGAAGAAATTAAATTATCTATTGATTCAGAAGTTTCAGAAATGTCAAAAACAAAGAGAAAATTAATTCTAATTAAAGAATAATTACCCATCGTTTAAAAATTTTAAAAAAATTAATAATCAACTATACAAAATCTTTTTAACTTTCATCCTATTCAATTATACTATTATTCAATGGAACATAAATGGTTTGAAAACAAGATTGCACTTGGGTGAAATACAAAGACTCCTAAAACAACATGAACCAATTTGCATATGTTTACAACATGTTAATGATCCAGTTCCATCAATATGTAATTATTTCTAGCCTCCTCCGTTTTCAGAGAAGGCAAGTTAGGAACAGCAATATATGTTCATAATCGCGTAACGTATGATAAAATTACAGTTAATAGTAATTCATTTCAAATTTCTTCAATTCATATGCATCTAACAAACAAATCTAGCTTTTTTAGTCTGCAATCTTTATAATCAACCTAATGAAAATTATGATATGGCTGATTTATCAAACATTTTATCACAGTTCAATGAACCTATTTTATTTTTAGGTGATTTTAATGCTAAACCACCCTTTATGGGATGCCATGTATCATAGATGCAGATAGAGCAGGTAAAAATAGAAAATCTAAACTTAGATTACAAATTGTTGTTTAAATGAAAATGAAACCCCAACATACTTTTCGAAAACTCATGGGTTCCTGTCATCTGTAGACCTGTCTATTTGTTCCACCTCATTAGTAGACAGATTCTTTGGAATACTCTAGATGATCTTTATACCAGTGATCACTACAAAATTGTATTCAAATGTCTTGAAGATAATCATCAACAATTTATACCAAAATTTAATTTTAAAAAAAGCTGACTGGGAAAAATTATAATTTAGTTACCAAAAATGTTTCCTCTTTCCAAAGTAACAATGATCACAACGAAATTAATTCATATTTTACAGATTTTGTAATTAGTTCTGGACACAAATCAATACCAATGACTACTTATAAACCAAAAATAAATCCTGTTCCATGGTGGTCTACAGAACTTTCAGAAATTATCAAACTGAAGCACAAAATAAGTAGACGATTAGACAGACTAAACCAAAGATATAACAAATTATCAAAAGTAACAGATATACATTGAAAGTCTTAGTATTAATAGCATTTGAAATTGATTATATCAAACCTTTATTGAATAAAATATCTGCTCAATTCAGGAAAAAAGTTATTAGTTAGGAAGTCATCTTGGGATAATTACGTTTCCAATTTCTCAAATGACACTGTTAAACAAATGTGGGATAGATTTCGGAAAATTTGGCAAATATAGTCGATCACCTTTTTTTAATTATTTACATAATGGAGAAAAGAGTTGTATTCATGATTTAAAAGAAATATCAAAATATGGTAGGTCGCCACCTAGAATCAATAAGTAATAGCTTGAATTTAGAAAACATTTCAGAAAAAAATAGAAAAAGGAATGACAAAAAACTATAATTAATTTTGAAACAAGTCAACAACTATACTACAATGTCCCATTTACATTAGAAGAATTTGATGCTGCATTAAAATCTTGTCAAGCAACTCTAACCCCAGGAAAAATAATATCTCTTTTGAACTTCTCATCCATCTTAACATTCAAAGCCTGAAAAGTCATACTTATTGAAATTTTATAATCACCTGTGGAAAAAGAAACTACTTCAAGAAAGCATGGAAACATGCTACTTAATTATAAAAACCTGGATAAGATCCAACATCAGTAAATAATTATAGACCTATGATCAGTGTAACAAGTTGTACCATAAACTCATGGAAAAAATGGTAAATAATAGATTCATATGGTATTTAGAGAAAAATAAAGTTTTAGCAGCCACCAACAAAGTACAGCAAAAAATCATTCAACTTTAAACTCACTAACATCACTAGAAGATCAAATCAAAGAGGATTTTACAAAAGAAAATCACTGTTGCAGTCTTATTTGACATTCATAAAAATTTTACAGTTTACAACATGGAGACAGTTTTAATTATAAAAACTACTATTTGACATAAATCTAGGGGTGAACTCCCAATTTGGATACAAATTTCCTAACAGAAAAACATTTCAAACTAGAATTGAAATATTATTATAGAAAAAAACATTTGAAATAAAAGAAGGTATTGAACACAGGAAGCGTACTTTCAAGCAATTATATTATACATAGCTATGGTCTAATATAGTTAAAATTACTTCCAAAAGATGTAAACAACAGCTTATATGTTGATGATTTTGATAATATTTTTACAACATTCAACAAAACAATACCAACATCCAAAGAATCTTAAATATCTCCATAAATAAAAATTGAACAATGGGCATTATCTGTTGGATTTAAATTTTCTGATAAAAAAACAAGCAATGGCATTGTTTTACAGGGATAAACGTTGGCTCAGAAACGACAGATATTAGTTTATATCTTTATGAATAACACTAATCCAATTGCAATCCAGAAGTTCAAACTATTTGGCCTATATTTTGACAATCATTTAAACTGGAAGCCCATGTAAGACATACCAAAGCCAAAGGATGAAAAATCTTTAAATATATTAAAAAAATTAGCTCACACTTCATGGGGTGCTGACAGAGACAATTTTATTGAAACTTTATAAGGCAACAGTTCTACCAATATTATAAATATGGCAGTCCAATTTATAGTTCTGCTAGTGAGACTATTCTCAAAATGCTAGATCCAGTACATCATCTTGGGATTCGGTTATGCCACCGGAGCCATTCAAATCATCACCAGTCCAATCTCTTGATTGTAGAAAGTGGAGAAATGCCACTATCTTAAAAATTCAAAATAACAACAATGTGTTTAGAGGTTTAAAATTATAAATAGTCCAGCAAAACCAAAGATTTATTTAAAAAACCAGATTGTTTCTGGAATACAAAACTTACCCCATCCTTCCCTATTAGAGCTAATAGATTATTTATTTAACAATGATCTTTATAATATTAGATTTTATAAATTTTAACAAAATAATGCCTCCATGGATGATAAGTATGCAGATATGTAACAAACTATTTCACAAAACCAGTTAATAAATTGAATAACCCAGAAATGTATGAAACTGTATGCTCTGGAACATATCAAGGTACACAGTAATAATCATTTATATACTGATGGTTCCAAAAGATGATATGGAGTTGGACTCATTTGTTTCAAGGAAACAATATAAAAAGCCAAGCCTCTTTACATAACAAATCATCAGTGTTCACTGCTGAATTACTAGCAATAAAAACAGCATTAACAACTATATATGAAAACCAGTTTAATGAAGTAACCATCTTTAGCGATTCACTAAGTTCAATAAATGCAATAAACTCTTATACTCCAAAAAATCAAATTGTAAATGAAATTAGACATACATTACATGAAATAGGATCAAAATGCAAAAGATATCTGTTACTCTATGTTGGATACCATCTCACATAGGATTAGAAGGCAAAAAAAGCTGACACCTATGCAAAAGAGGCTAGAACACTCCCAATATCAGCAGAATTATTACCATTAGAAGATTATACTAGATACAGTAAAGTGGTGATTAAGAAGAAATGGCAAAATAACTGGAGGGAAAGCAATCTTAACAATAAATTAGAGAAATAAAAGAAACTGTAGACCCATGGCAATCATCTATCAAATTGCCGCAGGTTTTCAGTAATTTGACAGGGCTAAGAATTGGTCAACTAAATTGACACATGGTTACCTGATGAGTAACCCCCATGCCCCAAAACAAACTAAAAAAATTAAGAACAAAGTACAAAAAAGTAAAGCATATTTTAAAGGTATGTCCAAAATATAGAATCAAAGAGACATTTTATTTAAAAGATATTCTTTTAAAGATATACTGTCAGAAAATGACAAATTTTCATTTTTAATATTTTAAAATTCCTTAAATTTAATCATTTATATGATAAAATATAAGATTTATAGAACAATTTATAATATATTCCTAATTAATTTTAAAATATAATTAGAATAAGTATAAAATATTCTTAGATTAACAATTATGTCTTAGATTAACATAGGTTTAATTAAATAAATCAGAGAGTTTAAATAGATTGTCTAATCCTTCTTGGGCCAGCCCTTTCAGAGTTAATAATAACTCAGTGGTCTGGTTAAACTAACGTTAAAAAAAAAAAAAAAAAAAAAAAAAATATAACACACACCTAAGATTATTTTTTTCAATTGTTTTTTTTCACATTGGAAGTAAATGCTCTACAGACCAGATTTTAGAGATTTACAACGATTATTTAGTTAATGCTACTTTTTTTAACAACACTATCAACAATAGGTAAATATTTTCTCTAGTAAGACATCTAAAAGAGTTCAGAAGAAGGAAATTAAACAAATCATTTATATGTACATAACTAAGTATGTTATGACAGAGTACCTGTAAATTTTACTGACTTGCAAATATCAAGTATTAAAATACGAATAAAAAATGATAATTACATAATTTATAACTTATATAACCAACCTAATAAAAGTTGCGACATTGATAAACTTAAAGATTTACTAAAAATACCAAAAAACCTACATTAATAGTAGGTGATTTTAACGCCCACAACCCAATATGGGACTGTCATTGTACAAACTCAAATAGAATAGGTAGTAAAATAGAAGAGTTCATGGATTCAAACATGTGCTGTATAAATGATGGTGAAATTAGCACATATTTTTCAAAAACACATGGAACATTTTCCTCAGTAGACTTAACTTTATGTACAACAAGCATAGTTGACAGATTGGATTGGAATACAGTTGATGACTTGCACACCAGTGATCATTTCCCAATATTAATTTCCTTATTGCAAAATAATCCTGCAAAACATGTCCCTCACTATAACATTTATAAAGCAGATTGGGAGCGATATGAAATGCACACTAGAAATATCCCACAATTTGAATATTTAAAAGACCATAATGAAACTAATAAATTTCTTGTTGATTTCATTAAAAATGCTGCTGATAAAGCAATACCAAAGTCAAAACCCCATCCAACAAAACACAAAGTTCCCTGGTGGTCTGATGAGTTAACAGAATTAATAAATATAAAACACTCAATAGGGAGACGATTAGATAATTTGAATAGAAAGTTCAATAAAATGAATAAAAAATTACTGATATTAGAAAGAACTTTACAAAAAGTGACTGTATTATTACTAGAAATTGATACATTAAAACCTGTATACAACAAAATATCTGCAAAATTTCAAAAAGAAGTAATTCAAGGAAGAATCATTTCATGGAAGAAATACGTATCAGATCTCTCTAATAATACTCCCATACAAAATATATGGAAAAATTCAGGAAAATAAATGGTACCCCATGTCAAACCACCTAGACATGCCATATTAAAAGATGGGAAAAGAACACTTGATCCAAAAGAAATATGTAATATAATGGGAAACAATTTAGCAAATGTAAGTAGTGATAAGAATTTAGATGAACACTTCCGCACAAAAAAAAAAATAATAGAAGATATAATTAATAGAATTAATAACAATAAATTTTGAAACAATTGAAGATATATATTATAATAGAAAATTTAGTATGTCAGAGATGGAATATGCTCTCTCGAACAGCAATAAATCTGCTCCTGGAGGTGACAATATTTGTTTTGAGATGATCTGCCATTTAGCACCTTTGGCAAAGTCATACTTATTAGAGTTTTATAATCATTTATGGCTTGAAATTTATTTCCAGATGATTGGCGTAAAGCTATAATAATTCTATCCCCAAACCTGGAAAGGATCCCAGCAATGTAAATAATTACAGACCAATTTCTTTAACAAGCTGCTTATGCAAATTGTTAGAGAAAATGGTAAATGCTCGACTAACATGGCACATTCGAGAAAATAAGATTTTAACTCCCACTCAGTTTGGGTCTCAGTGTAACAGATCCACATTGGATTCTCTCTGTAACTTATAAGACCATATACAAAGAGGTTTTGAACGAAAACAAATTACTGTAGCTGTCTTTTTGACATTGAAAAGGCATATGATACTACATGGAGGTATGCTATATTAAAAACTTTACAAAACAACAACATCCGTGGACATTTACCTGCGTTTATACAGAACTTTTTGACAAACTGCAATTTTCAGGTGAGAATTGATGATGATCTGTCTAGAACATTTCCACTTGAAAATGGTGTTCCACAGGGAAGCGTCCTTAGTGGCACACTGTTTACTTTAGCAATTAATGATATCAGTAAAAATCTACCTATTGGCATTAAAAGTAACCTGTACATGGATGATTTTACCATATATTATTCAGCATCCCGAATAAAACATGCAGAACGAATCATTAATAAAAGCATAGTAAAAATAGATGAATGGGCCTCATCTGTAGGCTTTAAATTTTCCATAGATAAAACTCAAGCAATCATGTTTTATAAAAATAAAAAGTGGAAAAAAGGTGAAGAAATAGATTTAAAAATCAAAAACCATAGTATACCAATTGGCCAAACAGCAAAATTTTTGGGATTAGTATTTGATACCCACTTGAACTGGAGAGCCCACATTACATATGTAAAATCTAAAAGTAAAAGAGCATTAAATCTAATTAGAAAACTATCGAACACTACTTGGGGAGCCGATAGACATACCCTTACTGTGCTGTATAAGGCAACAGTTCTGTCCATCATTGATTATGGAAGCGAAGTATATGGCTCGGCATCTGACGCAGTTCTGAAAATGTTAGACCCTGTTCACAATGAAGGCCTTAGAATATGCTCAGGAGCCTTTTAGATCATCACCAAAATCATCGTTACAAGTTGAATGTGGTGAACTGCCTTTGTCTCTCCATAGAGAGCTAGTAACAATGAAAAGTGCTTTAAGAATTCAAACTAGTGATTCTCCAACCAAAAAATTATTTGAATTAAGAGATGTATTTATAAACAACCATCCACCACCTTTCCCAATTAGAGCTAAAAGATTGTTTGAGTCGCTGAATATAAATATACAAGTGCCTGTAATAGTAAAATCACCTCCTCCCTGGACAATGAATAAAACGAGAATTTGCACACACCTCAAGTATTTATCAAAAAGTAACTCATATACAACAGAACACCATAGACAGCATACAATAGAGCATATAAACCGAAAAGGTCCACATTACGCAATATATACAGATGGATCTAAATCAGAACATGGAGTAGGATATGCTGCAGTGTCCCAAGACAAAACTTATCAGTTCTCTCTTCCTAATAATGCTTCTGTATTTACAGCAGAATTGTATGGAATTGCATCAGCTATAAAAATAATTAAAGAATCATCATTCAATAATTTTGTGATTTTCAGTGATTCAAGAAGCGCTATAGAAGCTATTCAAAGTTACAAATCAAATAATAATATAGTACAACAAATTAAATTATATCTCCATAAATTATATAATAATGGAAAAAATGTAGAAATATGTTGGATCCCTGTGCATGTAGGGATCAAAGGAAATGAAGAAGCAGACAAAGCAGCTAAAGCAGCAACTCACATGACAAGATCAAATGTGAATATCCCTGTTACTGATTATGTAACTCACATAAAAATGGGTATCATAAATAAATGGCAATATATATGGGATGAAGAACCTGAAAGTAATAAACTGAAAGAAATAAAACCTAATGTTAAAAAATGGAGTTCATCATATCAAAGAGAGAGACACGCACAAGTAATTTTAACACGTCTCAGAATAGGCCATACTCGTCTGACACATGGGCACTTAATGAGCAGCCCACATGGCCCGGCTCCCGAGTGCTCAGAATGCAGAGTAATAATAACAGTCAGACATGTGTTATGTGAATGTCCAAAGTATGACCGACAACGAATGTCTACTTTTGGAAATAGGTCAGTGAAAGAAATTTTGTCAGAATCTTTCACATTTTCAATCATTCCAATTTTGATGTTCTTGAAGAACTGTAATTTAATTAACAAAATATAAAAATAAGTAAATAATAAAATATGAAAATCCTTTTAACATTTGAATTTTAAAAAAATGCAAATTTTTAAAATTTTGTTTAATTTATATTCTGAATTTTAATATACCGTTTTAGTATGTATGTAAGGAAGTCTGAGTAAATGTATTTATTTATTGTTTATGAGAGCATGTGCCTATGTGCAGTTTTTAATTTCATTTTAATTCATTCATCTTAGTATTGGATGATCTATTGGGTCCTAGTAC
This sequence comes from Macrobrachium rosenbergii, assembly GCF_040412425.1. Lineage (NCBI taxonomy): Eukaryota > Metazoa > Arthropoda > Malacostraca > Decapoda > Palaemonidae > Macrobrachium > Macrobrachium rosenbergii. The sequence goes on from NC_089753.1 coordinate 52,452,688, forward strand.
TTGACTTCAGGCCTAGACCTAGTATTTTAATCAAATCCTTCGGGCCAGCCCTATGAGAGCTGAAAGTCAGCTCAGTGGTCTGGTTAAACTACTTTAATAATAATAATAATAGAATAATACCAACAAAGTATAAAAACCAGAAAATAATTAAAATAAAGCTTTACAGAAGGGCGTTTTGAATGAATAAATTTGCTCATGATTAAGGACTGAATTGTTATTTTTAACATTTTTTTACATTGAAATTTTTTTAATCTTTAATTTTTTTGTAAAGAACATTAACATGTGTTTCTAATTAAAAGCATGTTAATGACTACGTTTTTTGTTTTAAACTTCATTTCATTTATTCATCTTTCACGCAAATGACCTATTGTGCAACAGTTCAGGCCCTCTATCATTGTATTTCAGGAAGCCTTGAAAGCTGATAGTCAGCTCAGTGGTCTGGTTAAACTATTTGGTAATAATAACAATGCTGAACAATGGAATTAAATGTGCCAGTTGACAAATGAATGGTTTTAGAATATGTTCGAGACAAGTGGATCATCACCAACAGGTGAATACAAGTTGAATGGTTATCTAGGATATCTTGAGATAAGTGTTAAAATACTTTCAGCTGACTGTTTGCGTCAATTTGAGAACATTTTTGATGAGCATTAATAAACAATGAAGAGTACAAGTTTCAGACAAATGATTCTCAGGGCAAAAAATATTTGGATTAAGAGATATTTTTATAAACAATCAGGTTCCATTTAAGACAAATTTACCCGGCGTTAATAGTATTTTAAGAAAACTTTGTTTTATGTGTTGCTCTTATTTATATAAATACTATTTATCACCTGAACAGATGAATAAAACAAATATCGTCCTTTCAATGAAAAAAATTTTAATTTGCCATAAACCTTTTGAAATATTTAGCTAGAGAACTGACGAAAATAGGTCTATGAGTTCTGATTATTTTGAAAGTATGCTTAGTATATACAAGGTGTTAAAATTGCATAATGATAAAACACATCATCCAAATATAAAGATGCCAAATGGAGATTTTTTGCAAAAGCGACATCCATGCTCTCTAAGTCGTTTTATTATTGGCACTGGAAAAGTGGCAAAACTCGAATAGCCTAAAGGTTCAAAGTCAATAAATAAGAGATTTTCGTTTCCCACTGAACTGGCTAAGGTATTGCCATGAAATAATGGTGAAAATATGGTATCATTATAGTATGTTCCACAATATCTAAACATAGGAAGAAGCTCAATGGGGCAGGTTTAGTAAATAAAGCATCAAAGATATCGTTTATTAATTTACAGAAATAGAAATGGGTGTATATAATACTTTTGTTGAGACACAGAAATCAAACACAGGTCCCAAAAAAAAATGGTTAAGTACTAGAACCTCGGAGGTTGTCAGGTAAGGTAAACAAGTGATCTTTGCTTAATTTTTGTGCACCTTCTGTTTGCATTTCACAAATCTTTAAAAGATAGAATCCAGCACCTGTATTATTTTTTCCTTTTTTTTATTTTTGTTGGTTTTCTTTGCTGATTAGTTCGATAGTGAGCTTGTGGATGTCATTTGTGCAATGCCGTCGATGGTTGCCGTATTGATGCGATACGTCTTTTTCCTTTAGTCATGATACTGTCAGTGAAAAAAAAGATGGGACATTTCTGCATGCTTTACGTATCAAGTGCAGTGATTCTCAAAATGCCGTGGAATATAAAAAAGCAAGAAAATTTTGTCTTGGCTAGATAATCCCAATGAACATTTGTAAAAGCTTAATGAATGCATGTTCTTCATATAATTCCAAACATGAGATGATGTATATATAGCGTATGCTGATATATAAAAATAAAATTTTTATTTATTAAAGAACAGGTTAATTCATGGATTTGATGGGACAAGAAGTGGTGCCTATTACATTAGTTGATATTAAAAAAAGATTGACACTGCTAGTGCATTGAAAAGCAATGATGATTGTGATGATCCAATGTTGTTGATGATGAAAATTGCAAATACGTTTTTAAAGTAAAGTTCAAAGACATTAATTTATTGATCTCTTTATCATTATTATTCTTACTGTCAACAATGGTATTGTTTTTTTATATCAGTGAAAGGGGTTTTATTTTTGAAGAAAACTGTTTTGACTGTTAATTATTAATATGAGCATTTAAATATAATATTGATGATGTTTACTCTTGGGCAGACAGTACATAAATTGCTTTACTCGGTGTTAATAAGATTGCATACAAGTGTGGGTGGAGAAAAGGCCCCTCAATGGGGGAGGTGATTAGGACTTTTTACCACGACAACCCTCCACCATTTAGATAAAACAGTTTTGGCCAAAATAAAAGGTTTCCCATAAGGCGGATTCCTTAACTACCCTAAGCCCTCTCGTTTCCTTTTTTTTCCTCTTATGACGCAGGACTTGAAAAGAATCAACTCTGACAACTTTAATTTATATTGACAACGGAGGCATTCAATACCAAAACTGATCATTGAAGAATTCAGATGATGCTCAGAAATTTGTTTCTTTTTTGTAAAATGAACCAGTTCTGGAAGGTATTTCTTCAAGTCAGATACTGAATGCTAACAAAATCGTTGCAGATCGTTGTGGCAAGGTTCTTTGGGAGGTTGAAAAAGGCTTGACTTTATATATGCAATTTTATATGGTTGGGGTGTTTTCAAGATAGCTAATCAATTATTGGTTGTCAGATTTGACATGTGAACCTTAGCCTTTGAGACATCACTTTACAAAAAATAAAGTCTTCTCCTAGTCTCTCCTCCTGGATCTTCTCTCTTTTCTTAAGTGCACTCTTTAATCGACTTTTATTTTAATGAACATGCATTCAGTTGCTGCATTCAGAATTCTAAATATTTACACCAACGGTTTTTAAAATTCTATATTTGTCTCTGATATGATATTTATTGAGTAATGGCTTTCATCAATCAAAAATATGTTTAACTGCAGTAAAACGAAATTTTTGGAAAAATGTCATTGTCGAAGAAAAAAATGCATATTTTCTATCTCTTTTTAACTAGGTCTTCTCCTCTTCTTCCTATCTATTTCTCTCTCAAGAAGACTCTTATTCTCAAAGAATTTCTCTTTCTCTATTCCCTTGAATTTGCTTTGTAAAATTTTAAATTTCTCTCTTTTCCCGGTGGCCTGGAAGAGTCATGAAGAACTTGGATCCAGCCCTCTGTCTCTAGAGCTTTCCTCTCTTTATGGCATGTTGCTATCGACAATAGGAATAAAACTAATAAACTGGGCATCTTTGCAATGCTTTAATCTGCCTGAAATTATTGGACAGTTTTCCCATTGAAATGCAAACGGTAAAAAAAAAACCTCCTAATTTATTCATAATAAGTTTTGATTTATTGAATAAAGATGCCATGTGGAAATTTTATATTGTCTTATTAAAAGATTTGTCTAATGTTGTTCGTTTATGAATGTCCTGAACTTGAGATGTTTTTTAAAATATAAATTAATTATATCATATGTCCATCTTAAGTATATGTATAATATATAAATTAACTGTATCTCTGATACAGTATATTATATACTCGTGTCTTACTGTCTGCATCAAATTCTCTAGAGGTTGTCGTTGGGAAATTTGAAAAAACCTGAAAGAAAACCCTAAATGGCCTCATAAGTTACAAAACTTTTTCAAAAGTCTTTTAACTCCAGATTTTTTCCCCTGTTTATTCTGAGCAAGTCTTCTTGACAACTGTCTTTTTGCCAGATCTAAAATTTTCTTTAAAAAATAAGTCTTTGTTTCCAAATTTGACAGCCCCTCGAGTAGGACGCCTTGACGAGGTGAGGGCTAAGGGACCCTGGCCTTTGGGCCTGGGTCCTGACGAATCATCCTACATAGATTTTGGTTTAAATGGCGGGGACATTTCCACATTCGCAAAATTTTACTGCTTAGGTGAGTCTGAGAAGGGATCGTTTATTGGAAGGGGTTCGCAATCGAAGCTAATTGTGGGAGTTGTGGTGGTTGAGTCGCCACCTGAGATAGTTTTGACCTAAGAGAAGGTGATGGGATTTTTCCCATTGCTATCTTGAGGGCGGAACCATTTCTGGGGATCAGCCCATCGGAATCCAGGGGGGGCTGGTTTTTTGGAGGTGGGACTCCTGGCTTTTGTCCGGAAGCCCACCAGTACGGTTGGAGTGGGGAGTCAGTCCCCATTAGTGGGGGCAGAACTCCCAGCAGGCGGATTGGCTTATACCTGGGCCACTGCAAGCGTACTGGTGCTATCCTGAAAGGGTAGGGTATGGGGTGGACTGTTGGGAGTCAACTCTCACTTGTGCCATTGGTGGAGAATGCGAATACCTGACTGATCTACGATACTTTCTTGATATAACCAAGCAGTTTTGGGTGGGTGGATGAACCAGTTTGTGTGTGGTGGTCTGATGTGTGCATGCTTGGCATCTTGGGGGGTCTCTTCGTGGGCTTTGGGAGTGTGTTGGGGTGGGAAGCTGAGCAGTAGAGCTGCCCAGTTTGTCCTTTTGATATGCTGTCGGGGTCTGTGGGGGCTCTTGGGTGTAGGGTGTGCACTTTTGGACCTTTGCATGTGGACTGGTTTAAACTTATGGATTTGGCTTTAGTTCTCCTCCCCTGGATCCGATGACTTAACGGCACTGGCAACGACTTCTGGCATGAACATGGATACGGGCTTGGCTGTTGGACAGAACCAAACACTGAGACACCAGGGTGTTAATAAATCTGGTGGATTTGATTCAAATAATAGGGTCCTTTATTGCACTAATGTAAACTTATCATTAGATTACGAATGTTTATACAGTGTAGTGAAACAATTGGCAAAGTGGAAAGAATTAAATTAATTCTAGAAAAAAGATAAGCAGTCATTTTGTGCTTTTATCAAATTTTCCTCTCCCTTGGAAGCTAGTGAGGCACAACAAAGACTCCATGGCCACATTCTAAATGACTCAGTTGTCAGCACGAAAGTGTTTTCAGTGAAAAACTTGAATGATGAGCCATTTGACTTTGTTCCAAAGGCTGAAGAACATGGACCAGTCCCATGTACCAGAGCTCTTCCTCCCCCTTTATGGCATGTTGCTATCTACAAGGAGGGAGGGAAAAATTTGATAAAAGCTGCTGACTGCATTGAGAGCAAGGTTGGTTCCATTCCCATTGGAAATTTGAAACGGTATGGAAAGAACCTTCTAATAAAAGCTGGAAATGAGACTCAAGCAGTTCTGTTAGCTAACTTTAAACCTCCTGAAAGTGGAAATATTGAATCTATTTCATCTCACAGATTCTTTAATACACTGAAAGGGTAGTTTACTCAAAAGATTTGCATGTTTTTAAAGAGGAAGAGATTCTCCATCGATGCCCCCTCCTTGTGTATCTCATGTAAAAAAACTGGGTGGTGATGCAGCTATCCTTTTAACCTTCTCCTCCAATTACCTACCTGATACCATCATTGTTGGCCATGAGAGGATGCAGGTTAAAAATATAAAAGAAGTCCTAGACAGTGTCGCAAATGCTTTGAATATGGCCACATTCAAAACTCTTGCGATAATATAAAAGATGTCCTGTGTGCTCTGCAGAGCACGATAATTTTGATGATTGCAAAGCAGCCCGATACTGTTTTCTTTGCAAGGGTGATCACACACCAAACTCTAGGGCTTGTCCCAGATATAAATTTGAACAAGAAGTGTTGGCAGTGGCAGATAATGAACATATTAGCATTAGTGAAGCAAAGCGCACGGTAATGGGGGCAAACAAAAGTGCCAACACTACGTATGCTTCTGTAATAAAACTTATGAAAACTTCCAACAATGTAAGGCCACCAATAACTGTGTCTGATGGAAGATATCACAAACCTGGTATTTCTCGAACCATAAATAATAATGAAAATCTCCAAACTGGTGAGAAACTTTCGTCGGCAAGTGCTTTGAAGTCCAATACCAAAAATTGTACTTCCAAAAGCACAGAAAATTTATCTTCCACCACATCCACAGCTGTCGATTCATCTCCAAAAATAAGGGTGCCAAAATCAGCCAATAATTCAGGAAAATATTCTGAAAATACTTCAAACCAAAATAAGCTAAAGGAACAATCCCAATTAGATAGAGCTAGTTCAGAGCCATCAATCGCCACAGCCACAAACAAAAATAATAATAAAACTACAGTTGCAACTACCAAGAAAGCGCACAAGAAATAGTTCCCAAATAATGATAATTTTATAATAAAAACTTCAAATGGGTTCAGTGTTTTGGAAGACATCTCTCCTCCTAGAAAGGTGGTTCCAAAAGTAGTTTCAGAACAAAAACATCTGAGTTCAATTCAGTCTTGCCGCCCTAAGACAAATAGGATTAGTGGTGCACAGAACCACAGCAATAATTCTGAACATCAGGTTCATAATAAAAATATGAAGATCAACCAAAGACCCTGAACACCAATTCAGATGAAAAGGGATTAAGAAAACAATCTCTTATAAAGGAGAATTTCCCACTCCACCCTAGGAACAGTACTTCCCCCAAGGAGTGGGAAGTAGCACATTTTACCACCTTAGCATTCTTGCTCGATATTCTTCAGTGGAACTGTAAAGGTCTCAGAGCCCGTACAGAAGACCTTAAAGTTTTAATGCATGAATTTAATCCAGGGATTATATGCCTACAGGAAACAATGTTAGGCAACTCTGTTTATAATCCTGGACTAAATTATTCAATATTTAAATCATATCCCCAATTGGTGATCGTGCCCATGGAGGTGCTGCAATTATTATTAATAAATCTCTACAGCACTCCACAATACAATTAAATACAACACTACAAGCTGTCGCTATTTCAGTCATTTTGGAAAAGAGGATAACAATCTGCTCCTTATACCTTCCACCAGACCTTGATTTTAACATTGGAGATATTCAGTCGTTAATTGACCAACTTCCAGCTCCTTTACTTCTGCTAGGTGATTTTAATGCCCACAACCCCCTTTGGGGAAGTCGGTTTTTAGATAGTAAAGGGAAATTAATCGAAGACCTTATTGACAGGAATGATGTTACCCTGTATAATAATGGGTCAATGACTTTCCACAACATTCACGATAATCATTTCTCTGCACTGGACCTTAGTATTTCTTCAACTAGTATCCACCTTGATTTTAATTGGTCTGTTAATGAAGATTTAAATGGAAGTGATCACTACCCGATCCATTTGAAATATGCTCTGAATGCTCCATCTGAAGTTTTACCTAAGTGGAAGGTAGAGGATGCAGACTGGGATAAATTTAGTAAGGGTGTCAATCTAGATAGGGAGTTTGAGTCCTTTCATTCTCATCTAGATGCCTATGATTACTTTATTGAATCTACTTTGAAGAGTGCTGAAGGCTCGATTCCAAAAAAAAAAGGCAAACCTCGTAGACCTGCAGTTCCCTGGTGGAATAAGACATGTGGTATTCTGAGAAAAGTGACTAGGAAATGCTACAGACGTTACAAAACTAGTGGCTCCCCTCAGTCTAAATTAATCTACAAACGTGCTTTAGCCAAGCAGCGGCATTTTTTTATAAGAAAGCCAAAAGAGAATGTTGGCTTTACTATATTAATGGAATAAACTCCAAGACCCTACTAAGAGTGGTGTGGCGCAAAATAAGGAAACTGAGTGGAAAATTTGTTGCGTCACCATTGCCCTCACTAAAAATAAATGACACTCTAATCACAGAGCCCACTGAAGTTGCCAATGAGCTAGGAAAACACTTTTCTAAAGTTTCCAGCCCTAACAATTATTCTCCAGAATTTCAAAGAATTGGGAATTCTGAAATGTGTCTAAAGTTTGATTGGGAAAATCTGAACCATACAACTACAAATTTTCCTAAGAGAACTTAGTGAGGCGCTCTCCTCAAGTGAATCCACAGCTCCAGGTGAGGATACAATCATATATGAAATGCTGAAACACCTCCCAGATGATGCCAAAAATATTTACTGAAGATTATAAACAAAATATGGGAAACTGGAATTTTACCCAAGGACTGGAAAATATCCATAATTGTCCCTGTTAAAAAGCCTAATAAAGATGCTTCCCAAGCCACCAGCTATAGACCAATAGCTCTTACCAGCTGTGTATGTAAGCTGATGGAGAAAATGATAAATACTAGACTGGTTTGGCACCTGGAGACCAAAGGATTACTATCGCCATTTCAATTTGGTTTCAGAAAAAACCGCTCCACCCTTGATCCCTTGCTGAGGCTGACCAACCAAATCCAGCAAGGATTCGCCAAAAAGTGTCAGACCATTGGCATATTTTTTGACTTGGAGAAAGCATATGACACTACCTGGAGAATTGGCATCATGAAACAATTGCACAAGATGGGCATATGTGGAAGAATGATCAGGTTTATATATTCCTTTTTAACAGACAGACTTTTTAAGGTAAGAGTGGGAAACTCCTTCTCCCAACCTTTTATGCAGGAGGAAGGAGTTCCCCAAGGAAGCGTTTTAAGTGTAACACTTTTTTCAGTGGCAATAAATAGTGTGATTGAAAAAATCTCACCCCCTGTTAAATGCTCGCTTTTTGTCGATGACCTTGCAATATACTGCACAGGATATGATTCCTTGTCTGTATGTAAACATTTGCAAAGGTCTATTAATGCTATTACTAAGTGGGCTGATGAGAATGGTTTCAAATTCTCCTCTTCCAAAACAGTTGCAGTAAGATTCACCAGGTGCCGGCGTGTGGAAGAGGTTCCCACACTTAGTTTAAAAGGGTCCATCCTTCCTTACGAGAGTGAAGTTAAATTTCTGGGGATGACTATTGACCATAAATTAACATGGGCTAGCCACATAAATGCCCTAAAGTTTAATGTTAAACAATCTATGAATATTTTAAAGGTTGTCTCTGGATTTAGTTGGGGGGCTGATAAGAAATCCCTTCTGAGGCTATATGACTCTCTGTGTCGATCTAAGCTAGACTATGGCTGTCAGATTTATTCCTCAGCCTGTAAAACCAAGCTAAAAGAACTGGATGTTTTACACAACATGGGCTTGAGAATATGTTCAGGGCTTTTAGAACTTCGCCTGTTGAAAGCATTTATGTCGACACAGATCATTTACCCCTTGATCTAAGAAGGCAAGAGCTAGGGTTGCGATACATGGCTAGAATGAAAAGTGCTCCCAAAAATCCCTCCTTTCAAGCACTAAAGGAAACAGACTCTCGAAGTTTTTCTGGTACAAGAGCTTCTAAACCATTCCAAATTCGACTGAATGAGGATGTTAGGAATAATCATCTTAAATCCCAGAAAGTCCTGGAAGTAGAATATCCTGTAAATCCTCCATGGCTTATCCCAGAAGCATCAATATGTAAGAAACTGTTTAACAAAAAGGACTGCACTGTAGAAGAGATTAGGGGAAAATTCTTAGAGCACGATGTTACCCATACTAATTTTACAAAAATTTATACAGATGGATCAAAGTCAGATAGTGGTGTTGGTTGCGCTGTTATCCTTGGTGATACAGCGTACACAGCTAAATTACCTGACTCTGCATCAATATTTACTGCCGAATTAACAGCCGTAGTGTCTGCCCTAGATTTAGTTTTTCAAAGTAGTGACTCTAATTTTTGTCATATACTCAGACTCTAGAAGCACCTTAGAAGCTATTAAAAAATTTAATAGCTTTCATCCATTAATTCAAAAAGTTCAGGAGTGGCTTTTTCGTATATATTGTCGACGTAAATCAGTCTCTTTCTGTTGGGTCCCTTCTCACGTGGGGATTCGCGGAAACGAGATGGCAGACAGGGAAGCGAAAGCTGCTAGTATTTTATCAGAAACCTCTTTTAGAAAAGTGCCTCATACAGACCTAAAAGGTCCCATTAGATCTTATGTTTTTAAGTAAATGGCAAGAAAGGTGGACTTCTCCTTCTTGCCAATAATAAGAAATATAGAAATATTAGGGATAATATACTACCGTGGTCTTCGTCATTCCAGCTTGACAGACGAACAGAGGTTATTTTAACCAGATTAAGGATTGGGCACACTCGTCTAACCCATCAGTTTATTTTAGAAGGAAGCAGCCCTCCAGAGTGTGCTTACTGTGACGAGACACTAACAGTGGAGCACATTCTGGTGGTCTGCCCCAGATATTTTAACCAAAGAGAGAGATATTTTCAGGGTAAATCCCTGTCTGATATTTTGGGAGATGAAGCAGATATTTCTGCTATCATCTCTTTTTTAAAGTGTATTAAAATTTTTAACGATATTTAATTTTATTTAATAATTTATTACATCATGTAGAATTTTAATGACATTAATTTTTTTTTTATGTATATAGCACATCATTCATTAAACTTCATACCCTTATTTATTGGTCACATCACTTCATTTTATTTATTAATCATTTCCTTCATGAATTCATAACTTTAACATAATTTATTTTCTTTCCATTACGGCGCTGAATGGCCCTTAGCCCCAGTGCCTGGGCTAAATATTACATCCATCCAAATATCATACATACGGGACCTACAGCTTATTGTGGAATCCGAACCACATTATAGCAAGAAATAAATTTCTGTCACCAGTAATAAATTCCTCCTATTCTTCCTTGACCGGTCAGAGAATCGAACCCACTATCCCAACGAGGAACATAATCCATTCAGTATAACAACTACTAATAAGATATGTCTCTTCGGAAGCTTAACCTATCACCTATCTATTTTATCTATTTGACTATCTGTTCTTGTCTGTTACGCTGCCACCAACTATTATGCCCTAAAACAAGGTCACATAGGGTCATAACCTCCTTCTACATCTGTTTTAAGAACTACATCTGTTTTAAGAACAATATCATATCATCTTACATCTCTTAGGATTCTCCGGTAGCAATGGCCAGCACTGGGTCAGCACGTTTTCTCTTTCGTCAACTCCCCACTCTCTCTGTCTATCAAACAAAGGCTTACTCGATTAAAACGCCGAGATACAAAACTAGACTTTAATTTTAAAATTAATATTTGTAAAATTAACGAAAGCATTTCAGCAAAGGCTACGGTCATGAAATGGGTCTCACACCCCACAAAATTGAAGTCATAAATATATATATGCAGTATATATATATATATATATATATATATATATATATATATATATATATATATATATATATATATATATATATATATATATATATATACATATATATATCAAAATCCATCACTTATATAATTAGTATTCATAAACGGACAACATAGACTGAGAAGTCTCTTTAATAAAAGAAAAGTATATAAAAACTTGCACATCAATCGGTTTAGTCGTATATAATCAAAATATATTATGAATAACAGTGTATGTAATTTTTTTTTTTTTTTTGCGATAACAAGGCAACTTGAAAAACATGCCTAGTTGCAAGCTCTTCATCGCTATTTCCAGGAGAGAGAGAGGGGGAGAGAGAGATTAAGTTCTCAGAGCTCTTCCAGGCGACCGGGAGGAAGAGAGAAAGTGGTTTTTGGGAGCTATTCCAAGGGAAAGAGAGGAAGAGAAGTTCTTTGAGAATCATCCAGGGAGAGCGCGAGGCAAAGAGAGAGAGAGAGAGAGAGAGAAGAGAGAGAGAGAGAGAGAGAGAGAGAGAGAGAGAGAGAGAGAGGATCTGCATCTTTAAACACCGAATAACCTACTTACCAATTTCGTTTGCACAAGTATATATATTTTAAGATGAAAGAGTTGGAGTCACAGAATATCGTATCAGGAGACAAATATAGGTCAGAGGCCGCTGGTGTAACATAAGAATAATGCACAGTTGGACAGATTAAAGGGAAATCGGCAGAGAGTGAGAGAGACTGTAGCTCATCTACATCTTTAGACTCCATAGGAGTACATATTATAAGCTGGGAATTGGAGCCATTCACGAGCTGTCAATCACAACTCAGATCTGAATACATGTCAGAGACATGTATTCAGATCGACAATATTTAAGGGAATCTTCACAAGCAATAATTGATTAGCTATCTGTGTGTGTGTGTGTTGTGTGTGTGTGTGTGTATGTGTGTGAGAGAGAGAGAGAGAGAGCTTTCAGGGGATTTGTATCCTTAAACCTCAATGACCCACCTCCTACAACGATTTTGTTCAGCATTCAAATATCAGACGGGACCTGAAAATAACCAGAATTGTTTGCAAAAAAAAAAAAAAAAAAACTCAGATTCACATTTCTGGAATTCTTCACTGTCAGTTTTGATATACATACACACACACACACACACACACACACACACACACACATATATATATATATATATATATATATATATATATATATATATATATATATATATATATATATATATATGAAAATCCATCTCATTTATAACTATTATTTATAAACGGACAACAAAGACTGAGAAGTCTCTTTAATAAAAGAAAAGCATATAAACACACACAGCATAGGCCGTTATCAAGAATAGTTCAGAATACACAAAAAATCTCTAGTGATATATATATATATAATTATTTATATATACATATGTATATATATATATATATATATATATATATATATATATATATATATATATATATATATATTCATTAGAGTTTTTTATATTTTCTTAAGTATCCTTGATAACGAACTATGCTTTAAAGATTTTCCTTTGGCTTTTGCGTCATTCTGTGACCACTATGTGATTTTTTTGCTGTAAGTTAATGCCACTTATGAAAACAATATTGCCATACAGACAATAGCAGTAAATAATTTGATTATGCAATCTGCAAAAAGTGAGAAATCATCACAGCTATGTAATCTGAAAGTGAAACTTGAAAACTTGCTAACTTAGAAAGTTTTCCCACCGGAGTTTCCTCTTTGACACACCAGTAAAGTTCGAACGAAGGAGTAAATCATTTTTATTTTTGTGAACAAAATTGTAATGCTGAATTTCACTCAAACCGTCGGATAACAAACAATGTGCACTGCATACGTACGGTGCTTTAGTACGAAGAAAATTAGCAGTACTATGTAATCATTACCGAACCTAATCATTAAGGGGACAAGTCCCGTCAGTTTTCCTCATTTTTTTCAATGGAAATGCCCCATGAAAAGTCAATGGTGCCTCTTCAGTGTTCACCAGCAGCTTTTTTTTTTTTCCACCAGTTTTTTCATGGAAGGTCCCCATGTTGAAATTAGTACCCCTGGGCCAAATGACAATCAGACACGGTTGACGACCCAATGCCAGGCAAGAAGGAATACAGCCAGGAATCCTTAACAAAAGCATCTGGTTCCAGTATTGTCACACTGGAACCATTTGCAATAAAGAAAAGCAAGAAGTATGAAATAGTTCAAGGGGGTCTTGTACCCAGCTCATATGAAAATATCTAAATTTGAAGCTTAATGGTGACAATATTGATATTTTTGAGGTAAACAGGGAAATTGTAAAATGTTGTGGCAGACAACCGAAAATATCCCCTCAGAACAGTAATATGCTCCTGGTAGAGAGTATCTCCCCAGAGGAAAGCATGAAGTTGATGAGTTTGTCGACCCTTGCGGGAGTTACGGTGGAGTGCACTCCCCACTCCAGCTTGAACTGCAGCAAGGGTTTGATTTATGCCCCTCAGCTAATGGGTTTCTCTGAGAAGAAACTTTCAAATGAATTGAAAGATCAGGGTGTAATCAAGGTGAACAGGATCACAAAGAAGGTGGATAGAGATCGGATACCTCAACCTACCTTGATATTGACATTCAATACGCTAAGACTCCCAGAGTATGTCTCTGCAGCCTGGCATAGATACAAAATAAAACAGTACATCCCAAGGCCCAGAAGGTGTTTCCATTGCCAACGTTTCGGACACATCCTTCAGACGTGCCGGTCAAAAATACAAGAAAATCCTGCGGTTTGTGTCAACTGTGGAGATGATGAGCATGGTACGTGCACAAGGGAACCTAAATGTGTTCACTGTGGTGAGGGACATGCATCATCATCTCAACAGTGTGATATATATTTATTTGAAAAAGAAATTCAGGCATTAAGAGTGACGGAAAGGATAACTTTTAAGGAAGCAAGAGAGAGCAAAAGCTAAGATTGTAAGACCTGGTCTAAGTTTTTTGCCTCAGTAGTAGTAAAACTTAGAAACCAACAGAAAGAGACAAATAAACTAACGAAAATAAGAAGCACAAAGGTAGAGTAAAAAAAAAGAATCGCTGAAAAGACGCCTAACAGATTCATCAGAATCTATTGATGATGGTAATGCGAAGACAAGGTTCAGTAGAACCAACAAGGAAGACGTCAACTTAGAGCTAAGAAAATTTTGAAGTGTCAGTTGAGACACACCCTCCACCATCTGCCTCTTTGGAGGCGGGGCCAGCACTCGCTGGCCTGGTGCCAGCTTCTGTTGGTGCCAACTCCTCTTTGGAGGACAAACCAGCAGATGCTGGTCCCCCAGCGCCAGTCCTTGCTGGTGCTTCTGCCTCTTTAAAGGCAGAGCTGGCTACTGCCAGCAATAGCAAGACAGTTGAGGAGGTCTCTTTAGGGAACACCGCTGCTCTCTCTGTCTCGATTGAGACAGAGAGAAAAGAAACTAAAGAACCCCTCAGTGTCAAAGACACTGAAGGAAAGGATGTTGGCTCTTTCAAGGTGGTTATTCCCCCCAAGAAGCCAACAAAACTGCCCATTAAATTGCCCTCCCCAAGTAGAAAAAAGAACCTTCCCAGTTTTGTAAAAAGGAACCATATTGATGGTCCCAGACAGAAATAAATTCACTTCCATAATTCAGTGGAACTGTCAGGGACTCCGAGCATAGTATTAGGAAGTGAAGCTTTTGCTCTATGAGCATTTTCCTGTTGGGGTATGTTTGCAAGAGACCATGCTAGGTGAATATACCCCTTGTCCTAGGAATATGTTCACTTTAGAACTGAATTTGATTTGAAGTGGGAAATCACCGTGATCCTCATCTATATCCGTCGAGATACTCCACACTACAAAGTAAAACTAAACACTCCACTTCAAGCTGTGGCTGTACGGATTAATTTAAGAAGGCAATATACTATATGTTCCTTTACATTCCACCCAATAGTCATGTCTCCTGAGAGGACTTAATATCCTTAATGTGGCAGCTACCAGAGCCATTTCTTCTTCTTGGTGACTTCAACAGCAGACATCCATTGTGGGAGATGTAACATCAAACCAAAAAGGGAATATGATGGCATCTATCGTAGAAAATGAAGATATAGGCCTTCTTAATACTGGAGAACCTACTCATTATCACATTCAGACTGGTACTGTCTCCTGCATTGACCTTTCAATTTGTAGCTCTAACTGCAGTGTTGATTTTAGTTGGAGAACAAGTGCTGACTGGCATACCAGTGACCATTCCCCAATTATAATCAGCACCAATGATGGTCCACCTAGCCCAAGATCACCACAATGGTGCTTAGAGAAAGCAAATTGGAAAAAATTCAAAGATATGAGCGAGTTGGAAGGGGATGCCAAAGATTTCCCAAGTGTAGATGACGCCATTGATCTACTCAGTGGAACTTTCCATACTGCTGGCTTACATTCAATTCCTTGAAGTAAAGGACTTTTCAGGAGACGGCCAGTTCCATGGTGGTCAGAAGAATTAAGGCTGCTGCATTGAGCTACAAGGTCATCACTGACCAGGTGCCGTAGACATCGCACTGTGGATAATGTCATCACTTATAAACAGTGTAGGGCACGATTTCGAAAAGCTATGAAAGCTGCCAGAAGACAATCATGGGCAGGATATGTATCCTCTATTAACAGCAGAACACCAGTCAGCAGCATTTGGAAGAAAATAAGAAAAATTCAGGTAAATTTACACCCAATCCTCCTCCAGTCCTTAAAGTAAATAATAATCATGTCACTGATGCCACAGAAGTTAGTAATATATTTTCTGAACACTTTGCTCGAGTCTCTGAAAAATCAGATAGTTCCCAGGACATCATTTCAGAATGATGGAAGAACAACAGGTCCGTGACTTTTCATCAAACAAAAGTGAATCTTACAATATGCCTTTTTCTGAAAGGGAATTTGACTCTGCTTTAGCCAGGAGCAAGAACACTGCCCCTGGCCCAGATGAGATTCCTTATGAAATGTTTAAACACATTTCAAGGAACACAAAACTTTTTATAATCAGCATTATCAATAGAATATGGGATGAAAGCAGCTACCCTAGCATATGGGAATTGGCAACCATGTTACCATTTCTTAAGCCTGGAAAAGATCCTCTCTATGCAGCAAGTTACTGCCCCATTGCGTTAACTTGCTGTTTGTGTAAATTAATGGAAAAAATGGTAAATGTAAGGCTGATGTGGTATTTAGAGCACAATAGTATCTTAACACCTTCTCAGTGTGGCTTTGAAAAATGCACTCCACACTGGATATCTTACTGCAACTTGAAACCTATGTCTGTGAAGCATTTGCCTCCAAACAACACCACGTGACAGTGTTTTTGATATAGAAAGGAATATGACACTGCTTGAGACATGGAAATCTCAAGACAATGCATAATAGTGGTCTATGAGGAAAATTACCTTTATTTGTCAGATCATTTTTACATCGTAGGTATTTTAAAGTTAAAGTTGGCAGTACTGTATCAGAGAAAAGGTGCCAAGAAGAAGGTGTTCCCCAGGGCAGTGTTCTCAGTGTAACACTTTTTGCTCTGGCTATAAACAGTGTTACATCTGTTATTCCAAAAGAGGTCTTAAAGACGTTATTTGTGGATGACCTGTCAATATCTTTGCTGCCACCTGGATGACTGTAGCCGAAAGAAAGTTACAATTAACGATAAATAAAATAACAAGTTGGGCTGAGAAACAGGGCTTTCAAATCTCTGTAAGCAAGACTACTGCTGTCCACTTCTGCCGGATTAGGGAGTACATCCTGATCCAGACCTCTATTTGTATGGCCATAGAATCCCATGTGTAGAACAAGCACGTTTCTTAGGCCTAATTTTTGACAGCAGAATGACTTGGGTCCCCATATCAAACATATCAAAGCAAAGTGCCTAGAAGCTCTACACATCTTGAAGGTGCTGTCTCATACCAGTTGGGGAGCTAGTAGAAATCTTATACTAAAGCTTCATAAAACCTTAATCTTATCAAAGCTGTCATACGGTTGTGAAGTATATTCTTCAGCCTCTCCATCTAACTTAAAAATTTTAGATTCTGTTCATCATTCAGGTATTCATATAGCCACAGGAGCTCTTCGTTCATCACCAATATCTAGTTTGCTCGTTGATGCAGGAGAAATACCCCTTGAACTCTATCGTCAGTTATCATTACTTCGATACTGGTTTAGAGTGCAAAGACTTCCCAAATCTCTGGCATTTGCTGTGGCAAACAGAAATATTTTTAACAGTTTTTATGAAAATCATCCAAGGTATCCTACCTTTTAGCTATAGAATTAAAAGATTTTAGAGGATACAAATATTGGAAAAATCCCCATACTTCCTTTTGTGTATCCCATTACTCCTGTCTGGAAGTTACATGCTGTGAAATTCTGCAGGTACTTCAGTGGAGCAAAGGGATAAATCTGATGAGGAAATGAGGGCAATATTTTTAGAGCATGCTTCAGAGCATATGGATACAAGATTTATATTTACCAATGGTTCCAAATCCAATGCTGGCGTTGGTTATGGAGTTTTAGTGAATCTTTTAACCGAAGAGGTGCGCTTCCTTCAGTTGTTTTTCAAACTTTACAGCTGAGCTGTATGGCATCTTAGTAGCACTGGAACATATTGCAACACTCCCAGTGTCTAGCTACACAATATTTTGTGACTCTAAAAGTTCCTTAGAGTCCCTGGAAGTCTTCAATACTGATCATCCCTTAGTGTTGAAGATCTTGCAGTGGATCTTCTTGCACCATTGTAGAGGAAGCGTTGTTTCTTTTTGTTGGGTTCCTGCCCATGTGAACATATCAGGAAATGAAAGGCAGACCAGCTAGCCAAATTAGCAGCACAAATTCTGATACCCAGAAAATGTCCTGTTCCATATCGTGGTGCATTCCATATTATATGGAAATCCATCCAGCAATTATGGGCACCTCAGTGGGACAGAGTAGGCCCCAATAAAATGAAAGAAACCACTAGTCAGATACACCCTTGGAAATATGACCTAATGCCAAGGAAGTGGGAGGTTGTATTGTGTAGATTACTTATTGGCCATACACGTTTAACTCACGGCTTTGTGATGAATGGGGAGAATGAGCCCTTCTGTGACAATTGCTTGGTTCCACTGACTGTTAGGCATTTGCTGGTTGAGTGTCCCATTCTGGTGGAACTTAGGAATCTTTTTTTATCAAATAGCAGTGAAGCAGGTGGTATTATAACATGGCAAAACTGTTGAGAGAAAGTATATGTATTAATAATGTTATCTCTTTTATCAAAGAAGCTGGTCTTCTCAAATATATTTGACAGCTGTGCTGTGTTAGTATATATATATATTTTTTTCTTAAGTTATACTGTTTATCGGATCAAATTTATTAATAGTTCTTTTTAGCAGAATTTTAAATATATATTTATTTATTTATTTTAGTTAGTTTTCTTTTTTGTTTTTTCTTTTTAATAAAATTTATATGTAGTTCTGTTTAGCAGAATTTTAATTTTGATTTTTATAATATACTATAAAAGTGAAAAGATCACATTTAGTATTCGGCGTCGGTGACCCTGGTAGTTGTGACGCCAGATAACCCACTATTAATCAATCAATCACGCTGGTGAGGTCATTAGTGTTGTTCATAAAGAAATTAATAAAATAGGAGTCATACATTTCTCACTGGGCCTTACCTCCGTGAATCAGATCGTACTAGTGCTCTACCTTTGAAGTCCACAATGACACTGATCGCATGAGAGGCTGGCTGGATCTTTTACTCAACCTGTGCGCATGTGCCCTCGGTACAATTTGATGGCATTGTTCCTTTTATGTTACATATTTTATTATTTTCTTATTTTTTTTTTTCATTTCATGTTATTCTCTTTCCTCACAGGTAAATAACATTTTGTCGATATTACGTTATATTCTTTGATGATGTATTATGGAGAATTACTTGAATATCTGCCGCACAGAAGCTGTGATAAAAAGGTTGTTTATATAACATATAAAGATTATGAGCCTCTCGCAAGATAATTTGTCGGATGCACTCGATAAAAACTAACAAATTTACGAACTCAAGTCGCTCAAACGTACACTACCGTGCAAACGCAAAAGCACACGCACACACAACACCCATCCACACACACACATACAGACATATACAGTATATATATGTATATATATGTATATATATATGTATATATATGTATATATATATTATATATATATATATATATATATATATATATATATATATATATATATATATATATATATATATATATATATATATATATATATATATATATATATATATATATATATATATATATATATATATATACTGTATATACATACACACACACACACTAGCTGACCAATATAAATATACTGTATATACACACACACACTGGCTGACCAACCCGGTGCTGCCCGGGAAAACTCTAAATGGCAACTGATAAGCTCTCTCTCTCTCTCTCTCTCTCTCTCTCTCTCTCTCTCTCTCTCCTCCTCCCAACACCCCTTCTACTCTCTCTCACTTCCTCTCCCTCTCACTCTCTCTCGCTTTCTCACACTCTCTCCCTTTCCTGTTAAGATAGTTGCTTCAGTTACTTTTACATTGCCCAGCTTTTTTTACATTTTATATTTCACCCCTTCTCACCCCCATTTCTATCAGGGCTGAACTTGGACTTAAAGGGCATCGGGAGCATCATTATTCATCTCAGCAGCCTCAAAAACTATTGATTAGACACTAATATCTGTCATTTTTGACATTTTATTTTTCACCCTTTCTCACCCTTCTTGTCTATTGGGGCTGAACTTGGACTTGAAGGGCATTGAGAGCATCACTATTCTTCTCAGTGACTCGAAAACTATGGATTAGACACTAATATCTGTCATTTTCGATTATTTTTACATGTCACCCCCTTCACACCCTCTTCCTATCAGGGCTGAACTTGGTCTTGAAGGGCATCAGAGTTCCACTATTTATATCGGCGACCTCGAAAAACTAGTGATTAGACACTAATATTTGTCTTTTTATTATTTTTACATGTCACCCTTTGCACCCCTTCTCACCTCACTTTCTATTTGGGCTGAACTTGGACTCAAAGTGCATCGGGAGTGTCACTATTTTCTCAGGGACCTCGAAAACTATGGATTGGACACTAATATCTGTCGTTTTGGTTTTGTTTACGTCACCACTTTCCCACCCCCTTCTGATGCCCCCATCCTATCAGGGCTGAACTTGGACTTGAAGGGCATCAGGAGTATCACTATTCTTCTCAGGGATCTTGAAAACTGTGGATTAGGCATTAATATCTGTCATTTTCTGTAATTTTTGCATTTCACCCCCCTTCCCTCACCCTCCCTTTATTGCCAGTGATGTCTTACCCTGACAGTGTTCTTTCCCAGATGGTAAGTCATATGTATACCAAGTTTGGTTGAAATTGTTCAGTGTGTTTCAAAGTGTATGTGGAACATGCACACATACAGCCATTGTTTTATATATATATATATATATATATATATATATATATATATATATATATATATATATATATATACAGTATATATATATATATATGTATATATATATATATATATATATATATTATATTTATATATATATATAAATATATATATATATATATATATATATATATATATATATATATATATATATATATATATATATATATATATATACACGCACACATTTTTTTCACCTGGCTCCTCTTTCACCTGGAGAGAGGTGGCCAGAAGGATTTTTCATTTCGGTTTAATCAGGTATCTCTACAGACACATAACGCTATATTGTGGGGGTATGTATATATATATATATATATATATATATATATATATATATATATATATATATATATACATATATATATACGTATATATATACATATGTATATATGTATGTATATTGTATATTATGAAAGTAACAATTCTCTCTCTCTCTCTCTCTCTCTCTCTCTCTCTCTGTTTGACGTAACACTTCCATCATCTTTCATGTAGATGATTATATCGATTTAATTTACCTCATACTTCCTTTAAAAATTGTTGGTATCACACGTGACTTCAGCCAATCTTGTAAAAAATGCTGTCAATATTCTTCGTTCATTTTGAGTCTTTTTGGGAATAATGAAATTTACGCTGACAAGTGAAACGCCTTTTCCTTCGCAAGAGCAATCATCCGGATTGTTTTAACTGGTTGTCAGGACAGTATGTGGCAGGTGCGGAGATACTGCCAAACTGTCCCTCTACCACAAGCAATAGTGATTGGCTGGACGAGGCCGGCTCATTCCCCAAAATACAATTCTTCCCTTTCCATGGAAATACATGAAAGATGATGGAAGTAATTGGTGGTCGATAGACGCGTCAGCTATGTTGGGCATGACTCTGACAGTACTTGTCACTGATACCATTACCTGACACGTTGAAATATGGCTCTGTTCTGGACCGACTGCTCTCATCCCACCAAAGCGTATTTTGATCAGCTCCTGGGAAACGATGGACCTGAACTTCAGTGCTCTGTTATTTTGCTGGAACAGACCACCGCTTGTTTTAATTAATTTCAGGTCAGGTTCCATTCAATAGGAATTTGCAGAAATGCTGTGACGGATTGCAAATGGCTTCTGGCGATGATTGTCCACGTGTTTCGTCAAAGGTATTTGCTCTAGAGCCGTTGGAATGGAAACTGGGTTTGTATTCCATTTAATCTGCAAAAGAAGACCTGCGTGGTTCTGGACAACAAACCTGGTTTGGTTGGTAAAGTTTTTTGTTCGAATGGGCTGACGTTAGTAGAGGTCTGCACGCTTGTTAGTGTATTGCAGAAGTAAATCTAGAAAACAGTCTGCTTTTAAACAGATCGGGTGTCTTTCAAAAGAATGAGGAAAGTTATTGTTTTATAGTCTGATAGAAATGGATACTGCATCACGGTCCAAAGCCTAACGAGAACTGCCTGATATCAAGATCTTCCTGTTACTGTCAATATTTGTAAGGTGGTGAATAATGTGTACCTCCCGAACGAAAGTGAGATACAGTGCGGTAAAATCCTCAGTAACCAATAATAAAGATAATTAAGCAAAAAAAAAAAAAAAAAAAAAACTTATTGGAAAGATTTGAGCAGCGACTGGAGCGGAAACTGCTATTTCAAGGGTAATTATGTAATTAACCCTTTGCTTTGAAGCAGTAGTACTTCTAGAGTTCTTTTTTTTCACGAGTGGAATAATAACTGTGAGAAGAAGTAAAAGATGTTTTCGGTATTATTAACTGCTATACATGTGGGATAATTATATAGTCTAATCCACTGTCAAATTAGTGGATCGCTTGCATTCAGTGAATTCTCTTTTATCTAAAAGCCTAGTTCCTCGTTGGACGGGTCGATATCGTTCTTGGATAGCACTTTTACTGGGCCTGCGTTCGATTCTCCGGCCGGCCAGTGAAGAATTAAAGGAAATTATTTCTGGTGATAGAAATTCATTTCTCGGTATAATGTGGTTCGAATTCCACAATAAGCTGTAGGTCCCGTTGCTAGGTAATCAGTTGGTTCTTAGCCATGTAAAATAAGTCTAATCCTTCGGGCCAGCCCTAGGAGCTGTTAATCAGCTCAGTGGTCTGGTTAAACTAAGGTATACTTATCTAAAAGCCACCTTAACTGTGTAGTGGAAGACAATTTCAAATATCGTAAGCCTCTTTAGTTTCGCAACAGCCCAAGCTTCTATTTTAAGTCTCAGAAATGCGAGGACTTTGAAATCCTTATTTCATTTTATTTCAGTATTGATATTTTACATTGCTAAACAATGCAAGTGCTGTTGTTTAGGTTTTGATGTGAAACACCTATTTTACACCAGAGCATGAATGTGCGCACGTGTATATTAGCACTGCATGGGGATAGCCTAACTCAGTCTTTATCATTACTTTTGTCACTTTCATTACTTCATTGATTTAAGGCTCATTGGCAAGCCTCTCTCCCTAAAAAAACAAGGACTAAATAGTATACAGATAACGAGGGCAAAAAAGGTAATGTGTAATCGACCATCTTTAAAAATACACTGAAAATTTTAAAGAGTTGTTTTTGTTTTTACTGTTAAAACATCAGGAGCGGAAAAGTCTGTAATGAAATGGGATATTATTTTTTATTCTGTCAAATTTGAAAAAGTAAACCACTATACGAAAAATAAATCTTGAAAGATAAGTAAAATTATGGAAAACAGCTGTTTTTTTCTTCAAGTTTTGTAGAAGAGGTTATATAGCCTTGTTTTTCTCTTATTTCGTTCCCCCCAAAAAGTTTGTGATAGTATAAAATAGGTACTTATCTCTATTCAATCAAAAAAGATAAGGGTTTGAACACAAACGGTAATGTAAAATGTAGAAAAATATCGACAGATCTCAATTCCTTTGTTTCATTTATATTTGAATTGTAAAACTTCATTTCAATCTTTAGTAAGCCTATCAAATATATTGTTCATTTATATATTGATGCTAGTGCCAACATACACAGAGATTTCTACACTCTCTCTCTCTCTCTCTCTCTCTCTCTCTCTCTCTCTCTCTCTCTCTCTCTCTCTCTCTCTTCTCTCTTGCGCGATTTTGCACTCACCACACGTAAAACGTTATTTCTGACAGCTATGCATCATTCTTTGCTTTTATTTTTTTTTTTTTGTATGGTCATTGTATCTCAGAGTATTTCTTGTTTTTCTGTTCTATCTAAGGACTGAAGTACAAAGGAGTTGCTCTCATTTGTAATGACTGATACCATTGGAATGGCATTTCAGTTTCAGAGTCAGGTACGCTGTCAACAAACCTATGGATGACATTGCTAACTCAAGTACGATTGCATTGTTTTTGCCATTATCTTCCTTTAGCTGACGCAGTTTGGGTCTCTCTGGGTAGGTCCTAGGATAACGTGCTACGTTTTTTTTTGTCAACATGTCCCATGCATCTAAGAAACGTCATTGGTAGGATAATATCAGAGTGCAAAACAGTGTTAGCTTAGTTTACATAGGGTAGACAATAATGTTGGAGTGGGTTTCACTGTTAGGCTCTTTCAATTCAGGTGTTAGTGGATAACCATTGCTAAGGCAGAATTCATTGAATAGCCATTTACTCCCCAATATTTAGTTGATTTTGATAATCTTATTTGGTTTTACCTCATGGTTTGGTGTTCCTTTGTTATCCCATTACCACTGCTGCACCAGATGTCACCAGCTATGAATTCAGAGTCGTGTCTTTAGGTAAACCAGTCACTTGAAAGGGTCAGATGTCAATGTATGTGAGTAATCTCTGAAGATGCTGTGCAATCAAGGGAAGATGCAGTGCATTACTAACCTCAAATAATTCACCCTACATTTTAATTAATTTATATTATCTATTTAATTATAAATTTATTCATATATCTTTTTTCTTTTCTAATAACTGATCTCTTCTTTGTGTATTTCGTATTATCTTCTGTAACTTCATGCAAATGAATACCATATTCTCTGGAATCTTGAATTTCAAGTCACTGGCACCTGTAGGCTTGTTCCATATAAAAGGGGGCTTATCTTTTGAACAAGGATAATATACTTTGGTAGTCCAGAAACTCAAGATTGACATGGCAAGGCCAGATCTCGCTGCATAGATAATTCTGAGCCAAATATCACTAGTTTTACTTACGTGCAAAAAATTACGTTACATCCATTACAAGGTCTACGCTTAGTCACTAATTCACAATTTATGCGTCGAATCTTTGACAGATGCCCCTGGATAAGGGTATTTTGTGAGTTTCTCTCTAGAGGTTGTGTTTCTGGGATAAATGCTTCATGTGGAACTCCGTAGGGGGTAGTATTCAGTGCACCTTTGGGTGCATTTGTCAGGCATTACTAAAGGCTCTTTGCAGCGTCCCGTCGACCCCTAGCTGCAACCATTCATATTTCTTTCATCACGCTATCCACCCTTCCCTAACAATTATTTCATAGTGCAACTGCGATATATTCCTCCTGTTACACCTTTCAAACCTTTTTGCTCTCAATTTCCTTTCTAGCGCTGAATGACCTCATAGGTCCAGCGCTGGGCCTTAGGCCTAAACTCTATATTCCATTCCATTTATATGTGAACATTTCTTCACCAGATGCCACTAAATCAGAAGTTTCATATGAAGCATAATTGAATAAAGATTGCTTCATCATGGATTATCAGAGGCTTTGCTGTGCGATATGTTGCTCCGATTCTCTTCAGAAAAAATGCCTTCATAAATAGCAGGAACTTGTGATTTCTTTTCGTATGTGCACAAGTTCCACACAAGACGAAAGACAATACAGATCTTTGTGACTGAGGAAAAAGACTAACCATTTTATGTTTATTATCCTTTCCATTATGGCTGATTTTAGTTTAAGTTTCCTTTAAAAGAAAACTACTGAGATGGATTTGTCTGTCCGTTCGCACTTTTCTGTCCGCCCTCAGATCTTAAAAACTGCCGAGGCTAGAGGGCTGCAAATTAGTATGTTGATCATCCATCCTCCAATCATCAAACATACCAAATTGCAGCCCTCTAGCCTCAGTATTTTTTTTAATTTTTATTGAAGGTTAAAGTTAGCCATAATCGTGGATGTGGCATCGCTATAGGACAGGCCACCAATGGTCCGTGGCAGAAAGTTTCATGGGCTGCGGCTCATACAGCATTAAACCCAGACCACCAAAAGATAGATCTATTTTCGGTGGCCTTGGTTATACGCTGTACAGAAAACTCGATTGCGCCGTTTCTTCGGCGCATTTCTTACTCGTTTGTATTAAGGCTTACAATTGTGATAACCACTAGTAAGGATACAAGTATGAAAGATGAATAGTACAGAAGCACAGTCATAGGCAAAGGAGACGTCATCACCAACTGTCGAATCCCTGAGGCGTCAAGGATCTTGGGTGCAATAGAACCTATGTGAGTGCTTGTTAACTCCAGTGTTCCAAATAGGTCACATTACAGCCACCTGGCGGACTGACTCTGAGATTTATAATACCATGAAATATGTTGTGAAAAGTCACATATGTGACGTTAGTTTTTCTGTATTAAAGAGATAAATAAATTTTAAAATGAGTTTTTCAAAAGATCTTAGAAATGTATTTGCTGTTGTGAGTGTTGATTTTTTGTTTCTTTTTAGTCCTAATTATTTTGTGAGTATTGTGAACAATACTTAAACAAGAGGATACTCCTTAAATAAAACAAAATATATTTAAATGAATTTGCATGAGATACACGGATAAAAACATTCTGACGGTTCTCAAAAACATTGGATCTCGCATGATTACTTGAACTCATTATGGATTAGTTGTCCTGCTTAGTGTTTTAGGTAATAAATATCTGTGAAATCAGAATTATAACCATGCCTGTAATATCAAATTCGTCTTCATTGTGATGAAAGCCCATAGCTCTCTGTAAGAGAGATTGAAATTAGCTTTAAAAAATCAGCTTGGAAAGTAGAGAGAGAGAAGATTACCAAGACGTTAACCGTATCCTTGAAAAAAAAAAAAAAAGAAGGATAGTATCACTCTGCGTTCAGGCAAAGGAACAACCACGCATTACTTTAAACCAAAACTGCTTTCCCTCCTGTACTGAGAACCACTCTGCCACAAGAGAGGGTCGCTCACAGAAAGCGATAAGATCCAGATAAAAATTCACTGAGAGTTTATGGTTCAAATGGAAATCTTTCGCTTGCGTTTGCCGTTTGGAGTCACGGTCCTTTTATCTCCTGTCACCCGAGTGAACTCTGTGAAAGGGTTGCACGGGAGGGGAAGACGCAAAAAAGGGCCTTTTCCCGTCTGAGAAGGCATCGTGCTTACCCCATATGAAAAATGGGATAAAAGCACGTTAAACGAAGAATGGTAACTAGCCTTTATGGTATACGAGGCGCTCTTTGGAGTTAGGTGGTGTGAAGACAGGTTCAGAGTAACTCCCCCACCCCTTAGTATTTCTTATTAATTTTAGCCTTGTTTGTTAATCCATTTTGTTTTACTTAGGTCCATATAAGATCCAGTCTAGATAAGAAGGCAGGGTGAGAAACAAGGGCACGTCCTTCTCCCCACCCTCAGGAGAACAGTAAAGTGATAATATCAACTGGGGCTCTGAGGGCGCCAGAAGAGCTGGAATACCTAGGTCTGCTTGAATGAGAACTATGAGACAAGCAAGACATGAGTGGCGGAACGTTACAGAGGTTCTTTTCTTCGCACGGTATTGGAAGCGATGATGATGATGATATCGGTATGATAATCACCATAACCATCATCAATATTATTATTCATTATGAGGCAGCTGTCACTGCTGGTTTTGTTGATTATATCTAATCATAATCATCGAAATAATGAAATTAGCCTCATAAACTGAAGGCTCTGTGATACAATTGACATCAACAGTGGCGTCAAGTAGCGCCTCCAGACATCAGCCTTCCTGATCTCCGAGATGTTCGGGTGATGACATCTGCTTTTGAGAGTCAGTAGCTGCTGTCATGATGCTTGGACTACCCAGGTATTGTACACGTCGCAGCCATGAATGAGTGACAATTCCTAGTATTTTAGTCCCGGAAGTGCTTGTTGCGTCGGCTTTATTAAATGACTTCGCATGCAAAGTTGCTCTTTGTCCTTATGACGTAATCGATTTGACCTTTGCCGTCATTATCCTTGAGCTTTCTACGGAAGCGGATGTTTGTGATGATCTCGCATTGTGGACAAATATTCATGTTTCGCCTTGATGCACGAGTATAGGTCGTATTTATTAATGAGATAGTTTCTGACGATTCTTGTTTGAAACACTGTGACCTTTAATGGTTTAAAGTTGGAAGAATTTTCATGAAGCAACGTTATTGTTACTTTGCATTTGGTAAGTCTTTTCTTTGATTTGAAATCACGTTTGCATCATTGCCTGCATTATACAGTAATCCTACAGTGATATCAGTCATAAGAACTTGATAAGATGAAGCACAGTCAGATTTCGATAAGATGAAGCACAGTCAGATTTCGTTTGCTTGAATTAAAAGAGTATTTAGATATATAACTTAGAAACTTTTCATTGAAGCTACTGTAGGTCAAGGCTGTCTCAAAGTTAATTCAAAATTTTCATTGCATTCCTTTTCTCTTTTCGACATTTTAACATGAAGTTCTTATATCACCCTTACCCTTCTGTTTGCATTACTCTGTTCTCTGTATTGCGGACTATTTATATCCTTCTCATTCTTACTCGCACTGTTCTTCATCTTTGTGTATCTCAAGTGGCGAAACATTCAACTTTCCCTCTTTGAATAAATCATCTATCATGCACTTGTACTTGTTCTCTAGTGCCTGAAAGGCATACATTTATTTAAGACTCCAAAACATCGTACTTGATTCCCTTTATGGTTTTTGCAAATAGCATTACAAGGTATGGATCTGCTGCCCCCATGCACCCTCCATTTAATGACTTTCACTCTACATAGAGGGATACTCTTATTTTATTTTTCCTGTATCCCACTGCAGTGGAAAGCGTAATCGCTGTTGACCTCAGGACGAGGTTCATCTGCAATTAAATGGGCGTTTCTTCCTATCAAGGGGTCCACAACCCTATTTGGAACCCCTCTTCCTTGAGGGTGGCACTTTTGTCATTGCGTTTTATAACCTTTATTTGTCTGGTCTTCTGGTTTGTGGTGCTGCATTTTTGAGAGCACATGTACTTCCCTGCTTTCCATAGTATTGTTGAGTTGTTCTTTATCTTTATGTGTATTTTCACTCTTGGACCAATGTGTCATCTCCAGTCTCTACCTCCACTCCTCTAGTATTGGTATTTCTCTTCTGCACTGCAGATTGTTTATCGACAATGATATCATATGATATTTGTTTTATGTCTCAATAACTCTCTCTCTCTCTCTCTCTCTCTCTCTCTCTCTCTCTCTCTCTCTCTCTCTCTCTCTCTCTCAATATGAGACCACCTTGACGTGGTGAGGGGGCTCTTGAACCCCAGGAATTTGTTTCTGGGTTCGAGTCCAAGAGTCTCATATGCCATCGTATATTGTTTTGGATTAGATATGTGGAAATTTCCACTTTTGATCAAATTTGGTGGACCTGATAAATAGGAAAAGATATCATAGCTTGGAATGGGTTTATATCTGAAGCTAAATAGTGAGAACTGTGGTAGGACCATCAACTACCTGATAGTGTTTGGACCTGAGAGATATCAGGCGGAACTATTCTTTAGGGCTGGACCACGGATTCCAGGGGGGTCTGGTTCTAGGGATAGGACTCTCGGCATTCTATCCGGTTTGCCCATAACATGATTAGGGTGGGGATGATTGTATTCTTGTAATACTCTCAGTCCTAGCAAGCAGGTTTGGCTTACACTTGGGCCATTCTAATCATGTTCATGTTATGCCATCCCCTATGGGGTAGGGTAGGGACGCGGACATTTGGGAGTCAGTTCTCACTTGTGCCATTGGTGGAAGAATAAACCCCATGAAAGGCTGATGATATCTTTTAAGGTTTTCAGGTTTTTTTTTTTTCTTTTTATTTTTTTTTTTTTTCTTCAATCTTAATGATAATTAATGTCAAAGATTTAAGTACCCTGGACCCTTTGATGGTATTGTTCCGGCACAGATGACGACCGATGGAACACTTGAGCAAATCTAGCATGGAAAAATGGACAATTCTCAAATAATCCAAATAATAATCACACTGGTATTAAAACCTTATACCCAATAGAAAATCAAAAAAAGTAAATATCGTCATGACCCAACCTTGACTCACTTCGACTCCCTCTTTGGGAGTGGAAGTTGGTCAAGGTTTCTAACTCATGGAAACTGAGAAAAATATTTCAGCCATAAAATTAGAAAATTCTTATTAAATAGACATTCAACAACAGAAATGTCGTTTAGACAAATAAAGGAAAAAATTGGTTAATAGAAGCCACAACAAAAAAGTCAGTCTGAGGACTATTTGTAAATATAAAAATATTGACAATGTAAACATAAAAGTAAAAAACATGACACTATGAACAGCATTCAGGGTACCATTGTACTTCCTGAAAACAATGAACCAGTCGAAAAAAAATGCTGTTGGACTCTCTTAAAAAAAGATACCCAAATGTCCAAGATTGTGAGGTATATACAACATATAGTAAAAACAACAAAACAAACGTTAAAAATATTAAAATAAAATTTGAATTAAGATTACCTCAAAAATAAAAATATTAGGCCAAAATAGAGAGTTGAGACCCTATGTCCCAAAGCCACTGCAGTGTCAAAATTGTAGTAAGTATGGGCACACAAAGAAAAATTGTCAGAAATGAACCTGTATGTGCTTATTGTGGATCTGACAAACATACCACACAGTGGAAGTGCAGTGAACCAAAATGTGTGAACTGTGGACAAAATCACCATGCAAGATCCAAAGAATGTATGTATTATATATACAATACTGAATTGAAAATACTTCAAGAAAGAACAGGGATGTCTATAAAAGAGGCCAAATTGGAATTAAAAGTTGAGAGGAATGCAAGATCCATCTAAGAAACATTCATATTCCTCAATAACAAGAGCAAAAAATGAAACAAAAACGGAAACAGATAGAAGTAACAAAGCACAAAAAGTAAGTCTCAAGAAAAAATTAATAATTTAGAAATAAAAATAAACTGGTAAAGAATAAAAAAACAGGTACAAATGAGATGGATAATATTTTATCCAATTCATTTGAAATATTAATGCAAATAGAAACACAGGAAGACAATACTACTAAAGAAATAGAAGAGGGTAGATGATAGACTGGAAATTAAAGATAAAAAAAGGCCTTTGGAGAGAACACCACCCAAAAACGAAGAAACCAACTATTAATAGAGAAACATCAGTTAAACCAAAGATAAAGGAGATGAAAAAAGAACATAAACAAAAACAAGCTAAGAATATACCTTTATCTCCTAAAATAATAATAAAACCTATGAAGGCAAATGTCGAGAACACTCAAAGAAGTGAAAGAGAATCATACCATAGATGATAATGATTATGTCATGGGAGAAGAGATTACTCCATCTCCACAATTGGTACAGCAAGCAAATAAATGAGAAATACACATGATAATACTTGTGGATGTAATGATTGTTTCATTGAATTATGCAATAAAAACAAAAGCATAACAAAAGATGGTTTAACAAACATTATAAGAAATTTTATGAAATATAGAAAAAAGAAAACACAGATTTGAGTAACCATGAAAAAGGGTGCATGTGCATTGAGCATTTAGTCTATTATAAAGGAAAAACAGATGAATGTTGTAAGTAAATGATTAGAAAAATTGCAAATTGATAATACACAAAAGAAAATAAAACTTGACCGCTATAAAAAAATATTTTCAATAGTTATATTATACAATGGAACGTAAATGGTCTACAGACCAGATTACACCTAGGAGAAATACAACGGTTATTAAAAGAATATGAACCAATGATAATATGTTTACAACATGTCAACAAAACAATATCAACAATAGGTAAATATACCTTAGTATCTACATCTAGAGAAGAAGAAGGAAATTTAGGTACTGCTATACTGCTCTATATATGTACATAACAAAGTATGTTATGACAAAGTACCTGTAAATTTTACTGACTTGCAAATATCAAGTATTAAAATACGAATAAAAAATGATAATTACATAATTTATAATTATATAACCAACCTAATAAAAGTTATGACATTGATAAACTTAAAGATTTACTTAACAATACCAAGGAACTTACATTAATAGTAGGTGATTTTAATGCTCACAACCCAATATGGGACTGTCATTGTACAAACTCAAATAGAATAGGTAGTAAAATAGAAGAGTTCATGGATTCCAATGACATGTGCTGTATAAATGATGATGAAATTAGCACATATTTTTCAAAAACACATGGAACATTTTCCTCAGTAGACTTAACTTTATGTACAACAAGCATAGTTGACAGATTGGATTGGAATACAGTTGATGACTTGCATACCAGTGATCATTTCCCAATATTAATTTCTTTATTGCAAAATAATCCTGCAAAACATGTCCCTCACTATAACATTTATAAAGCAGATTGGGAGCGATATGAAATGCACACTAGAAATATCCCACCATTTGAATATTTAAAAGACCATAATGAAACTAATAAATTTCTTGTTGATTTCATTAAAAATGCTGCTGATAAAGCAATACCAAAAGTCAAAACCCCATCCAACAAAAACACAAAGTTCCCTGGTGGTCTGATGAGTTAACAGAATTAATAAACGGTGAAACACTCAAAGGGACGATTAGATAATTTGAATAGAAATCATCCTAATAGTTTTTGGTTTAAATATGGACATTTCCACATTACAAAATTTTACTGCTTAGGTGAGTCTGAGAAGGGATCGATTTTTTGGAAGGGGTTCGCATTCAAGCTAATTGTGGGAGTTGCAAAAGTCGCCAAAAAGATAGTTTGGACCTAAGAGATGGTGATGGGATTTTTCCACTGCTATCTTGAGGGCGGAACCATCTCTGGGGATCAGCCCATCGGAATCCAGGGGCTGGTTTTGGAGGTGGGACTCCTGGCTTTTGTCCGGAAGCCCACCAGTACGGTTGGAGTGGGGAGTCAGTCCCCATTAGTGGGGCAGAACTCCCAGCAGGCGGATTGGCTTATACCTGGGCCAAAAGCGTACTGGTGCTATCCAAAAGAAGGGTATGGGGTGGACTGTTGGGAGTCAACTCTCACTTGTGCCATTGGTGGAGAATGCGAATACCTGACTGATCTACGATACTTTCTTGATAACCAAGCAGTTTTGGGTGGGTGGATGAACCAGTTTGTGTGTGGTGGTCTGATGTGTGCATGCTTGGCATCTTGGGGTCTCTTCGTGGGCTTTGGGAGTGTGTTGGGGTGGGGAAGCTGAGCAGTAGAGCTGCCCAGTTTGTCCTTTTGATATGCTGTCGGGGTCTGTGACGGGGGCTCTTGGGTGTCGGGTGTGCACTTTTTGGACCTTTGCATGTGGACTGGTTTAAACTTATGGATTTGGCTTTTAGTTCTCCCTCCCTGGATCCGATGACTTAACGGCACTGGCAACGACTTCTGGCATGAACATGGATATGGGCTTGGCTGTTGGACAGAACCAAACACTGAGACACCAGGGTGTTAATAAATCTAATTGGATTTGATTCAAATAATAGGGTCCTTTATTGCACTAATGTAAACTTATCATTAGATTACGAATGTTTTATACAGTGTAGTAAAGCAATTCGGCAAAGTGGAAAGAATTAAATTAATTCTAGAAAAGATAAGCAGTCATTTTGTGCTTTTATCAAATTTTCCTCTCCCTTGGAAGCTAGTGAGGCACAACAAAGACTCCATGGCCACATTCTAAATGACTCAGTTGTCAGCACGAAAGTGTTTTCAGTGAAAAACAAATGATGAGCCATTTGACTTTGTTCCAAAGGCTGAAGAACATGGACCAGTCCCATGTACCAGAGCTCTTCCTCCCCCTTTATGGCATGTTGCTATCTACAAGGAGGAGGGAAAAATTTGATAAACTTTTTGACAGCTGCTGACTGCATTGAGAGCAAGGTTGGTTCCATTGATGATGATCTTTAGAAACGGTATGGAAAGAATCTTCTAATAAAAGCTGGAAATGAGACTCAACTGTTTTCTGTTAGCTAACTTTAAACCTCCTGAAAGTGGAAAAATTGAATCTATTTCATTTCATCTTACAGATTCTTAATACACTGAAAGGGGATAGTTTACATCAAAAGATTTTGCATGTTTTTAAAGAAAGAGATTCTCCATCGATGCCCTCCTTGTGTATCTCATGTGTAAAAAACTGGGTGGTGATGCAGGGCCTATCCTTTAACCTTTTCCTCCAATTAAACCTGATACCATCATTATTTGGCCATAAAAATAAGAGGATGCAGGTTAAAAATATATTTAAAAATCAAAACCAGTAGTCGCAAATGCTTTGAATATGGCCACATTCAAAACTCTTGGGATAACAATAATAAAAGATGTCCTGTGTGCTCTGCAGAGCACGATAATTTTGATCTAAAAGTAAAGCAGCCCGATAACTGTTTTCTTTCCCAAGGGTGAAAAACACCAAACTCTAGGGCTTGTCCCAGATATAAATTTGAACAAGAAGTGTTGGCAGTGGCAGATAATGAACATATGTCCAGCATTAGTGAAGCAAAGCGCATGGTAATGGGGGGGCAAACAAAAGTGCCAACACAACTGATGCATGCTTCTGTAATAAAACTTATGAAAACTTCCAACAATGTAAGGCCACCAATAACTGTGTCTGATGGAAGATATCACAAACCATAAATCGTTATTTCTCGAACCATAAATAATAATGAAAATCTCCAAACTGGTGAGAAACTTTTGGCAAGTGCTTTGAAGTCCAATACAAAAATTGTACTTCCAAAAGCAGAAAAAATATTATCTTCCAAACATCCACAGCTGTCGATTCATCTCCAAAAATAACCATCCAAAATCAACCAATAATTCAGGAAAATATTCTGAAAATACTTCAAATAAAAATAAGCTAAAGGAACAATCCCAATTAGATAGAGCTAGTTCAAGCCATAAATCGCCACAGCCACAAACAAAGTAATAATAATAAAACTAACAGTTGCAACTACCAAGAAACGCACAAGAAATAGTTCCCCAAGCAATGATAATTTTATAATAAAAACTTCAAATGGGTTCAGTGTTCAGAAGAAGACATCTCTCCTCCTAGAAAGGTGGTTCCAAAAGTAGTTTCAGAACAAAAACATCTGAGTTTTTCAATTCAATCTTGCAGAATGCCCTAAGAATTGCAAAATAGGATTAGTGGTGCACAGAATCATCATAATTCTGAACATCAGGTTCATAATCAAAAAATATGAAGATCAACCAAAGACCCTGAACACCAATTCAAGATGAAAAGGGATTAAGAAAACAATCTCTTATAAAAGGAGAATTTCCACTCCACCCTAGGAACAGTAATCTCCAAGGAGTGGGAAGTAGCACATTTTACCACCTTAGCATTCTTGCTCGATATTCTTCAGTGGAACTGTAAAGGTCTCAGAGCCCGTTCAGCAGAAGACCTTAAAGTTTTAATGCATGAATTCCCCAGGGATTATATGCCTACACAGAAACAATGTTAGGCAACTCTGTTTATAATCCTGGACTAAATTATTCAATATTTAAATCATATCCCCAATTGGTGATCGTGCCCATGGAGGTGCTGCAATTATTATTAATAAATCTTTACAGCACTCCACAATACAATTAAATACAACACTACAAGCTGTCGCAGTTATTTCAGTCATTTTGGAAAAGAGGATAACAATCTGCTTTTATACCTTCCACCAGACCTTGACTTTTAACATTGGAGATATTCAGTCGTTAATTGACCAACTTCCAGCTCCTTTACTCTTGCTAGGTGATTTTAATAACAACCCCTTTGGGGAAGTCAGTTTTTAGATAGTAAAGGGAAATTAATCAAAGACCTTATTGACAGGAATGATGTTCCCTATATAATAATGGGTCAATGACTTTCCACAACATTCACGATAATCATTTTCTGCACTGGACCTTAGTATTTCTTCAACAAAGTATCCACCTTGATTTTAATTGGTCTGTTAATGAAGATTTAAATGGAAGTGATCATTTTACCCGATCCATTTGAAATATGCTCTGAATGCTCCATCTGAAGTTTTACCTAAGTGGAAGGTAGAGGATGCAGACTGGGATAAATTTAGTAAGGGTGTCAATCTAGATAGGGAGTTTGAGTTTTTCATTCTCATCTAGATGCCTATGATTACTTTATTGAATCTACTTTGAAGAGTGCTGGGCTCGATTCCAAAAACAAAAGGCAAACCTCGTAGACCTGCAGTTCCCTGGTGGAATAAGACATGTGGTATTCTGAGGAAAGTGACTAGGAAATGCTACAGACGTTACAAAACTAGTGGCTCCCCTCAGTCTAAATTAATCCACAAACGTCCTTTAGCCAAGCAGTGGCACTATTATAAGAAAGACAAAATAGAATGTTGGCTTTACTATATTAATGGAATAAATTCCAAGACCCCACTAAGAGTGGTGTGGCGCAAAATAAGGAAACTGAGTGGAAAATTTGTTTGTCACCATTACCCTCATTAAAATAAATGACACTCTAATCACAGAGCCCACTGAAGTTGCCAATGAGCTAGGAAAACACTTTTCTAAAGTTTCCAGCCCTAACAATTATTCTCCAGAATTTCAAAGAATTAGGAATTCTGAAATGTGTCTGAAGTTTGATTCAGGAAAATCTGAACCATACAACTACAAATTTTCCTTAAGATTGAGGCGCTCTCCTCAAGTGAATCCACAGCTCCAGGTGAGGATACAATCATATATGAAATTTGAAACACCTCCCAGATGATGCCAAAAATATTTACTGAAGATTATAAACAAAAATATGGGAAACTGAATTTTACCCAAGGACTGGAAAATATCCATAATTGTCCCTAGTTAAAAAGCCTAATAAAGATGTTCCAAAGCCACCAGCTATAGACCAATAGCTCTTACCAGCTGTGTATGTAAGCTGATGGAGAAAATGATAAATACTAGACTGGTTTGGCACCTGGAGACCAAAGGATTACTAACGCCATTTCAATTTGGTTTCAGAAAAACCGTTCCACCCTTGATCCCTTGCTGAGGCTGACCAACCAAATCCAGCAAGGATTCGCCAAACAGTGTCAGACCATTGGCATATTTTTTGACTTGGAGAAAGCATATGACACTACCTGGAGAATTGGCATCATCACAAAAACAATTGCACAAGATGGGCATATGTGGAAGAATGGTCAGGTTTATATATTCCTTTTTATCAGACAGACTTTTTAAGGTAAGAGGGGAAACTCTCTCTCCCAACCTCTTTTATGCAGGAGGAAGGAGTTCCTCAAGGAATTGCATTTTAAGTGTAACACTTTTTCAGTGGCAATAAATAAGTGTGATTGAAAAAATCTCATCCCCTGTTAAATGCTCGCTTTTTGTCGATGACCTTGCAATATACTGCACAGGATATGATTCCTTGTCTGTATGTAAACATTTAAAGGTCTATTAATGCTATTACTAAGTGGGCTGATGAGAATGGTTTCAAATTCTCCTCTTCCAAAACAGTTGCAGTAAGATTCACAGGTGCCGGCGTGTGGAAGAGGTTCCCACACTTAGTTTAAAAGGGTCCATCCTTCCTAACGAGAGTGAAGTTAAATTTTTGGGGATGACCATTGACCATAAATTAACATGGGCCAGCCACATAAATGCCCTAAAGTTAATGTTAAACAATCTATGAATATTTTAAAGGTTGTTTCTGGATTTAGTTGGGGGCTGATAAGAAATCCCTTCTGAGGCTATATGACTCTCTGTGTCGATCTAAGTTAGACTATGGCTGTCAGATTTATTCCTTTTGTAAAACCAAGCTAAAGGAACTGGATGTTGTACACAACATGGGGTTGAGAATACATTTGCAGCATTTTAGAACTTCGCCTGTTGAAAGCATTTATGTCTGACACAGATCATTTACCCCTTGATCTAAGAAGGCAAGAGCTAGGGTTAAGATACATGGCTAGAATGAAAAGTGCTCCCAAAAATCCCTCCTTTCAAGCACTAAAGGAAACAGACTCTCGAAGTTTTTCTGGTACAAGAGCTTCTAAACCATTCCAAATTCGACTGAATGAGGATGTTAGGAATAATCATCTTAAATCCCAGAAAGTCCTGGAAGTAGAATATCCTGTAAATCCTCCATGGCTTATCCCAGAAGCATCAATATGTAGAAACTGTTTAACAAAAAGGACTGCACTGAAGAAGAGATTAGGGAAAATTCTTAGAGCACGATGTTACCCATACTAATTTTACAAAAATTTATACAGATGGATCTAAGTCAGATAGTGGTGTTGGTTTGCTGTTATCCTTGGTGATACAGCGTTACAGCTAAATTACCTGACTCTGCATCAATATTTACTGCCGAATTAACAGCCGTAGTGTCTGCCCTAGATTTAGTTTTTCAAAGTAGTGACTCTAATTTTGTCATATACTCAGACTCTAAAAGACACTTTAGAAGCTATTAAAAATTTAATAGCTTTCATCCATTAATTCAAAAAGTTCAGGAGTGGCTTTTTCGTATATATTGTCGACGTAAATCAGTCTCTTTCTGTTGGGTCCCTTCTCACGTGGGGATTTGTGGAAATGAGATGGCAGATAAGGGAAGCGAAAGGTGCTAGTATTTTATCAGAAAACTCCTTTAGAAAAAAGTGCCTCATACAGATCTAAAGGTCCCATTAGATCTTATATTTTTAAGTAAATGGCAAGAAAGGTGGACTTCTCCTTCTTGCCAATAATAAGAAATATAGAAATATTAGGGATAATGTACTACCGTGGTTTCGTCATTCCAGCTTGACAGACGAACAGTTTTTTTTAACGAGATTAAGGATTGGGCACACTCGTTTGACCCATCAGTTTATTTTAGGAATGGGGCAGCCTCCCAGAGTGTGCTTACTGTGACGAGACACTAACAGTGGAGCACATTCTTTGGTCTGCCCCAGATATTTTAACCAAAAGAGAGATATTTTCAGGGTAAATCCCTGTCTGATATTTTGGGAGATGAAGCAGATATTTCTGCTATCATCTCTTTTAAAAGTGTATTAAAATTTTTTAAATATTTAATTTTATTTTAATTTATTACATCACATAGAATTTTAATGACATTAATTTTTTTTTTTTGTATATAGCACATCATTCATTAAACTTCATACCCTTATTTATTGGTCACATCACTTCATTTTATTTATTAATCATTTTCCTTCATGAATTTAACTTTAACATAATTTATTTTCTTTCCATTACGGCGCTGAATGGCCTTGTTGGCCCCAGTGCCTGGGCTTTTGCCCTAAATATCATACATCCATCCATCCCCATCATGTTATATTACAATGGATAAAGGACCATATTGATATAAAATAATTATGAATTTGACAGATAAGATGTTATTTAATCTTCCATTATATTAAATATATATATATATATAGGCCATTCTAAACTGAAATGATGTGCATACAATATCAAAACGTTTGATATCCCAAATCTAGTGAAATATTATAGGGGTTTATATAGATATACATGTATTTATACATAAAATTTCCATCGATGCCGAAACTATCATTATAAATAAAAACTATGGTGATATATATATTTATATATATTATCAACCCCCTATGATATATATTGTATATACATGAAAGAGGATAGGATTCCCCACCAATGGCCCGACACCTTGATGTGGTGGTGGGGCTTGTGTGTTGCAAGGATGAACTGGGCTATGGTAGTTGGGGCAAAGCACCCTGTTAAAAGGGCAGGTCTAACCATGGACATTGGTCAGTTCTGAGCATACCCAGACTAAGCTCAGTCCACTTTCAAGCCTTCTCCATTTTCAATCCCTATCTTCTTCCCCTATCAAGAATGACCATTAGTTGATAACATTGGACCTAAATTGGATTACGGCTCTGACTGCTCCTCTGATTTGATGGAGGGTAAAGAGGACTGACATGCCTCTCCACCCGTAGAACATAAGCAACCTGACGACCCTGAGCGTTGAGGGGAAAGTCTTATGTCAAACATGGCTCCCAGAGCTGGGTCTGATCTCGACGGACTGATGACGCCTCAAGTTCTGGGAGCCATGTGTATAACCAGGTTGTAGCCTCTAGGGGTGGCCACTTACAGTCGCATAACACATCCCTCCCTTGTTGGGCTCCGTCTTATTAGGGAATATGGTTGGGCGGAGGACTACCTGGCAGAAATAACATAGATACTCGTGTCTATGGATATGAAATACATTAACTCCTGTTGACGACCGTAGATCGGACTTGGAACTGGCTCAGAAAGCTTAAATAAAGAAGTGAATAATTCCAGACCATACCCATATCTAACATAATAACTATGGAACCATACTTGTGTGGTAAAAGGAAACTGTACTAGTAACAAATGAAATAACTGAAAATATAAACAGAATTCGAAATAGACGACCTAAATATAGACCAGACCCTACATTGATACACTTCGATTCATTATTTGGAAATGACAGTTGGCCAAGATCTTGGTTTTAAAACAGAAACCGAACTGACTGCTGCTAAATTTGAAAATATTTTATTAACTCAGTACCCGACCAAAGAAATGACATTTAGATCTATAGCAAGAAAAGAATGGATAGTTGAAGCTACCACAAAAATTCAAGTCGGAAACTTATCAAAATTTGATAATATGAATGGAATAAAAGTCACGGTCCAAAGACATGACAAGTTAAACAGTATTGAGGGAACAG
The DNA here is from genome assembly GCF_040412425.1 of Macrobrachium rosenbergii. Lineage (NCBI taxonomy): Eukaryota > Metazoa > Arthropoda > Malacostraca > Decapoda > Palaemonidae > Macrobrachium > Macrobrachium rosenbergii. Next base: position 52,493,032 of record NC_089753.1, read on the forward strand.
TAATGTTACCACCCAATAATGATAGTGATGGCCTACCAGATGAGACATTACTACTGAACTCATTAAAAATTAGATATCCCAATATTGTAAACGTAAAAGTATATGAAATCCCAAATAAAAGGCATCATGGCAAAAAATTGAGAATAGCTAAAATTAAATTTGAAGGCCAGACTCTTCCACCTAATATTAAAATAGAAGGCCAGAGAAGAGAGGTATTACCCCATATACCAAAGCCTCTTCAATGTACAAATTGCATTCTAAATATGGTCACACTAAAAACAAATGTAGAAACGATCCAGTTTGTGCATTCTGCGGCTCAGAAGATCACGAAACCACTTGGAACTGTGGAGCATCAAAATGTTGTAATTGTGGGCAAGACCACCATGCCAGATCAAAGATATGCCCATTCTACATATATAACACAGAACTAAAATTATTAATAAGCAGGTCTGGCCTGTCAATTCCAGAAGGAAAAAACAAGAATTGAAATCAAGAGGTTTAATGGACCCTGCTAGAAATAAATCATATAGAGATGCTGTAGGAAAAGTATTACCCAAGAAAAATGTTAAAATACATGAAAAAAAGCAAATGATAAAAGAAACGACAAGGTCAACAGACATTTGAAATTAACATAAAGTCTCTTAGAGAATCTAGTAACACAGTACTAATAAGCAATTTTTATGAAATACTAATGAAAGATGAAGAATTGCAATCAATAGACTCTGAAGAGGAAGAAAATCATGCTGACGAAACAAAAGAAAACGAGGTAGAGAAATAATTTCTCCCCCAAAAACTCAGGTTAACACCAATGATACCAAGAAGAAAAAAATGCCCAAACTCAACAGGAAAACATCCACTAATTTAGATAACATTGATGAAATAAGTCCTTCACCAGTGTTTCCAAGTAAATTTCAAGACAAAATTCAATCAATCCAAGGAAGGCAAAATGATAATTGTAATTTTGTCAACAGTGTAGCCAAGAAGGTATAACACCACAAACTGAACCTCATCATGAACGATGTGGATGCCATAAGTGCTTTTGCAATTGCAAAGAAACAAAACCCTTAAATAAAAAAATTGACAAACGTAATAAGGAATTTCTTAACTAAAAAAGATAATACCTCAAGTCAGCTAGAATCACATACCAAAGATTGTATGTGTATTGGACACTTGCTATATTATCGTGAGAGTAAAATAGTAGTATTAGACAATTTCTTAACCAGACAAGAAGAAATTAAATTATCTATTGATTCAGAAGTTTACACAGAAATGTCAAAAAAACAAAAAAAAATTAAATCTAATTAAGAGAATAATTACCCATTGTTTAAAAATTATTGAAAAAATTAATAATCAACTATACAAAATCATTTAACTTTCATCCTATTCAATTACTATTATTATTCAATGGAACATAAATGGTTTGAAAACAAGATTGCACTTGGGTGAAATACAAAGACTCCTAAAACAACATGAACCAATGTGCATATGTTTACAACATGTTAATGATCCAGTTCCATCAATATGTAATTACTCTCAGCCTCTCTCCGTTTCAGGAGAAGGCAAGTTAGGAACAGCAATATATGTTCATAATCGTGTAACGTATGATAAAATTACAGTTAATAGTAAATTCATTTCAAATTTCTTCAATTTGCCTGCATCTAACAAACAAATCTATTTTTTTAGTCTGCAATCTTTATAATCAACCTAATGAAAATTATGATATGGCTGATTTATCAAACATTTTATCACAGTTCAATGAACCTATTTTATTTTTAGGTGATTTTAATGCTCACCACCCTTTATGGGATGCCAGTATCATAGATGCAGATAGAGCAGGTAAAGACATAGAAAATCTAAATCCATTGATTACAACTATTGTTGTTTAAATGAAAATGAGATTTTTGGTTTTTCGAAAACTCATGGGACCCTATCATCTGTAGACCTGTCTATTTGTTCCACCTCATTAGTAGACAGATTAAGAGTATTGGAATACTCTAGATGATCTTTTATGAATCAGTGATCACTTGATTGTACCCAATTTTAATAACATGTCTTGAAGATAATCATCAACAATTTATACCAAAATTTAATTTTAAAAAAGCTGACTGGAAAATTATAATTTAGTTACCTAAAAATGTTTCCCCCTTTCCAAAGTAACAATGATCACAACTGAAATTAATAATATTTTACAGATTTTGTAATTAGTTCTGGACACAAATCAATACCAATGACTACTTATAAACCAAAAATAAATCCTGTTCCATGGTGGTCTACAGAACTTTCAGAAATTATCAAACTGAAGCACAAAATAAGTAGACGATTAGACAGACTAAACCAAAGATATAACAAATTATATAAAAGTAACAGATATACATTGAAAGTCTTAGTATTAATAGCATTGGAAATTGATTATATCAAACCTTTATTGAATAAAATATCTGCTCAATTCAGGAAAAAAAGTTATTAGTAATAGGAAGTCATCTTGGGACAGAAATTTTTTTCCAATTTCTCAAATGACACTGTTAAACAAATGTGGGATAGATTTCGAAAAATTAATGGCAAATATAAGTCGATCACCTAGATCCCCAATATTACATAATGGAGAAAGAGTTCATGATTTAAAAAGAAATATCAAATATATGACAGGTCGCCACCTAAATCAGTAAGTAATAGCTTGAATTTAGACGAACATTTTCATAAATAGAAAAAGGAATGAAGAAAAACATAATTAATTTTGAAACAAGTCAACAACTATACTACAATGTCCCATTTACATTAGAAGAATTTGATGCTGCATTAAAATCTTGTAGTAACTCTGCCCCAGGAAAAGATAATATCTCTTTTGAACTTCTTATACATCTTAACATTAAAGCCCAAAGAATACTTATTGAAATTTTATAATCACCTGTGGTAAAAAAAGAAACTACTTCCCAAAGCATGGAAACATGCTATAGTAATCCTTTAAAACCCTATACCCAAACCTGGCAAAGATCCAACATCAGTAAATAATTATAGACCTATATCACTAACTAGTTGTCTTTGTAAACTCATGGAAAAAATGGTAAATAATAGACTCATATGGTATTTAGAGAAAAATAAAGTTTTAGCAGGCACTCAGTCTGGAAGTAGGAAAAATCATTCAACTTTAAACTCAATTAACATCACTAGAAGATCAAATCAAAAGAGGATTTGTACAAAAGAAAATCACTGTTGCAGTCTTATTTTTTTCTTATGATACAACATGGAGACATTTAATTATAAAAACTCTATATGACATAAATCTAAGGGGTGAACTCCCAATTTTCATGGAAATTTCTTAACAGAAAGAACATTTCAAACTAAATTGAAACAGTATTATCGGAAACATTTGAAATAAAAAAAAAGGTATCCCTCAAAGGAAGCGTACTATAAGCACATTATTTACACTAGAAATCAATAATATAGTTAAAACACTTCCAAAAAGATGTAAACAACAGCTTATATGTTGATGATTTTGCCCAATTTTTTACACTTCAAGCAACTTGTCCACATCCAAAGAATCTTAAATATCTCCATAAATAAAATTGAACAATGGGCATTATCTGTTGGATTTAAATTTTCTGATGAAAATGCAAGCAATAGCATTTTATAGGGATAAACGTTGGCTCAGAAAAAAGATATAGTTCTTACCATGAATAACACTCCCATCCAATTTTATTTTCAAGTCAAACTCTTAGGCCTATATTTTGACAATCATTTGAACTGGAAGGCCCATGTAAGACATACCAAAGCAAGCAAAGGCCTTAAAAATCTTTAAATATATTAAAAAATTAGCTCACACTTCATGGGGTGCTGACAGTTTATTTTATTGAAACTTTATAAGGCTACAGTTCTACCAATATTAGAATATGGCAGTCAATTTATAGTTCTACTAGTGAGACTATTCTCAAAATGCTAGATCCAGTACATCACCTTGGGATTCATGGTTAGCCACCGGAGCATTCAAATCATCACCAGTCCAATCCTTGATTGTAGAAAGTGGAGAAATGCCACTATCTTATAAATTCAAAATAACAACGATGTGCAGAGGTTTAAAAATTATAAATAGTCCAGCAAAACCAAAGATTTATTTAAAAAACCAGATTGTTTCTGGAATACAAAAATTACCCCATCCTTTGTCCCTATTAGAGCTAATAGATTATTTATTAACAATGATCTTTATAATATTAGATTTTACAATTTTAACAAAATAATGCCTCCATGGATGATAAGTGCTCCCCAGATATGTAACAAACTATGTACAATACCAGTTAATAAATTGAATAACCCACTTTCTATGAAACTGTTGCTCTGGAACATTCAAGGTACACAGTAATAATCATTTATATACTGATGGTTCCAAGATGACCTTTGCAAAATCATGCTGGAGTTGGACTTGACTGTTTACAGAAACAATATAAAGAGCCAAGCCTCTTTACATAACAAAGCATCAGTGTTCACTGCTGAATTACTAGCAATAAAAACAGCATTAACAACTATATATGAAAACCAGTTTAATGAAGTAACCATCTTTAGCCGATTCACTAAGTTCAATAAATGCAATAAACTCTTATACTCCAAAAATCAAATTATAAATGAAATTAGACATACATTACATGAAATGAAAATGCAAAAGATATCTGTTACTCTATGTTGGATACCATCTCACATAGGATTAGAAGGCAATGAAAAAAATTATTGACACCTATGCAAAAGAGGCTAGAACACTCCCAATATCAGCAGAATTATTACCATTAGAAGATTATACTGAGATACAGTAAAGTGGTGATTAAGAAGAAATGGCAAAATAACTGGAGGGAAAGCAGTCTTAACAATAAATTAAGAGAAATAAAAGAAACTGTAGACCCGTGGCCATCATCCTATCAGAATTGCCGCAGGTTTTCAGTAATGTTGACTTTATTGGCTAAGAATTGGTCACACTAAACTGACACATGGTTACCTGATGAGTAAACCCCATGCCCCTATACCTATGTGCGAAATATGTAATGTACAAATAACAGTAAAGCATATTTTAAAGGTATGTCCAAAATATAGAATCCAAAGAGACATTTTATTTAGAAGATATTCCTTTAAAGATATACTGTCAGAAAATGACAAATTTTCATTTTTAATATTTTAAAATTCCTTAAATTTAATCATTTATATGATAAAATTATTTTAAAAGATTCATAGAATAATAATTTATAATATATTCTAATTAACTTAATTAATTCTTAGATTAACATAAGTCGTCTAGTTTTAATTAAATTTTTAGAGAGTTTAAATAGCTTGTCTAATCCTTGGGCCAGCTCCTAAAAGAGTTGATATTAACTCAGTGGTCTGGTTAAACTAACGTTAAAAAAAATCATTGTTGGCCATGAGAGGATGCAGGTTAAAAAATATAAAAGAAGTCCTAGACAGTGTCGCAAATGCTTTGAATATGGCCACATTCAAAACTCTTGCGATAACAATAAAAGATGTCCTGTGTGCTCTGCAGAGCACGATAATTTTGATGATTGCAAAGCAGCCCGATACTGTTTTCTTTGCAAGGGTGATCACACACCAAACTCTAGGGCTTGTCCCAGATATAAATTTGAACAAGAAGTGTTGGCAGTGGCAGATAATGAACATATCAGCATTAGTGAAGCAAAGCGCACGGTAATGGGGGCAAACAAAAGTGCCAACACTACGTATGCTTCTGTAATAAAACTTATGAAAACTTCCAACAATGTAAGGCCACCAATAACTGTGTCTGATGGAAGATATCACAAACCTGGTATTTCTCGAACCATAAATAATAATGAAAATCTCCAAACTGGTGAGAAACTTTCGTCGGCAAGTGCTTTGAAGTCCAGTAGCAAAAATTGTACTTCCAAAAGCACAGAAAATTTATCTTCCACCACATCCACAGCTGTCGATTCATCTCCAAAAATAAGGGTGCCAAAATCAGCCAATAATTCAGGAAAATATTCTGAAAATACTTCAAACCAAAATAAGCTAAAGGAACAATCCCAATTAGATAGAGCTAGTTCAGAGCCATCAATCGCCACAGCCACAAACAAAAATAATAATAAAACTACGGTTGCAACTACCAAGAAACGCACAAGAAATAGTTCCCCAAATAATGATAATTTTATAATAAAAACTTCAAATGGGTTCAGTGTTTTGGAAGACATCTCTCCTCCTAGAAAGGTGGTTCCAAAAGTAGTTTCAGAACAAAAACATCTGAGTTCAATTCAGTCTTGCCGCCCTAAGACAAATAGGATTAGTGGTGCACAGAACCACAGCAATAATTCTGAACATCAGGTTCATAATAAAAAATATGAAGATCAACCAAAGACCCTGAACACCAATTCAGATGAAAAGGGATTAAGAAAACAATCTCTTATAAAGGAGAATTTCCACTCCACCCTAGGAACAGTACTTCCCCTCCAAGGAGTGGGAAGTAGCACATTTTACCACCTTAGCATTCTTGCTCGATATTCTTCAGTGGAACTGTAAAGGTCTCAGAGCCCGTACAGAAGACCTTAAAGTTTTAATGCATGAATTTAATCCAGGGATTATATGCCTACAGGAAACAATGTTAGGCAACTCTGTTTATAATCCTGGACTAAATTATTCAATATTTAAATCATATCCCCCAATTGGTGATCGTGCCCATGGAGGTGCTGCAATTATTATTAATAAATCTCTACAGCACTCCACAATACAATTAAATACAACACTACAAGCTGTCGCTATTTCAGTCATTTTGGAAAAGAGGATAACAATCTGCTCCTTTATACCTTCCACCAGACCTTGATTTTAACATTGGAGATATTCAGTCGTTAATTGACCAACTTCCAGCTCCTTTACTTTTGCTAGGTGATTTTAATGCCCACAACCCCTTTGGGGAAGTCGGTTTTAGATAGTAAAGGGAAATTAATCGAAGACCTTATTGACAGGAATGATGTTACCCTGTATAATAATGGGTCAATGACTTTCCACAACATTCACGATAATCATTTCTCTGCACTGGACCTTAGTATTTCTTCAACTAGTATCCACCTTGATTTTAATTGGTCTGTTAATGAAGATTTAAATGGAAGTGATCACTACCCGATCCATTTGAAATATGCTCTGAATGCTCCATCTGAAGTTTTACCTAAGTGGAAGGTAGAGGATGCAGACTGGGATAAATTTAGTAAGGGTGTCAATCTAGATAGGGAGTTTGAGTCCTTTCATTCTCATCTAGATGCCTATGATTACTTTATTGAATCTACTTTGAAGAGTGCTGAAAGCTCGATTCCAAAAACAAAAGGCAAACCTCGTAGACCTGCAGTTCCCTGGTGGAATAAGACATGTGGTATTCTGAGAAAAGTGACTAGGAAATGCTACAGACGTTACAAAACTAGTGGCTCCCCTCAGTCTAAATTAATCTACAAACGTGCTTTAGCCAAGCAGCAGCGTTTTTATAAGAAAGCCAAAAGAGAATGTTGGCTTTACTATATTAATGGAATAAACTCCAAGACCCCACTAAGAGTGGTGTGGCGCAAAATAAGGAAACTGAGTGGAAAATTTGTTGCGTCACCATTGCCCTCATTAAAAATAAATGACACTCTAATCACAGAGCCCACTGAAGTTGCCAATGAGCTAGGAAAACACTTTTCTAAAGTTTCCAGCCCTAACAATTATTCTCCAGAATTTCAAAGAATTAGGAATTCTGAAATGTGTCTGAAGTTTGATTCGGGAAAATCTGAACCATACAACTACAAATTTTCCCTAAGAGAACTTCGTGAGGCGCTCTCCTCAAGTGAATCCACAGCTCCAGGTGAGGATACAATCATATATGAAATGCTGAAACACCTCCCAGATGATGCCAAAAAATATTTACTGAAGATTATAAACAAAATATGGGAAACTGGAATTTTACCCAAGGACTGGAAAATATCCATAATTGTCCCAGTTAAAAAGCCTAATAAAGATGCTTCCCAAGCCACCAGCTATAGACCAATAGCTCTTACCAGCTGTGTATGTAAGCTGATGGAGAAAATGATAAATACTAGACTGGTTTGGCACCTGGAGACCAAAGGATTACTATCGCCATTTCAATTTGGTTTCAGAAAAAAACCGCTCCACCCTTGATCCCTTGCTGAGGCTGACCAACCAAATCCAGCAAGGATTCGCCAAAAAGTGTCAGACCATTGGCATATTTTTTGACTTGGAGAAAGCATATGACACTACCTGGAGAATTGGCATCATGAAACAATTGCACAAGATGGGCATATGTGGAAGAATGGTCAGGTTTATATATTCCTTTTTATCAGACAGACTTTTAAGGTAAGAGTGGGAAACTCCTTCTCCCAACCTTTTATGCAGGAGGAAGGAGTTCCCCAAGGAAGTGTTTTAAGTGTAACACTTTCTTTTCAGTGGCAATAAATAGTGTGATTGAAAAAATCTCGCCCCTGTTAAATGCTCGCTTTTTGTCGATGACCTTGCAATATACTGCACAGGATATGATTCCTTGTCTGTATGTAAACATTTGCAAAGGTCTATTAATGCTATTACTAAGTGGGCTGATGAGAATGGTTTCAAATTCTCCTCTTCCAAAACAGTTGCAGTAAGATTCACCAGGTGCCGGCGTGTGGAAGAGGTTCCCACACTTAGTTTAAAAGGGTCCATCCTTCCTTATGAAAAGTGAAGTTAAATTTCTGGGGATGACTATTGACCATAAATTAACATGGGCTAGCCACATAAATGCCCTAAAGTTTAATGTTAAACAATCTATGAATATTTTAAAGGTTGTTTCTGGATTTAGTTGGGGGCTGATAAGAAATCCCTTCTGAGGCTATATGACTCTCTGTGTCGATCTAAGTTAGACTATGGCTGTCAGATTTATTCCTCAGCCTGTAAAACCAAGCTAAAGGAACTGGATGTTGTACACAACATGGGGTTGAGAATATGCTCAGGGCTTTTAGAACTTCGCCTGTTGAAAGCATTTATGTCGACACAGATCATTTTCCCCTTGATCTAAGAAGGCAAGAGCTAGGGTTGCGATACATGGCTAGAATGAAAAGTGCTCCCAAAAATCCCTCCTTTCAAGCACTAAAGGAAACAGACTCTCGGGTTTTTCTGGTACAAGAGCTTCTAAACCATTCCAAATTCGACTGAATGAGGATGTTAGGAATAATCACCTTAAATCCCAGAAAGTCCTGGAAGTAGAATATCCTGTAAATCCTCCATGGCTTATCCCAGAAGCATCAATATGTAAGAAACTGTTTAACAAAAAGGACTGCACTGTAGAAGAGATTAGGGAAAATTCTTGGAGCACGATGTTACCCATACTAATTTTACAAAATTTATACAGATGGATCAAAGTCAGATAGTGGTGTTGGTTGTGCTGTTATCCTTGGTGATACAGCGTACACAGCTAAATTACCTGACTCTGCATCAATATTTACTGCCGAATTAACAGCCGTAGTGTCTGCCCTAGATTTAGTTTTTCAAAGTAGTGACTCTAATTTTGTCATATACTCAGACTCTAGAAGCACCTTTAGAAGCTATTAAAAATTTAATAGCTTTCATCCATTAATTCAAAAAGTTCAGGAATGGCTTTTTCATATATATTGTCGACGTAAATCAGTCTCTTTCTGTTGGGTCCCTTCTCACGTGGGGATTTGGAAACGAGATGGCAGATAGGGAAGCGAAAGGTGCTAGTATTTTATCAGAAACCCTTTAGAAAAGTGCCTCATACAGATCTAAAAGGTCCCTTTTAGATCTTATGTTTTAAGTAAATGGCAAGAAAGATGGACTTCTCCCCTTCTTGCCAATAATAGAAAATATAGAAAATTAGGGATAATAGTATACCGTGGTCTTCGTCATTCCAGCTTGACAGACGAACAGAAGGTTATTTTAACGAGATTAAGGATTGGGCACACTTATTTGACCCATCAGTTTATTTTAGAAGGAAGCAGCCCTCCAGAGTGTGCTTACTGTGACGAGACACTAACAGTGGAGCACATTCTGGTGGTCTGCCCCAGATATTTTAACCAAAGAGAGAGATATTTTCAGGGTAAATCCCTGTCTGATATTTTGGGAGATGAAGCAGATATTTCTGCTATCATCCTTTTTAAAGTCTATAAAAATTTTTAATAATATTTAATTTTATTTTATTTATTACATCATAGAATTTTAATGACAATATTTTTTTATGTATATAGCACATCATTCATTAAACTTCATTCATTTATTTATTTGTCACATCACTTCATTTTATTTATTAATCATTACACTCATTAACTCATTTTTTAACATAATTTATTTTTTCTTTCCATTACGGCGCTGAATGGCTTGTTGGCCCAGTGCCTGGGCTTTTTGCCCTAAATATCATACATCCATCCATCCTTTGGAAAGACTCTTGCTTTGCTTAGAGTTTTATAACCACTTATGGCTTAGAAATTTATTTTGCTGGTTAATGGCGTAAAGCTATAATTATTCCAATCCCCAAACCTGGAAAAGATCCCAGCTGTAAAACAATTACAGACCAATTTCTTTAACAAGTTGTTTGTGCAAATTACTAGAGAAATGGTAAATGCTCGACTAACATGGTGCATTCGAGAAAATAAAATTTTAACTCCCACTCAGTTCGGGTCACAGTAACAGATCTACATTAGATTCTCTGTAACTTAGAAGACCATAGCGCAGAGGCTTTGAACGAAAACAAATTACTGTAGCTGTCTTTTGACATTGAAAAAGCATACGATACTACAAGGAGATATGCTATATTAAAAACTTTACAAAACAACATCTGTGGACATTTACCTAAGTTTATACAAAACTTTTTGACAAATCGCAGTTTTTAGGTGAGAATTGATGATGTTCTGTCTAGAACATTTCCTCTTGAAAACGGTGTTCCACAGGAAGCGTCTTTAGTGGCACACTGTTTACTTTAGCAATTAATGATATCAGTAAAAATCTACCTATTGGTATTAAAAGTAACCTGTATATGGATGATTTTGCCATATATTATTCAGCATCTCGAATAAAACATGCAGAACGAATCATTAATAAAAGCATAGTGAAAATAGATGAATGGGCTTTATCTGTAGGCTTTAATGGAAAAAGGAGAAGAAATAGACTTAAAAATCAGAAACCATAGTATACCAATTGGCCCAAACAGCAAAATTTTTAGGATTAGTATTTGATACTCACATGAACTGGAAAGCCCACATAACATACATGAAATCAAAATGTAAAGAGCATTAAACCTAATTAAAAAAACTGTCGAACACTACTTGGGAGCCGATAGACATACCCTTACTTTATTGTATAAACCAACAGTGCTGTCTATCGTTGATTATGGAAGTGAAATATATGGCTCGGCATCAGACGCAGTGCTGAAAACGGTAGACCCAATTCATAATGAGGTCTTAGAATATGTTCAGGAGCAAAGATCATCACCAACATCATCTTTACAAGTTGAATGTGGTGAACTACCTCTGTCTCTCCATAGAGAGCTAGTAACAATGAATAGTCCTCTGAGAATTCAGACAAATGATTCTCAACCAAAAATTATTTGTATTAAGAGATGTGTTTATAAACAATCATCCACCATCTTTCCCAATTAGAGCTAGAAGATTGTTTGAATCGCTAAATATACTTATACAATTACCTGTAATTTTAAAATTGCCTCCTCCTGGACAATGAATAAAATGAGAATTTGTACACACTTGAAATATTCATCAAAAAATCATTCACATACTCCAGAATACCATAGACAACATGCAGTAGAGCATATAATCCGAAAAGGTCCACATTACGCAATATACACTGACGGATCTAAATCACAATATGGAGTGGGATATGCTGCGGTATCCCAAAACAAAACGTATCAATTCTCTCTCCCAGACAAAGCCTCTGTATTTACAGCTGAGTTATGTGCAATAGTATCAACCATAAAAATAATTAGAGAAATGTCCTATGATAATTTTGCAATTTATAGCGACTCCAGAAGTGCTATTGAAGCTATTCAAAGCTATAATAAAAAAAAATAATATTGTACAACGTATAAAGTTCTCACTCCATAAATTGTATAATAAGGGAAAAAATATTGAAATATGTTGGATTCCTGCCCATGTAGGGATTAAGGGAAATGAAGAGGCTGATAAAGCAGCTAAAGAAGCGGTCCACATGACAAGAACAAATGTAGACATCCCTATCAGTGACTATACAAGATATATAAAAACAGTCATTGTAAAAAAATGGCAAAATATATGGAACGAAGAACCTGAAAATAATAAATTAAAACAGATAAAATCCAGTGTTGGAAAATGGAGTTCGTCCTATCAGAGAGAGAGACAAGCACAAGTAATTCTGACACGTCTTCGAATAGCCATACTCGTTTGACACATGGACCCTTAATGAACAGTCCATGTGGCCCTCTTCCCAAATGCCCAGATTGCAATGTGCTGATAACAGTTAAGCATATACTGTGTGAATGTCCAAAATATAACCTGCAGCGATTATCAAATTTTTTGAAATAGACCGATAGAAGAAATTTGTCAGAATCTTCGACATTCTCACTTAGCACCCATTTTAATGTTTATGAGAAGCTGCAAATTAATTGGAAAATATAAAAAAAAAACAATCAATCAGTATAATGAATTTTAAAACAAGTAAATTTTATGATTTTACCTAATTTATTTTGAATTTTGATATACCTTTTTAGTGAGTATGTATGGAAGCATGAGTTTAAATGTATTTATTGTGTGAGTGTGTTCCAGTATGAAAACGTATGCCTTTTTACAGCTTTTAATTTCATTTTCATTCATCATCATTGACAAGTGACCTATTAGATCCCAGTGCTAGGTTTCTAACCTAGACTTGTCATTTCATCCTAATCCTTCGGGCCAGCCCTATGAGAGCTGATGGTCAGCTCAGTGGTCTGGTTAAACTATTTTAATAATAATAATAATCTCTCTCTCTCTCTCTCTCTCTCTCTCTCTCTCTCTCTTGAAAGGAGAGTGCTTTCAACAAGGGATAAGCTTTCCCTCTCCCTCTTATGGGAGACTCTAGTAGCCGTATTATGGAGTTCGCTTGTGTCATTGAAAGAAAAGTTCATCATCTCAATAGTTTTTTCCCGCTTTGGTAACGGAAAGATAAATGCGTTCTCTAAGATTTTCTTTGTCCCTAATCTCGCCCCAACCTCATCCCGGCGCCCCGCTCTACCCCATTTACCCACTAGGAACATCACAAAAGAGGGATTTGTCGATTTCAAAATATGACTATCTTGGATGCACTCGTGAAAAGAGCAAATGCTCTCTAATCGTTAAACGATTCCAATCCTATAACTGATTTTAATTTTTTACAATGGAAAGTGACTTTTGATGCGTCTGGTCACTCGCCTTTCATTTCATGAAGGATTTTCTTATTAGTAATTTTGGCTCCTTCAGTAACAGAGGTCTCCGAATGAAATCTTTCTGGATGATAATTTTAATGACACTTCCGGTAAGTATCGTACCTACTTTGTTCAGTATGTACCTTTTCGGGCATCAGTATTTAGTTTTCTGTAAAAGAAAACTAATGAGATGGCTATTTGTCTGTCCGTCCGCTCTTTTTCTGTCCTCCATCAGATCTTAAAAACTACCGAGGCTAGAGGGCTGCAAATTGTCCAAGAGTATTAGTCAATTTTGACCCAAAACCTGGACATAGCTGGTAACAAGCTGATTTTTTCAGGATAGATGCAGGAACATACAGCAGAATGACATACTAAAAGTGGGTATCCCCTGTGCAACCTTGAAATTCAAGCTGGCGTCCAAAATGGCTGTTATTTTCAATTTTTTTCATAACTTTGTTTCTAGACGAGATACAAACATAAACTTGGTGGCTATCCCTATGTTTTCAGGTATAAGAATTATAATAGAATAGGTATTTAGAAGATCAACAGCTTGTAAGTAGCATAATCCAAGATGGCGCCCAATATTACCACCTTTTTTGAATATTCTGAGCTTGAAAATACACATAGGCGTAGAAACCAGGATGAAGAATAACGTAATTAGGAACAGTAGTCAGTAAGGAAATTGTAAAAAGTGTGATAATAGAAACTGAATGTATAATTACAGTATAATAATAAGATAATGTTATGCTCAGCATATTGCAAGTTTGCAATGTTCTGTGTTCTGGCTATACTGCTGAAGAGAAACACACCAAGCAGACAGTTGACGGTCTGCTCTCAGTTCTCCTTGTTTATTATATTTATTTTTGTGGCTAATACTCTAAGGGTAATAGAAAGAAAACGGTTTCATTCTGCGAACTTTTGATAAGGCATTAATAGTTATACGATATGGCTTAGTGTGTTTAAGAAACAGGAAAATGGTGACAACGTTACCTTGTGAATGTGAAACCATGAAAGTCATGGAATGGTGTGTGTTGGTGAAGGAAAGTTTGATTATTAATTTACCATGCTATTAACTGTTTCTCATAGTGACCTAAAGTGACGTGTATAAAGTGTAGTGCTTAATGAAGTGGTTTTGTGTTCTCTTTCATCATTAAAATAACAAAACCCTTGGAGATTTTAACATTTCAGGAGAACACTGTAATACATTCTCACTCAAACGCTGTCACTAATTTGCCAGAGAATGGACTCTTTGTCTTGGATGCCCCAGCAGAAAAGTATTTTTTATTCTATTTAAGGTTACAGTTAGCCATAATCGTGCGTCTGGCAACGCTAGAGGACATGCCACCACCGAGCCGTGGCTGAAGTTGCGGCTCATACAGCATTATACCGGGACCACGTCACCACCGAAAGGTAGATCTGTTTTCGGTAGCCTTAATTATACGCTGTACAGAAAGCACGATTCGGCGCGTTTATTACTTGTGCTTTTTTATTTTTGCTATATTACCCTGAAAAATACAATTTGTAAATATGAAAATGATAATTCATCGATAAACCATCGGTGATTTTTCTGACGCCTCGTCTTTCTTTAATCTTCTGCGTCCACCCACCAATCAAGTCTTCCTCTTTTCCTTGCAATTTTCAGTAATACCGATTCCAAATTCAGGAAATCTGTTTCTTTCTCTGCAGTATTGTTTCTCATTCTCGTGTTGTAGCAAATATCAACGTGATTTGAACTTTGTTTTATCTAGCATTCTACAAGAACATGCAACTCGAGGGTAAATGTGTTATGGGGATAAATGGAAACTAGGGAGATGGAGCAAAGCATATTTGTATGGATGACGGAAGAATGGAAGGGGTAAATTCGTTCAAGTATTTTGGAATAAAAGTAGGTAGAGTAATGGAGGTATTGTGTTATATCTAAAGGATCGCGCATGTCTGAAGGGATTGCTGAGCAAGTCCTCCTTTAGAAGACTGTAAGCGATATGCTTAGCACATCAATAAAAAAGCATTAAGAAGGGATTAGCTGGGAAGTCTCCGGGGGACATCTTATAAAGAGACGTGCAGTAATCCATTCCATCTCCCTCTCTCTCACATTTTGTGAGATTTGAACTATTTCAGCAAATGTCAAGTAGTTCTCAACTCAAAGCAGAGAATTTGAAAAGGAAGGAGAGACAACCTTACAGCAATGCTGTATGGACTTTCCATTGAAATGATCTTGGAATAAGGGAAGATGATCTTAGAAAAGAGGCATTTGGACTTTAGAGCTACGGCTTTTTGTACAGTGAGTACGCGAGATCGACCTACAGTTTAGAAATTGCACCTGCAGAAGTGTGTCAAATAGCAAGGTAATATTATGGCATTACGGAAAAAGGGCTTTAGGTGACTAAATTCTAAGGCCATGGGAGGTTGGTCTGTAGGAAAACTGTCTGAAAACGAGATCATTTAAATTTAAAGAAAAGAATTTATAGCTAAAGATACAATAAATTGAAAGTGATAAATATATAGTAAAATGTAAAAAATATGACCTGATGATTTGAAACAAGGAGAGTTGTGAAATGAACAAATAAGTGGTAGGTCTGTTAGGGGGGAGAGAGAGAGAGGGCTAAACTTTGAATTACTGGCGATTAAGGATCATTAATGTTTCCGCTTGCCCTCGCTTCAGACTTTTGCAGATAGCAACGAAATCACCTCCATCACAGAAACAAGTTTAAGTTTGTTCAGCAATGTTAACGATCCATTTTAGCTTTCTTAAAAGCTCCTGAAATTACAGCCGTCTAGCCTCAGTAATTTTTATTTTATTTAAGATTAAAGTTAGCCATGATCGTGCATCTGGCACCGCTATATGTGCCAACGACACAGACCACCACTGGGTCGTGGCTGAAAGTTTCATGGGCCGCGGCTGAGAGTTTCATGTGCCGTGGTTGAGAGCTTCATACAGCATTATACGCTGTACAGAAAACTCGATTGCGCCTAAAATTTCTTCTGCGAATTTTTACTTATGTAATAAGATTAGACGTCGTTTCAAATAAAATGGTTTTACACTCCCTTGACTGGGAAGATTTTGAAATATTTATCAGAGCCAAATGCTTAAAACCAAATTTACACAGGTACTGGCTATAAGCAAACATGAGCATTCATTATGTTTAAACAGCGCACACAAAGATCGATTGGTGAACTTTCCCGTCTCTCTGAAGTTCGGTGACTTACAGACTTTTCAGGCATATGCTAGCGTTTGTGGTATATCTGCTTCATTTCCCGTATCAGAAGTGTCATTAACATTCTGTTTTGTTTTTCCCCTGGATGTGTTAATTACTTTCCATGTTTATTTCATCTGCTCGTGGCTTTTCCCATGGGTTAAATCTTATTTCTTCTTTCTCCTCCCATTCTTCTTATGGTGTTAAGACTGAATTGCCATTTTCGTTTTCTTCATCTTTCAATTGATAGGTATCTTGTAGCGCAGTCCAGTGCGTCTTAAAGAGCTTAGACCTATTTTTATTCTCCTCTCTCAGCAAATAAATAAAAAAAGTTTCCTGTTTTGATATGATCGGTAATCTGGCTGGTTGCAATTCTAAGCGTCGTGGATGCTAGTTCAAACCACTTTACGGCTAAACATTTTTCTTTCAGTTTGATTTCCAGTGACATTAACGTTCATGAATATCATTGAAAATTGATTGACGAGATATATATATATATATATATATATATATATATATATATATATATATATATATATATATATATATATATATATATATATATATATGTGTGTGTGTGTGTGTAATGCTCTTCTTCTTTTGTTGTTTGATTTTAGTCACTCACTTCTTATCTTGTTATTCTTCTATGTGTGTCAACAGCGCCTCATTTTCTGCAACTATATATTCTTGAAGATATATTATTTGAAGTATTGATATCTCTCAGGAAGGCGTATAGAGACGAGTTCTGTAAATTTCTTCACTTTAATAAGCACTTAGTATTATAAAGTTCAGTACAAAATTAACAGGTTACAGTGGTATAAACGAAATCACTCTGGAGTAATTAACTTGACTCAGTCTATATATGGGGAACAAAAGCGGGGAGACGTACTCTCCCTTAGTGGACACTGTTCCAATCTGCCGCTGTCCTGATGCTCTCCAGAATGTTGAACCCCTCGATTTCTTGTTATCTGCAATTCCACCTCCCTTCTAGTCCTATTGGAAGGATTTATCAGCAAGGCCTCCCCTTCAAACAGTTGATTGGAAAGGACTGCAGTGGGTGTGATTCAAATCTCTCCTTAGAGGACTTGATTGGAGGTGATCTTAGGAGGGACGTGAAAGACCCCTCCCTAGCATGTTTGATTGGAGTGTGTTGAATCACATCACTTTGTAAAGCCCCCAATTTCATGGAATTTGATGAAAACGCCTCCTATTGAAGGCGGGGTTATAGAGCTGGCTGCTGTAAGCTTTTGGCTGTGCTGACTCATGATTTGGTTAACTTAATCGCGAGGCCACTACTTCCCAGTGTTTATGATCGGTTTTATGGCTTTCGACGCGATACTTGCTCACTGTTGTTGAGTTCGTTGCAAAGTCCTACCTCGGTCAGCGTATTTGAATCAAAATAATAACATCAGCTTTTAGGCATTATCACTGTTCTCTCTGCCTCTCTTCTTATTCTTATGTCTCTCTCTCTCTCTCTCTCTCTCTCTCTCTCTCTCTCTCTCTCTCTCTCTCTCTCTCTCTCTCTCTCTTCTCAACTTTTTTCAATTTTCTGTATTTCTCTGTTCTTTTTTTACCTAATTTCCCAAATTACTCTACATTTATATATATAATAATATTTATATACAATATATATATATATATATATTATATATATTTATATATACATGTATATATATGTGTATATGTATATATATATGTATATATATCTATATGTATATATATATATATATGTGTATATATATACATATATACATATACATATATACATATATATATATATACATTCATATTATATATATATATATATATATATATATATATATATATATATATATATATATATATATAAATATAATAGAGAGAGAGAGAGTATCTAATGCATGTTCATGAATGAGTATAGAGTCAAGAAGTACTGTATGTATATTTAGCTTCACTACTGTCTTTTAGCCCTTTGTTGAAAATCCTTGAGCTTCAGACTGTCAATTTCGATGGGCGGGAGTTCAATTCCGCGGCCGGCTGATGAAGAGTTAGAGGAATGTATTTCTGGTGATAGAAATTCATTTCTCGCTATAATCTGGTTCGGATTCACAATAAGCTGTAGGTCCCGTTGCTAAGTAACCAATTGGTTCTTAGCCACGTAAAATAAGTCTAATCCTTCGGGCCAGCCCTAGGAGAGCTGTTAATCAGCTCAGTGGTCTGGTAAAACTAAGCTATACTTACTTTTCCATCTTGACGTTCCTTTCACCTACGATTTCTTCAAAATATCGAAATTTAACTAACGGCCGTACATCTCATGGTTCATTGTATCCGGAATTGAATCCGAAACTTGGACTCCTCACTGATGGCAGGTGGCAGAGGCGGGTCAATTTTCCTGAAGAAACCTTTTAGACTCGATTGCCTTCCTAATAACCCAACGTCAGGTCCGCCCTCCTGAGCCCCTTGATTACCTTGATGGTATTTTCCTTCTCTGGTCTATTTATCGACACAATGGAAACTCCATCCAACATATTAATGAATCAGTTCTTTCCTTTCCTTCATTTTTTTTCTAACAGAGATGAAGTCTGTATTTTTTTCCTTTTTTTGTTTTTTACTACTCACTACGTTTCTTGGTGGGAAATGTTCTCGTTATTGCATCTGTATTATTCAGCAGCACCAATATGCAGTAAATGTGCCACGTTTTCGAACATCTCAATTCCAGAAGTCTTTCATTTCTTACAGTGTTGGACTGTGCGACAGTCTCATTGAGGATGTTGTGCAATTACAACCTCAAAAGTTCAAGCGAAGATGCAATTCATTACTACCCTAAGACAATTATCTTTGTACTTTAATAGTTTATTTATATTTTTACTTGTTTGATTTTTAATTTATTTTTTATTGTTTTTAATAACTGATCTCTTCTTCCTGTATCTCCTATTATCTCCTGTAATTTCTTTCAAATGAACGCCATATTCCTTGGAAGCCTAAATTCAAATAAGTGGCTCTGTAGGATTTTTTCCATTTGAATAGGTCTATCTTCAGCATATTACTGTAGAAATAATAAGAATAATATTCCCTTTACTAGAGGGATACATTAAAAAAATGTTCTTCAGTTACTGATTTTTTCTGAAATAACAAGTAGGCGAAATGATTTTCAATGCTTTGGGATGTCTTTGAGATTAAAACTGAATTTGTCAGGTGACCTCCCATTGAAGAATGCAAATTCATTTAGGCCTCATCTACTCTCAGTTTCTTTTAACCAAAAACTATAATAGTCTCTCATTCTCTCTCTCTCTAATCTCCTCTTTCTCTCTCTCTCTCTCTCTCTCTCTCTAAATTCTATCTTCCATGTGCGAATCTAGGTGAAAAGTTAGGAAATAAGATTCCATTTAGCAAAGGGAATATTATTTTTATTATTTTCATTATTCAGAAGATAGACCTTATTCAAATGAAACAAGCCTAAAAGTCATTGACTTGAATTTAAGCTTCAGAAGAATATGGTGTTTTTGAAAGAAAATACAGGAGATAATATTAAAATATAGGAAGAAGAGATCGGTTATTAGAAAAAGATAAGTGAATAAAATAACAAAAAGCAGGTGAAAATATAAATAAACTATTTAAAGTACAAAGTGAATTGTCTTAGGCTAGTAATGTATTGCATCTCCATTTTGAAAATCATTTATTGGTAGCCATCTGAAATACATTTTCAGGTTTACATCAAATGTCAATACAATTTTCCAGCTCTCAGAAAACTCCTTGTCGTTCAATTTTACAGGACACTTCCAATATTCCAATGACAACACCAAAAAACATACCAAACTCTTTCTCTCTCTCTTTCTCTCTCTCTCTCTCTCTCTCTCTCTCTCTCTCTCCTCTCTCTCTATCATATATATATATATATATATATATATATATATATATATTTATATATATATATATATATATATATATATATATATATATATATATATATATATATATAAATATATATATATGTATTACATCTCTGTAATATCCTATCTGAAAGATGCTGGAATGACATAAAATGCTTTCTATCAGTTACTTATTAGCCTACAATACCTACATTTCACTGGAATTTAAAGTTATCCCTGATAATGTATTTATGTTTTATATATATATATATATATATATATATATATATATATAAAAAAATAATGTATACATATATTTACGATTTTACCTGGGGAAATGCTTATCATGAGCCTGTTATAGACTAAAAAAAAAATGATTTAGTTACTTCCTCAATATTTTTCATATTATCTGACTGCTGTAATTCAGGGAAATTTAAAAAAAAGGGGGAGGAGCATTTAAATAACTGAGCTGAGGGCTCTAGTCACAAGGCAGTTGTAAGCAAACACTTTAGGTAAGTTTAAGATTATGTTATATTTAACATTCTATGAACATTCAAAGTTTGGGAGCCTCGATAAAAAATTGCAGAAACAGCAACTTATTGACTTCATAAGAAGTCTGTGTCATTTTGACTGGTTCAAATCTGCAGCCGACCGGTCAGAGGGGCGGACACTTTGTTATCTGTGTAGATACCCGGGATTAAATATGTAATGTTTTAGGTTTGCTGAAAGCAAATGGGTGTTACAGAATAATACACACACAAATCCATTTACTCCAACATCTAAAAAACATAACAGACGCCCTCACGTCTTGAACTGTTTATAACCGTTTCACGTCCCCTCACTGCTGGGAGGAAAGGAGCTGGGGATTTGGCACGATATATATACACGTGTGCTACCGGGGTCTATAGCGATGAATAGGCAGGCAGCCGATTTTTACGGCCTACCCCAACGCCAAATCAAAGCCCTTCAAAATAAGGCATCGTGATTTATCCCCATATGAAACATGGGAAAAGCACGTTAAACGAAGAAGAAGAAGAACAATCAGAGATGGGATGAGCTAAGCAGGCAGGTAAGGCCTGATTAGATTAATTATAACTGAACACTTGAAGGTATGTCCGTCGATGTGACAATGCTGATAAGGGCGTTTTAAGTTCCACAAAAAATTTGGCACGATCAAGGAGGAATTCCATGGCTAAGGATCCCCAGCAAACTGAAAGATTTACGAATTAAAGGCCAGTAAGGACACAGTAAAATATGCATAGGACAAGGCAGTGCACGGAGGGTACCAACGATGCCTTTAAACACAATTTTACATAATTACTCAAACACTGGAATTTTCATACTACTGCTCTAACAAGGCAAGGTTAATATGGAGATACTGGCACTTAGAAATGAAATAAGAAGTATAGTGCGAGAATTTAAACAGTATGACTGAATGAAAAACCATTGTAACAGATCACTTTACCTTATGTAAGAGGTAGTTCAGCATGGGTAATGGCAATGGAGGAGGGCTAAAAGGCTTCACTGGTAAGAATCCTAAGGTCCCCTACAAGACAGGACCACCTGGTAGAGGCATGGTGCTCTGAAGGGGCGGAATGCAAATTTATTGACGTGACTCGCTAGCATCCAGAGCTTTTTCTGACTTCTCATTCCTTCGGTCAGGCCTTTTAAGACCTCGGGTCTGGTATCATGATTTTATTTTCTCATGCAGATGGGGGTTAGTGTCGTTCCTCTGTGCGTGCCCATCATTGAATCGCTGGTCACA
The DNA here is from genome assembly GCF_040412425.1 of Macrobrachium rosenbergii. NCBI lineage: Eukaryota > Metazoa > Arthropoda > Malacostraca > Decapoda > Palaemonidae > Macrobrachium > Macrobrachium rosenbergii. Next base: position 52,515,232 of record NC_089753.1, read on the forward strand.
ACATGGTGAGTCAATTTCAGGTGTTCCTACAGGAGCCGCACCTCTCTCTTAATCTGGTATATTCTGCCTATGAAATTAATTTCCTCAAGTTGCTCACCTCTGAAAAACAAAAGGCTTCCAACAGTCACATGTTCAAAGAGAGACAGTGGGTTAGAGATATACAGAGTGCAATTAACAGATAAAAGGGGGCCAATATTTTTTGTCCTTCCTTGTCAGGCAATTGCTAAGCAATTCACTGTATTATTACTTGAGTTTAAATAAAGCTTTTGGTAGCTTGGATGATTTTGAAGATGTATTATATATATATATATATATATATATATATATATATATATATATATATTTATATAGGAATATATATATATATATATATATATATATATGAAATATATATATATATATATATATATATATATATATATATACATATATATTATGTATGTATGTAATATATATATTTATATCTATTTATATAGATATAATAGATATATACACATGTATATATAGATAGATAGATAGATATATATATATATATAAATTGTATATATGTATGTATGTATATGTATATATATATATATATATATATATATATATATATATATATATATATATATATATATATAAATTTACATATATGAACACATACATTCATTATGAGGGATAACTTTAAATTCCAGAGAAATGTAGGTATTGTAGGTCATAAGTAACTGATAGAAAGCCTTTATGTCACTTCGGCATCTTTCAAATAGGGATATTATCGAGATGTCGGATTCGGAACACGCAGCATTAGCATCTCGTCAGTGAAGCACAATTTTCTTCATACCAGAAGCAAAAGCTTCCCAATCTGCTTTTGCTTCATCTATTACCAAGCACCTTTTATTGCCACGAAAGCTCTCTTAAGTGGTAGTGTACTTATCATTGCCAAAATTCATAACTTTGGACCTGTGACGTCTAAGATCTGCAGGTCGTTCACGAAGAGAATGCTGTCTTTCATTTAGAAATCGGTAAACATCTTCTAGTCTTCAGCGACGATAAAACATTTTTCCTCTCACTTAATTGTCGGTTTTAGGGTTTATCAATCTACGCCCCACCAATGGCCCGACACCTTGATGTGGTGGTGGGGCTTGTGTGTTCCAAGGATGAACTGGGCTATGGTAGTGGGGTAGTACCCTACCCTGGCAGGCCCCCCTTAATGAGAGACTGCCGTGACGTAGTCGCATGGCTCCACCATGGAATATTCTTTCTCATGCTGTAGATTTGCGACGGGCAAGGGGGCTCTCGAACGAGGGGAAAGCATTCCCCCCGTTTGAATCTAAATGTCTCTCTCTGTCCTCTTTTTCTTCTACACTTTTTTACTTCTTCCTCCAGCTTATTTTTCAATTCTCTTCCATCTTCCTATCCACCCGCTATGACTACCGCTTCTATATATGTATATGTATGTGTGTGTATGTATGTGTATATGTGTATGTATATGTATATATGTGTATATATATGTACTGAATATATATATGTATATTTTCTAACTCTTTGGTTTACATAGTGTGGATATTTCCACCTTCATTAAAATTCCTGTCTGTGTGAAAGGAAAGGGCATCATACCTTGGATTGGGGTTCATGTTCGAAGCTAAATGTGGGAACTGTGATTGGGAGCGTCACCCAATCCAATGATGTTTGGACCAGAAGGGTGTTAGTATGATGTCATATTGACACCCTGAAGGCGGAACTATCCTGAGATCAGCCCGTGGATTCCAGGTGGGCTGCTGTTATTAGGGGTAGGACTCCTGGCATATTTTCCAGTATGCCCACCAACATAGTCAGAGTGGGGATGATTGTATTCTAGTAATAGTCTCGGTCCCAACAAGCGGGTTAGGCTTACACTTGTGCCTCTCTGGTATGTTGGTGCTATCCCTTTTTGGGTAGGGTAAGGGGTGGACATCTGGGAGTCAGTTCCTACTGGTGTCGTTAGCTGAGAATAGGGCCCCATGAAAAATCAATGGTGCCTCTTCAGTGTTTCAGCAGCAGTTTTTTTTTTTTTTTTTTTTTTTTTCTACCAATTTTTTCATGGAAGGTCCCCATGTTGAAATTAGTACCCCTGGGCCAAGTGACAATCTGACACGGTTGACGACCCAATGCCAGGCAAGAAGGAATACAGCCAGGAATCCCCAACAAAAAGCATCTGGTTCCAGTATTGTCACTCTGGAACCATTTGCAATAAAGAAAAGCAAGAAGTATGAAATAGTTCCTGGGGTCTTTGTACCCAACTCATACGAAAAATATTTAAATTTGAAGCTCAATGGTGACAATATTGATATTTTGAGGTAAACAGGGAAATTGTAAAATGTTGTGGCAGACAACCGAAAATATCCCCTCAGAACAGTAATATGCTCCTGGTAGAGAGTATCTCCCCAGAGGAAAGCATGAAGCTGATGAGTTTGTCGACCCTTGGGAGTAATGGTGGAGTGCACTCCCCACTCCAGCTTGAACTGCAGCAAGGGTTTGATTTATGCCCCTCAGCTAATGGGTTTCTCTGAGGAGAAACTTTCAAATGAATTGAAAGATCAGGGTGTAATTAAGGTGAACAGGATCACAAAGAAGGTGGATAGAGATCGGATACCTCAACCTACCTTGATATTGACATTCAATACGTTAAGACTCCCAGAGTATGTCTCTGCAGCCTGGCATAGATACAAAATAAAACAGTACATCCCGAGGCCCAGAAGATGTTTCCACTGCCAACGTTTTGGACACACCCTTCAGACGTGCCGGTCGAAAATACAAGAAAATCCTGCAGTTTGTGTCAACTGTGGAGATGATGAGCATGGTATGTGCACAAGGGAACCTAAATGTGTTCACTGTGGTGAGGGACATGCATCATCATCTCAACAGTGTGATATATATTTATTTGAAAAAGAAATTCAGGCATTAAGAGTGATGGAAAGGATAACTTTTAAGGAAGCAAAGAGAGAGCAAAAGCTAAGATTGTAAGACCTGGTCTAAGTTTTGCCTCAGTAGTAGCAAAAACCTAGAAACCAACAGAAAGAGACAAATAAAGTAATAAGAAGCACAAAGGTAGAGTCAAAAAGAAGGCTGAAAAGACGTCTAACAGATTCATCAGAATCTATTGACGATGGTAATCCGAAGACAAGGTTCAGTAGAACCAACAAGGAAGACGTCAACTTAGAGCTAAGAAAATTGAAGTGTCATTTGAGACACACCCTCCACCATCTGCCTCTTTGGAGGCGCAGGCCAGCACTCGCTGGCCTGGTGCCAGCTTCTGTTGGTGCCAACTCCTCTTTGGAGGACAAACCAGCAGATGCTGGTCCCCAGCGCCAGTCCTTGCTGGTGCTTCTGCCTCTTTAAAGGCAGAGCTGGCTACTGCCAGCAATAGCAAGACAGTTGAGGAGGTCTCTTTAGAGAACACCTCTGCTCTCTCTGTCCCGATTGAGACAGAGAGAAAAGAAATAAAAAAACCGCTCAGTGGCAAAGACACTGAAGGAAAGGATGTTGGCTCTTTCAAGGTGGTTATTCCCCAAGAAGCCAACAAAACTGCCCATTAAATTGTCCTCCCCAAATAGAAAAAGAACCTCCCAATCTTGTAAAAAGGAACCATACTGATGGTCCCAGACAGAAATAAATTCACTTCTATAATTCAGTGGAACTGTCAGGGACTCTGAGCAAAGTATGAGGAAGTGAAGCTTTTGCTCTATGAGCATTCTCCTGTTGGGGTATGTTTGCAAGAGACCATGCTAGGTGAATATACCCCTTGTCCTAGGGAATATGTTCACTTCAGAACTGAATTTGATTTGGAAGTGGGAAATCACGGTGGATCCTCATCTACATCCGTCGAGATACTCCACACTACAAAGTAAAACTAAACACTCCACTTCAAGCTGTGGCTGTACGGATTAATTTAAGAAGGCAGTATACCATATGTTCCCTTTACATTCCACCCAATAGTAATGTCTCCTGGAGAGGACTTAATATCCTTAATGTGGCAGCTACCAGAGCCATTTCTTCTTCTTGGTGACTTCAACAGCAGACATCCATTGTGGGGAGATGTAACATCAAACCAAAAAGGGAATATGATGGCATCTATCGTAGAAAATGAAGATATAGGCCTTCTTAATACTGGAGAACCTACCCATTATCACATTCAGACTGGTACTGTCTCCTGCATTGACCTTTCAATTTGTAGCTCTAATTGCAGTGTTGATTTTAGTTGGAGAACAAGTGATGACTGGCATACCAGTGACCATTCTCCAATTATAATCAGCACCAATGATGATCCACCTATCCCAAGATCACCACGATGGTGCATAGAGAAAGCAAATTGGAAAAAATTTGAAGATTTGAGCGAGCTGGAAGGGGATGCCAAAGATTTCCCAAGTGTAGATGATGCCATCGATCTCCTCAATGGAACTTTCCATACTGCTGGCTTACATTCAATTCCTCGAACTAAAGGACTTTTCAGGAGACGGCCAGTTCCATGGTGGTCAGAAGAATTAAGGCTGCTGCATCGAGCTACAAGGTCATCATTGACCAGGTGCCGTAGACATCGCACTGTGGATAATGTCATCACTTATAAACAGTGTAGGGCACGATTTCGAAAAGCTATGAAAGCTGCCAGAAGACAATCATGGGCAGGATATGTATCCTCTATTAACAGCAGAACACCAGTCAGCAGCATTTGGAAGAAAATAAGAAAAATTCAGGGTAAATTTACACCCAATCCTCCTCCAGTCCTTAAAGTAAATAATAATCATGTCACTGATGCCACAGAAGTTAGTAATATATTTTCTGAACACTTTGCTCGAGTCTCTGAAAAATCAGATAGTTCCCAGGACATCATTTCAGAATGATGGAAGAACAACAGGTACTTGATTTTTCATCAAACAAAAGTGAATCTTACAATATGTTTTTTTTCTGAAAGGGAATTTGACTCTGCTTTAGCCAGGAGCAAGAACACTGCCCCTGGCCCTGATGAGATTCCTTATAAAATGTTTAAACACATTTCAAGGAACACAAAACTTTTTATAATCAGCATTATCAATAGAATATGGGATGAAAGCAGCTACCTAGCATATGGGAATTGGCAACCATGTTACCATTTCTTAAGCCTGGAAAAGATCCTCTCTATGCAGCAAGTTACTGCCCCATTGCGTTAACTTGCTGTTTGTGTAAATTAATGGAAAAATGGTAAATGTAAGGCTGATGTGGTATTTAGAGCACAACAGTATCTTAACACCTTCTCAGTGTGGCTTTCGAAAAATGCACTCCACACTGGATATCTTACTGCAACTTGAAACCTCTGTCTGTGAAGCATTTGCCTCCAAACAACACCACGTGACAGTGTTTTTGATATAGAAAAGGCATATAACACTGCTTGGAGACATGGAATTCTCAAGACAATGCATAATAGTGGTCTACGAGGAAAATTACCTTTATTTGTCAGATCATTTTTACATCGTAGGTATTTTAAAGTTAAAGTTGGCAGTACTTTATCAGAGAAAAGGTGCCAAGAAGAAGGTGTTCCCCAGGGCAGTGTTCTCAGTGTAACACTTTTTGCTCTGGCCATAAACAGTGTTACATCTGTTATTCCAAAAGAGGTCTTAAAGACGTTATTTGTGGATGACCTGTCAATATCTTTTGCTGCCACCCGGATGACTGTAGCCGAAAGAAAGTTACAATTAACGATAAATAAAATAACAAGTTGGGCTGAGAAACAGGGTTTAAAATCTCTGTAAGTAAGACTACTGCTGTCCACTTCTGCCGGATTAGGGAGTACATCCTGATCCAGACCTCTATTTGTATGGCCATAGAATCCCATGTGTAGAACAAACGCTTTTCTTAGGCCTAGTTTTTGACAGCAGAATGACTTGGGTACCCCATATCAAACATATCAAAGCAAAGTGCCTAGAAGCTCTACACATCTTGAAGGTGCTGTCTCACACCAGTTGGGGAGCTAGTAGAAATCTTATACTAAAGCTTCATAAAACCTTAATTTTATCAAAGCTGTCGTACGGTTGTGAAGTATATTCTTCAGCCTCTTCATCTAACTTAAAATTTTAGATTCTGTTCATCATTCAGGTATTCGTATAGCCACAGGAGCTTTTCGTTCATCACCAATATCTAGTTTGCTAGTCGATGCAGGAGAAATGCCCCTTGAACTCTATCGTCAGTCATCATTGCTTCGATACTGGTTTAGAGTGCAAAGACTTCCCAAATCTCTGGCTTTTGCTGTGGCAAACAGAAATATTTTTAACAGTTTTTATGAAAATCATCCAAGGTATCCTACTGTCAGTATGTGTTTAATTTAACGTAAATTAATTTGTTTTGAGTAAGCCACTTTGGCAGTAATTATTCTTTTGGGACGTAATGACCCTGTTTCCTCCTCCCCGACATTTCTGACTTGTTGTTTAGTTTTAATTACAATGAGCTTGTTTTATTTTCACGTGTGGTTTTGGCTTCTCGTCCGGAGCTGTATTCGGCGCTGTTTCTCGAGGACTGAGAGAGTTGTTTTCTGGACCTTTAGCATTTTGTGGGCCTGCCTTATTCTTGATTGATTTTGAACTATCTCTGGATTACGATACCTGCCTTTCATCAGTTGCTGCTGCTTTGGGAGATTGATTTATTCTTCAGTCTACGCCCTTGGTCCAGTAACACTGCCAAGGGGACCTCTCTGCCAACTGGTAAGGTGTGATTGCCTGTCGGACGGCCGTGTCCGTTGATCGTCTTGCGACGTTAAAGTGATTCTATCTTCTGTCTACGCCCTTGGTTCAGTAATACTGCCTAGGGACCTCTCTTACGTTTGCAAGGTCTCGAGTATATATATTATGCCCCTCGACCCGTGATTTGAAGGCTGCGTTTGCCTCTTCTACTGTTTACAGCTCACTTAAGGGAAGCAGTTTTTTTATAAACATTTAGTCTGTATTAAGTTAGGTTATTCTGTCTTTTCGACATCCTATTACTTTCAGGGCCCTCTCTTTAAAGTGTAATTGTATAGCCTATCTTAATTTGGTGTAAGAGTGTTTGTTATTCGATGTTTTCAGTGTGTGGTTGATTTTTGTGTTCATTTAATGTATTTTGTAAGAGGCTCAGTGGTCATTTCTTTCTAAAAAGTTTGTATTAAATATTAAGGTTTTATTTTCAGCTTTTACTTATCCTCCTTGATTCCATCTCTGTACACTCTGTTGCGGCCATTCCACCTATTGTGGACTTGGTCGTTAGTGACTTTGTTTGTATTTTAAGAGACTTGTGTATGTTTGATGGGCGTGGGCCCATAACATTTATGACCTTTTGCCAGGATTTGTCGGATCCTGTAGTCACTTGAGTGTATAGAGTGGATTCTTGGGGTGTTTTGCAGCATAGTAATACCTTCTCTCCTATATTCTTGTGTTGATCGGTGTTTATAATTTTTTTTTTCTTGACCGTGGTAGGATATTTGTGTGGTTATTGGTGTTCAGTGTATTGGTTTGTTTTTGGGTATATTTTGTGAGATACATTTATATATTTACTTGTGTGTAATTAATTTACAATGGCTGATTTGAATATCCCGGAGCTCTTGAGTGGAGAGGGGTGGCAGGACAGGTTGGCAGAATTGAATAAGCCTGATTTAGAGAGTGTAGCAGAATTTGTTGAAATTGAAAATCCTGGGTCTGTTAGGAAGGGCTTGTTGCTGCTTAATGTTTATGAAAAGGTTAAGGTGATGAAGGCAGAAGGTAAACCAGAGACTAGGCAGGTGGAGGAAGCGGTGTCAGTAGAAATTTTAGATAGGCAGATTCAGTTGAAAAGAATGGAAATAGATCTCCAAAGGTTGAAGGCTGAGGAGAGAGAGAGAGAGAGGCAGCACGAACTTGCTATGCAAGCATTGAGTAATAGGGTTCTTCTTCTTCCCAACATAATGTGTCTGCAATGCCTTGTATTAATCTAACTGAAGCTCTAAAGTTAGTCCCAAATTTTCAGGAAGTTAACGTGGCAGAGTTTTTTGTTTCTTTTGAGAGAATAGCTTCAAGGTTGGAATGGCCAAAAGAGTATTGGACCACTCTTATTCAGAGTAAATTGTTAGGTAAGGCCCAGAAAGTTTACGTTACCTTGGACGAAGATCTGTCTTCAGATTATGATTCTGTAAAGGCCATAGTTTTGAAGGCTTACGAGTTGGTACCGGAAGCTTACCGACAACGCTTCCGTAATTTACAGAAGGAAAGAGGGCAGACTTTTGTAGAGTTCGCCAGGGCTAAAGAGCAATTTGTTGGCGACTGGTTAAAGTCTAAGGAGGTGACAGACTTTGAGAAATTAAAAGAATTGATTTTGGTTGAGGAGTTTAAAAGGTCCGTGCCTAATGAGGTGAAGGTACACCTCGAAGAGTTAAAATTAGAAACTTTACAGGAGGTGGCAATTGCAAGTGATGAGTACCTCCTCTCTCATAAAAATGTGATAGGGAAGTACCCAGAAATGAGAAATCTGGTTGGGTGAGAGTTAACAGGAGTAGTAATCAGAACAGGTATAATAGGCCTAATGTTAATTATGGTTCTCGTACTACTCCTGTTAACAGCTATAATAGGCAGACCACAGATAACCCGGAGAAGTTGAAAACTTTGACTTGTTTCTTCTGTCATAAGAAGGGACACGTCAAGAGCATGTGTTATGCATTTAAAAGGTCACAAAGGACCGAAAGACGTCCGGTAATGGCCATTCGTAGGAATGAGAACGAGTCAGTGGCTGAGAACTCTAATAATCAGTGACTAGGCAATAAGTCACTGGCTCCTTTTCAGAAATTTTTGTCTGATGGTTTTGTTCGCTCTGGGAATTCGACTGAGCAAAGAAAGGTTAAAATTTTGCGTGACACTGGGGCTGCTCAGTCTTTAATTCTCAGAGAATCCTTACCTATTGATTGGGAATGTTCAAATAAGGAATATGTTTTGTTAAGTGGTTTTCCAGATACGGTCAGGTCTTACCCGGTTGAGAGTTTTTATTTATCATGCCCGTCTTTTTCAGGTTATTTAAAACTGGCCGTTATTGATAAATTTCCTATTAAAGATGTGGATTTGGTGTTAGGGAATGATGTCGCCCTAATAAATAAAACTTTTCCTATTGTATTAAGTTCCGGTAATGAAATATCTGTAGTCACTCGATCGAAGGCTAGTAGTGTTGACTCGGCCGAGTCGGTAGTTGATGTTGATTTGAGTAGTTTAGATCGTAGTGATAGCTTAGTTATAGATAGTGGTGTGTTGGATAATAAACTTAATTGGACTACTAAGGAACTTATTACAGCTCAGAAAGCAGATTTTAAAGACCTGCCAGTTGAGTCTGGCGAAATTACTGATTTGACTGTCCCTCGATTTAAGATAATTAATAATATTTTGTATAGAATAAGTAGACCTTTTGATGCCATTAATACAGGTTGTGAAATTGTTAAACAGATTGTGGTTCCTTTTGTTTATCGAAAGGAGTTAATGACATTGGCTCATGAAAATGGTTTGGCTGGTCATTTTGGTGTTTTTAAAACCACTCGTAAATTGTGTGAAAATTATTTTTGGCCTAAGATGAAGGATGATGTTAAAAAATTTGTAAATAGTTGTGATGCATGTCAAAAGGTCAGGAAGCCTAATCAACCAATTCCAAAGGCACCATTACATCCTATTCCTGTTGTTTCTGAACCGTTCAGAGAGGTAATTATTGACGTGGTTGGTCCTCTGCCGAAAACTCGTAGTGGCAATCAGTATATTTTAACAATTATGGATAGGATGTCTCGATATCCTGAGGCAATACCACTACGAAATGTAAAATCTGTTAAAATTGTTGAAGTATTAATTGAATTTTTCACCAGGTTCGGAATGCCCAAAGTAATTCAGTCCGATTGTGGGTCTAATTTTCTGAGTAAATTATTTAGGAGAAGATGGCTGAATTAAAAATTAATCATGTGACTTCTTCTCCGTACCATCCTGAAAGTCAAGGTGTTTTGGAACGATTTCATCAAACCATGAAGTCTATGATAAAAAGTATTGTTTGGTTAATGGTTCTGAATGGGATAAGGAACTACCTTATTTATTATTTGCATTTCGGTCAGTGCCGAGTCAGTCTTTAGGATTTTCACCTTTCAGCCTTATTTTTGGTCATTGTGTGCGTGGTCCATTGGATGTGGTTCGTGAATCTTGGGAGGGGGACGCCCTGATATGAATTTATTAGATTATGTTAGTAATTTGGGTGATAAATTAACGAAGGCTTGGAAGTTTGCTGGTGAAAATTTATTGTGTAGCCAAAAGAAAATGAAATACTTTTTGACCGAAAGACTAAGGAGCGTAATTTTGTAGTGGGTGATAATGTTTTGGTATTGCTTCCCATTCCAGGAAACCCTTTAAAAGCTTCATTTTCAGGACCGTGGAAAATTTTAAAGAAAGTAAGTGATGTTAATTATTTAGTTGAAACTCCTGAAAGGAGGAGACCCTACCAGTTGTGTCACATAAATATGTTAAAGGCTTATAAAGGTCGTGACAAAGTTATTCCCGTGGCATTAGTTGGTGATACTACAAAGTGTAACGGTATTAATTCTTTTTCTTTTCCAGACGTGAGTAATTTTGATGATGATTGTTTTGATGGTGCCGAATGGCCTAATGATAATGAACATTCTTTAGAAAATTTTTCAGAAATGGTTTCACATTTGAATTTAGTAGAACAGGGATCTTTGAAAAAGTTAGTTTTTAGTTATAAGGATTTATTTTCGGATGTTCCAGGACAGACCACTGTCCTTGAACATGATGTGGATGTGGGTAACGCAACTCCGGTAAAACAATCCCCTTACAGGTTAAATCCATTTAAAAATGATGTTGTGGATAAAGAGGTTGATTATATGTTACGACACGGGCTGATCGAACCCAGCAACAGTCCGTGGTCTTCACCTGTTGTTTTGGTAAAGAAACAGGATGGTCAATTCAGGCTTTGTTTTGATTACCGCAAAGTCAACGAGGTCACAAAGCCTGATAGTTATCCTTTACCCAGGATAGAGGACTGTATTGACAGGATAGGGAATTCAAAATATATAACTAAATTTGATTTGTTAAAGGGGTATTGGCAAGTTCCGCTGTCCAAACGGGCACGGGATTTGTCAGCGTTTGTAACGCAGCGCGGACTCTACCAATGTAAAGTAATGCCTTTTGGGATGAAGAATGCCGCTGCAACCTTTCAAAGGTTAATGAATACTTTGGTCCAAGGTTTAGAGGGGTGTGTTGTTTATATTGATGATATTGTAATTTATAGTGATGACTGGAACACCCATCTTAAACGTATTAAGGCTTTATTTCAGGTACTTAGGAAAGCTGGTTTGGTTATAAACCTAAAAAAGAGTGAGTTTGCCAAAGCAAAGGTTGTATATTTGGGTCACGAAGTAGGATTTGGGAAAGTGGCTCCGAAACAGGCAAACGTAGACTCTATTAGACATATTGAAATACCGAAGTGTCGCAGGGATGTCAGAAAAGTTCCTTGGTTTAGTAGGGTATTACCGTAGATTTGTTAAGAATTTTTCTGATATCGCTGAGCCCCTGACTAATTTATTACGTAAGAATGTGACTTTTGTATGGACTAATGATGCCCAAAATGCCTTTGAAAAGTTAAAGCAGGTCCTAATGAATTTCCCTATTTTGAAAGCTCCTGATTTTGACGTTCCTTTTTCGCTTGCTACTGATGCGAGTGATGTTGGGGTTGGAGCAGTTTTGTTGCAGGAAGATGCTCATGGAGTATCTCATCCTGTTGCCTATTTCTCCAAAAAGTTATCCCCGGCACAACGGAAATACTCGACTGTAGAGAAAGAGACTTTGGGATTAATTTTAGCTGTTAATCATTTTCAGGTATATTTATCCTCTACAGGGACTCCGATTAAAATATTAACGGATCATAATCCGTTGGTTTTCTTGAACAGGTTTAGGAATAAAAATCAACGGTTGATGTGTTGGAGCCTCCTACTCCAGGAATGGAATTTTAGCTTTTCACACATTCCAGGCAAAAGTAATGTTGTCGCTGATGCACTATCACGCATCAGTGACTGATCGATAGGTTGATTTGAGAAAAACCTTTTTTGTTCTTCGTAAAGTTGTTTTGTATATACTTATATTAATTGATTTGATTAATCCTATAAATTTATTGAATGTACAGGTTTCCAGGTGTGTTGTAATAATGTTGTGTCAGGTGTTTTTGTTTATGAAATAATTTAGGATTAAGTACTTAAGATTAAGATGTTAAATGTCGTGATTTGCAGGTTTTTCTTCGGTGTCGTCTTTGATTAAGAGTGGTTAAGGGTACTTTTGATTTCTGTTTATTTTAGTATGTGTTATTGGTGGAGGCTAATTTTAAGGTGTTACCATTGTCTTGTGTATGTCCAGGTTAATTTTAAGGTGTTACCATTGTCTTGTATATGTCCATTAATGATGTGTGTATTTAAGGCCCAAACCCGTTTAGTGTGAGGACCTCTCTGAAGTGTAGAGGCACTAAAACTGAGTGAAGTGAAGTGAAAAGACGCTCTTTGAAACTCAGTGAGTTGCAAAAACAAATAGTGTTGAGTAAGGACGCTCTCTGGAGTGAAAAGAGGCATTATTGGAAGGTGTTGTGAAGGGCCACAATATTGAGTGTGTCGTAAAATCATGGATATGTGAACGGTGTGTTACGTTTTTTCTTATTTTTGGTGATTGATTGTTAGTTTTATGAATCATTAATCATATACTGTTATGTCCCTGTTCTTTATTTATGCCAATGGTCCACATTAATTCTTTCTTTACAAAGCTTAGATAGGTCACGGGCTCACGGGTCTGTAGCACTCACACAGCCGTTTTTAGGCGCTACAGGCTGGTGTATGAGTGGTGACCTAGACTAAGTTAAGGTTAATTTATTAAGGTTTTGGTCCTTATTTTTGTTTGACTGATATTTGTGTTTTCAGAATAATTTAGCCAGGTCACGGCCTCACGGGTCTGTAGCACGGCCGTTTTTAGGCGCTACAGGCTGGTGTATGAGTGGTGACCTTGGTTGCGGTAACACTAGCCCCATTGTGGTCGATTTATATTTTGGTTGTTGGTTATCTAGGTTTAGTCTAATAATAGGTTAGTCTTGTTAATATTGCTGTTCTGCTAACCTGTGCCCACCATGCTCCACTTGTGAGTTCATGGGGATATTACCATATTTCTTCATATGTTGATACTGATGTTATTTTTGGCGTGGTCACTATAAATTATTTACTTGTATTAGTTTTAAGTCATAATATTAAGGTTAAGATTTGATATCTATTGACTGTATTGAAAGTGGTACAAAATTTTTGCCACTAATCTATTTTTGGCCGGCAATGTGATATAGTATTTTCAATCACCTTTTGAGTTTTGTCATTGGACTTGAATTTTTCTTATTGTCCCTGTTTTATTTCATATAGATTGAATTGCTATGTTTTTTTTTATATTAGCATTTTTATATATTTCTTTGAATTTTGAGTTAAGTTCAATACTTTGTAGAAAAATTTTCTTGTGGAAAATTTTTTTTTTGTTGGGTGAGGAGGTGTCAGTATGTGTTTAATTTAACGTAAATTAATTTGTTTTGAATAAGCCACTTTGGCAGTAATTATTCTTTTGGAACGTAATGACCCTGTTTCCTCCTCCCCGACATTTCTGACTTGTTGTTTAGTTTTAATTACAATGAGCTTGTTTTATTTTCACGTGTGGTTTTGGCTTCTCGTCCGGAGCTGTATTCGGCGCTGTTTCTCGAGGACTGAGAGAGTTGTTTTCTGGACCTTTAGCATTTTGTGGGCCTGCCTTATTCTTGATTGATTTTGAACTATCTCTGGATTACGATACCTGCCTTTCATCAGTTGCTGCTGCTTTGGAGATTGATTTATTCTTCAGTCTACGCCCTTGGTCCAGTAACACTGCCAAGGGGACCTCTCTGCCAACTGGTAAGGTGTGATTGCCTGTCGGACGGCCGTGTCCGTTGATCGTCTTGCGACGTTAAAGTGATTCTATCTTCTGTCTACGCCCTTGGTTCAGTAATACTGCCTAGGGACCTCTCTTACGTTTGGTAAGGTCTCAGTATATATATTATGCCCTCGACCCGTGATTTGAAGGCTGCGTTTGCCTCTTCTACTGTTTACAGCTCACTTAAGGGAAGCATTTTTTTTTATAAACATTTAGTCTGTATTAAGTTAGGTTATTCTGTCTTTTCGACATCCTATTACTTTCAGGGCCCTCTCTTTAAAGTGTAATTGTATAGCCTATCTTAATTTGGTGTAAGAGTGTTTGGTATTCGATGTTTTCAGTGTGTGGTTGATTTTTGTGTTCATTTAATGTATTTTTGTAAGAGGCTCAGTGGTCATTTCTTTCTAAAAAGTTTGTATTAAATATTAAGGTTTTATTTTCAGCTTTTACTTATCCTCCTTGATTCCATCTCTGTACACTCTGTTGCGGCCATTCCACCTATTGTGGACTTGGTCGTTAGTGACTTTGTTTGTATTTTAAGAGACTTGTGTATGTTTGATGGGCGTGGGCCCATAACACTACTCCTTTTAGCTATAGAATTAAAAAGATTTTAGAGGATACAAATATTGGAAAAATCCCCGTACTTCCTTGTGTGTATCCCATTACTCCTGTCTGGAAGGTACCTGCTGTGAAATTCTGCAGGTACTTCAGTGAAGCAAAGAGGGATAAATCTGATGAGGAAATGAGGGCAATATTTTTAGAGCATGCTTCAGAGCATATGAATACAAGATTTATATTTACCGATGGTTCCAAAATACAATGCTGGCGTTGGTTATGGAGTTTTAGTGAATCTTTTAACCGAAGAGGTGCGCTTCCTTCAGTTGCTTCAAACTTTACAGCTGAGCTGTATGGCATCTTAGTAGCACTGGAACATATTGCAATACTCCCAGTGTCTGGCTACACAATATTTTGTGACTCTAAAAGTGCCTTAGAGTCCCTGGAAGTCTTCAATACTGATCATCCCTTAGTGTTGAAGATCTTGCAGTGGATCTTCTTGCACCATTGTAGAGGAAGCATTGTTCTTTTTGTTGGGTTCCTGCCCATGTGAACATATCAGGAAATGAAAAGGCAGACCAGCTAGCCAAATCAGCAGCACAAATTCCGATACCCAGAAAATGTCCTGTTCCATATCGTGATGCATTCCATATTATATGGAAATCCATCCAGCAATTATGGGCACTTCAGTGGGACAGAGTAGGCCCCAATAAAATGAAAGAAATCACTAGTCAGACACACCCTTGGAAATATGACCTAATGCCAAGGAAGTGGGAGGTTGTATTGTGTAGATTACGTATTGGCCATACACGTTTAACTCACGGCTTTATGATGAATGGGGAGAATGAGCCCTTCTGTGACGATTGCTTGGTTCCACTGACTGTTAGGCATTTGCTGGTTGAGTGTCCCAGTCTGGTGGAACTTAGGAATCATTTTTTTATCAAATAGCAGTGAAGCAGGTGGTAATTATAACATGGCAAAACTGTTGGGAGAAAGTATGTGTATTAATAATGTTATTCTTTTATCAAAGAAGCTGGTCTCTCAAATATATTTGACAGCTGTGCTGTCTTAGTATATATATATATATTTTTTTTTTCTCTGAAGTTATACTGTTTATCTGATCAAATCTATTAATAGTTCTTTTTAGCAGAATTTTATATATTTATTTATTTATTTTAGCTAGTTTTCTTTTTGTTTTTCCTTTTTAATAAAATTTATATGTAGTTCTTTTTAGCAGAATTTTAATTTTAATTTTTATAACATACTATAAAAATGAAAAGATCACACTTAGTATTCGGCGTCGGTGACCCTGGTAGTTGTGACGCCAGATAACTCTCAGTTAATTAATTAATTACCCTGGCAGGTCTAACCATGCTGACATAGGCAGTTCTGAGCATCTTTTTCTTTTCGGTCCAATTTCAAGCCTTCTCCATTTTCAATCCCTATCTTCTTCCTGAGCATCAAGAATGACCATTAGTTGATAACATTGGACCTAAATTGGATTACGGCCCTGACTGCTCCTCTGATTTGATGGAGGGTGAAGAGGACTGACATGCCTCCACCCGTAGAATACGAGTACCTGACGCCCGAGCGAGGGGAAAGTCTTATGTCAAACATGGCTCTTAGAGCTGGGTCTGATCTCGACGGACTGATGACGCCTCAAGTTCTGGGAGCCATTGTGCATAACCAGGTTG
This sequence comes from Macrobrachium rosenbergii, assembly GCF_040412425.1. Lineage (NCBI taxonomy): Eukaryota > Metazoa > Arthropoda > Malacostraca > Decapoda > Palaemonidae > Macrobrachium > Macrobrachium rosenbergii. Next base: position 52,531,421 of record NC_089753.1, read on the forward strand.
TAGCCTCTAGGGGTGGCCAATTACAGTCGCATAACACATCCCTCCTTTGTTGGGCTCCATTTTATTAGGGAATATGGTGGGCAGAGGACTACCTGGCAGAAATAACATAGATACTGTATCTATGGATCATCATACATTAACTCCTGTTGACGACCGTAGATCGGACTTGGAACTGGCTCAGAAAGCTTAAATAAAGAAGTGAATAATTCTAAACCCATACCCATATCTAACATAATGACTATGGAACCATACTCTGTGCCACAAAAGGAAACTGTACCAGTAACAAATGAAAAAACTGAAAATATAAACAGAATTGAAATAGACGACCTAAATATACACCAGACCCTACATTGATACACTTTGATTCATTATTTGGAAATGACAGTTGGCCAAGATACTTTAAATTTTTTAAAACAGAAACCGAACTGACTGGCTGCTAAATTTGAAAATATTTTATTAACTCAGTTGTGACCAAAGAAATGACATTTAGATCTATAACAAGAAGAGAATGGATAGTTGAAACTACCACAAAAATTCAGTCGGAAACTTATCAAAAGCTTAATAATATGAATGGAATAAAAGTCACGGTCCAAAGACATGACAAGTTAAACAGTATTGAGGGAACAGTAATGTTACCACCCAGTAATGATAGTGATGGCCTACCAGATGAGACATTACTACTGAACTCATTAAAAATTAGATATCCCAATAATGTAAACGTAAAGGTATATGAAATCCCAAATAAAAGGCATCATGGCAAAAAATTGAGAATAGCTAAAATTAAATTTGAAGGCCAGACTCTTCCACCTAATATTAAAATAGAAGGCCAGAGAAGATTTCATCAAACCATTTCATATACCAAAGCCTCTTCAATGTACAAACTGCTCTAAATATGGTCACACTAAAAACAAATGTAGAAACAGATCCAGTTTGTGCATTCTGCATGGCTCAGAAGATCACGAAACTACCTTGGAACTGTGGAGCCTCAAAATGTTGTAATTGGGGCAAGACCACCATGCCAGATCAAAGATATGCCCATTCTACATATATAACACTGAAACTAAAATTATTAATAAGCAGGTCTGGCATGTCAATTCCAGAAGGAAAACAAGAATTGAAATCAAGAGGTTTAATGGACCCTGCTAGAAATAAACCATATAGAGATGCCGTAAAAAAAGTATTACCCAAGAAAAATGTTAAAATACCCGAAAAAGCAAATGATAAAGAAACGACAAGGTCAACAGACATAGAAATTAACATAAAGTCTTGTAAAGAATCTAGTAACACAGTACTAATAAGCAACCCTTATGAAATACTAATGAAAGATGAAAATTGCAATCAGTAGACTCTGAAGAGGAAGAAAATCATGCTGACGAAACAAGAAGAAAACGAGGTAGAGAAATAATTTCTTTGAAAAACTCAGGTTAACACCAATGTTTAAGAAAAAAATGCCCAAACTCAACAGGAAAAACATACGCTAATTTAGATAACGTTGATGAAATAAGTCCTTCAGAAAGTGTTTCCAAGTAAATTTCAAGACAAATTCAGTCAATCCAAGGAAGGCAAAAATGATAATTGTGAGTGTCAACAGTGTAGCCAAGAAGGTATAACACCACAAACTGAACCTCATCATGAACGGTGTGGATGTTATATCGTTCAACTTTTTGCAACATTGCAAAAAAATGAAACCCATAAATAAGGAAAAAGTGACAAACGTTATAAGAGTAGAATTTCTTAACTTAACTAGAAGATAATACCTCAAGTCAGTAATTAGAATTACATACCAAAGATTGTATGTGTATTGGACACTTGCTATATTATCGTGAGAGTAAAATAGCAGTATTAGACAATTTCTTAGCCAGACAAGAAGAAATTAAATTATCTATTGATTCAGAAGTTTACACAGAAATGTCAAAAAACCAAAAAGAAAATTAAATCTAATTAAGAGAATAATTACCCATTGCTTAAAAATTATTGAAAAAATTGATAATCAACCATACAAAATCATATAACTTTCATCCCATTCAATTATACTATTATTCAATGGAACATAAACGGTTTGAAAACAAGAATGCACTTGGGTGAAATACAAAGACTCCTAAAACAACATGAACCAATGTGCATATGTTTACAACATGTTAATGATCCAGTTCCATCAATATGTAATTACTTTCTAGCCTCCTCCGTTTCAGGAGAAGGCAAGTTATATTTGAACAGCAATATATGTTCATAATCATGTAACGTATGATAAAATTACAGTTAATAGTAATTCATTTCAAATTTCTTCAATTCGCCTGCATCTAACAAACAAATCTAGCTTTTTAAGAATTGCAATCTTTATAATCAACCTAATGAAAATTATGATATGGCTGATTTATCAAACATTTTATCACAGTTCAATGAACCTATTTTAGTTTTAGGTGATTTTAATGCTCACCACCCTTTATGGGATGCCAGTATCATAGATGCAGATAGAGCAGGTAAAGACATAGAAAATCTAATGCTTAATTACAACTATTGTTGTTTAAATGAAAATGAAACCCCAACATACTTTTCAAAACTCATGGGACCCTATCATCTGTAGACCTTCTATTTGTTCCACCTCATTAGTAGACAGATTGAGTGGAATACTTAGATGATCTTTATACCAGTGATCACTACCCAGTTGTAATCACATGTCTTGAAGATAATCATCAACAATTTATACCAAAATTTAATTCTAAAAAAAGCTGACTGGGAAAAAGTATAATTTAGTTACCAAAAATGTTTCCTTTCCAAAGTAACAATGATCACAATGAAATTAATTCATATTTTACAGATTTTATAATTAGTTCTGGACACAAATCAATACCAATGACTGCTTATAAACCAAAAATAAATCCTGTTCCATGGTGGTCTACAGAACTTTCAAGAAATTATCAAACTGAAGTAACAAAATAAGTAGACGATTAGACAGACTAAACCAAAGATATAACAAATTATATAAAAGTAACAGATATACTTTGAAAGTCTTAGTATTAATAGCATTGGAAATTGATTATATTAAACCTTTATTGAATAAAATATCTGCTCAATTCAGGAAAAAGTTATTAGTATTTAGGAAGTCATCTTGGGACAATTGTGTTTCCAATTCCTCAAATGACACTGTTAAACAAATGTGGGATAGATTTGATAAAAATAAATGGCAAATATAGTCGATCACCTAGATCCCCAATATTACATAATGGAGAAAGAGTTCATGATTTAAAAAGAAATATCAAATATAATAGGACCACCTAGAATCAATAAGTAATAGCTTGAATTTAGAAGAGAACATTTTCGAAATAGAAAAAGGAATGAAGAAAAAATTATAATTAATTTTGAAACAAGTCAACAACTATACTACAATGTCCTATTTACATTAGAAGAATTTGATGCTGCATTAAAATCTTGTAGTAACTCTGCCCCAGGAAAAGATAACATCTCTTTTGAACTTCTTATACATCTTAACATTAAAGCCAAAGAATACTTATTGAAATTTTATAATCACCTGTGGAAAAAGAAACTTTCCCAAAGCATGGAAACATGCTATAGTAATTCCTATACCCAAACCTGGCAAAGATCCAACATCAGTAAATAATTATAGACCTATATCACTAACTAGTTGTCTTTGTAAACTCATGGAAAAAATGGTAAATAATAGACTCATATGGTATTTAGAGAAAAATAAAGGTTTAGCAGGCACTCAGTCTGGAAGTAGGAAAATTCATTCAACTTTAAACTCACTAACATCACTAGAAGATCAAATCAAAAGAGGATTTGTACAAAAGAAAATCACTGTTGCAGTCTTATTTGACATCCAAAAGCTTATGATACAACATGGAGACATTTAATTATAAAAACTCTATATGACATAAATCTAAGGGGGTGAACTCCCAATTTTCATACGAAATTTCTTAACAGAAAGAACATTTCAAACTAGAATTGAAACAGTATTATCGGAAACATTTGAAATAAAAAAGTTTGTATCCCTCAAGGAAGCGTACTTAAGCAGCACATTATTTACACTAGCCATCAATAATACAGTTAAAACACTTCCAAAAGATGTAAACAACAGCTTATATGTTGATGATTTTGCCATTTTTTATACTTCTTCAACTTCCAAATTATGCCACATCCAAAGAATCTTAAATATCTCCATAAATAAAATTGAACAATGGGCATTATCTGTTGGATTTAAATTTGCTGATGAAAAACGCAAGCAATAGCATTTTACAGGGATAAACGTTGGCTCAGAAACGAAGATATAGTTCTTACCATGAATAACACTCCCATCCAATTTTATCCAGAAGTCAATTTAGGCCTATATTTTGACAATCATTTGAACTGGAAGGCCCATGTAAGACATACCAAAGCAACGGCCTTAAAATCTTCAAATATATTAAAAAAATTAGCTCACACTTCATGTGGGGCTGACAGATATTTTATTGAAACTTTATAAGGCTACAGTTCTACCAATATTAGAATATGGCAGTCCAATTTATAGTTCTGCTACAAAGAGACTATTCTCAAAATGCTAGATCCAGTACATCATCTTGGGATTCGGTTAGCCACCGGAGCATTCAAATCATCACCAGTCCAATCCTTGATTGTAGAAAGTGGAGAAATGCCACTATCTTATAAATTCAAAATAACAACGATGTGGAGAGGTTTAAAAATTATAAATAGTCCAGCAAAACCAAAGATTTATTTAAAAACCAGATTGTTTCTGGAATACAAAAATTACCCCATCCTTCCTATTAGAGCTAATAGATTATTTATTAACAATGATCTTTATAATATTAGATTTTACAATTTTAACAAAATAATGCCTCCATGGATGATAAGTGTTCCTCAGATATGTAACAAACTATGTACAATACCAGTTAATAAATTGAATAATTTTTGCTATGAAACTGTATGCTCTGGAACACATCAAGGTACACAGACTCATTTATATACTGATGGTTCCAAAGATAATATGGGAGTTGGACAAGCTGTTTACGGAAACAATATAAAGAGCCAAGCCTCTTTACATGGCATAACAAAGCAGCAGTGTTCACTGCTGAATTACTAACAATAAAAACAGCATTAACAACTATATATGAAAACCAGTTTAATGAAGTAACCATCTTTAGCGATTCACTAAGTTCAATAAATGCAATAAACTCTTATACTCCAAAAATCAAATTGTAAATGAAATTAGACATACATTACATGAAATGAAAATGCAAAAGATATCTGTTACTCTATGTTGATACCATCTCACATAGGATTAGAAGGCAGTGAAAAGCTGACACCTACAGTATGCAAAAGTTAAGAGAACACTGCCAATATCAGCAGAATTATTACCATTAGAAGATTATACTAGATACAGTAAAACTGGTGATTAAGAAGAAATATTAAAAAAATAACTGTGAGGAAAGCAATCTTAACAATAAATTAAAAGAAATAAAAGAAACTTTAGACCCGTGGCCATCATCCTATCAGAATTGCCGCAGGTTTTCGGTAATGTTGACACGGCTAAGAATTGGTCACACTAAACTGACACATGGTTACCTGATGAGTAAACCCCATGCCCCTATACCTGTTGTAAGAAATATGTAATGTACAAATAACATTTTAAAAAGCATATTTTAAAGGTATGTCCAAAGTATAGAATCCAAAGAGACATTTTATTTAGAAGATATTCCTTTAAAGAAAATGACAAATTTTCACTTTTTAATATTTTAAAATTTCTTAAATTTAATCATTTATATGATATATAAGATTCATAGAATAATTTATAATATATTCCTAATTAACTTAATTAGTTCTCAGATTAACATATGTCGCTAGTTTTAATTAGATTCTTAGAGAGCTTAAATAGCTTGTCTGATCCTTCGGGCCAGCCCTAGGAGAGTTAATATTAACTCAGTGGTCTGGTTAAACTAACGTAAAAAAAAAAAAAATCAATCTACCATGCGTTACTGTACCAGCGGACCAGTCAGTGTACGGTTTTATAAATCCTTGTGAACAACAGGCGATAATAAAGAGATCTCAGTTTCGTGGAACCATTTAAAATAATATATCCTTCTATCTCGTATTTTTAGACTCCTAAAAATACATAAGGACAGACTCTCTCTGCCTCTCAATGTCCTACATACCCATCCACTTACATATGATCAAAGTAGTTTGCAGAATTACCACTACTCTTTCTTGGATCTTTATATTTACTCGTTAAAACACGCGGGAGATTTCATACAGAAAACTTATTACTTCCCTTCCAATGGAACGTTATTAAAATTCTTAGAGGAGTGGAATCGCTTCATGTTGAGTCCTGACTGTAAGCAAACAAAGAAAACCACACGGAGATTATTTTCCTATTAGTTTTTTAAAGCTGTAAAGTTATTAACCTATGCATAACCAACGACTTTTTGGGGGGCCTTGTATTAGTAGTAACTTTTCTTAATAAACATTCAGCTGTAGTACAGGCCTACTAGTATTGTAATAGATAGGTAGGGATAATTCAGATCACTGCTTTTATAACAGCTATTGAATTCATCCATGATTCAGCAGATGAAGAATGAATGTGGCAGTAACCGTTAGGTCTTTTTGTGTGGAACCAACCCCCATTAGAGGATGCGACTAAATGCTGGTATAAATATATATATATATATATATATATATATATATATATATATATATATATATATATATACATATATATATATATATATATATATATATATATACATATATATATATATATATATATATATATATATATATATATATATATATATATATATACATACATACATACATACACACACACACGAAGGTGGAGCAGACACTCAGACAGTAGACACAATGAGCTATGGAGAGGCATTCTGCTTTCTATCCAATTATTAGAAGCCGACATTTAACCCCGATTGATACATTTTCCAGGCTGAAATAGCGATTAAAATAAACAGTATTTGCGCATAAAAGATAAGCCTTAGATATACACATTACATACTTCTAAACACCTTATTAAAAAACAGAACGAGGGGAAAAAATCAAAAGCAGAGGCAAGAAAATGTATTGATAGGAGACGTAGTCTTCTTAATAAATTGTAAATTCACATTTACGCACTATATACACAGATATATATATATATATATATATATATATATATATATATATATATATATATATATATATATATATATATATATATATATATATATATGTAACGAGGACAGAATTAACACTTTTTGAAAGTGTACGTAACGTGCTCCAACGATCTTTATTCAGGAAACGGAGGCGTATGAACGTTCGCTCACGGCAACACTTACATCTATTTTTCTCCTCTTTCTCTCTCTCTCTCTCTCTCTCACACCGTGTATCACCTCTCTCTCTCTCTCTCTGTGTATCGCCTCTCTCTCTCTCTCTCATCGTTTCCGAAGTTCACCCACCCGAATCGCACTCATTCTCACCAAATCAATTAAATGGACCATTTAAAGAAACGCAATAGTTTCTACAAAAATAGGTTTATTATTCAAATAACCCAACAAGAAATGAACAAAACAAAGCAAAGATTAAAATGCATAATAAATGAATTATCGAGTTAGATAACTAAACTCTGAACTGTAAAACACTTCTGATTAACGAAGTCTCACTAGGGCTAATAGCCTGAAAATATCCAAACTCACACATACTCCCCAAATCAATAACTAGTCATGTCAAAAGCAGTCTACCACATGTTATTCGAACCAGTCCCATTTGTCCACCGACATCTGTCCACAGACATCTGTCGGAAGAATCAAACATGATAGAAAACTCCCAAAAATATATGAAATGCAAAACACAATAATGGAAAGTGTAAAATGCATAGCCAAGATATGGCAAACGTAACATGACAAAACAATAATACAAAAGAGGTATGAATATTCATATTAAATCTCCCACACCAGTTCAAAAAGTTCATAATGATTAGAAAATCATGGTAAAAAATCACAAGTTCAATTTCCTCCCATAAAAACAGAGATTTCAAACTCTACCTTATCTGCTGATTCAAAGCCTGGATCCTCTCCAAAGCTACGTCTAGACAACTGCAGTTCTATCACGTTAATGAACGATCAAACTCACTTTTAGGGCAGATTTTGGCGTAATCTAGATCAAATTAACGCACGTACTCACGAATATACATAACACTTCGGAAGATCACCTGACTAGCAATATTGCTGAGGAATCAAACTATTTGTTGAACACAAAGATTTTACCTCGAGTCTCTCGACCTACTTCCATCTGACTCCATAAATTCTTTCATCACATCTTAAAGCATTGAAGCTATGAAATGCATATATGTGTCCTTTAAAATTTGTAGCGGCCATATTTTCTGAAATAGAGCTCGGCCACCACATAAGAGCGTCTCGCTCTCCTTAACGGCAAACTAAAACAAAAGCATATGTATAAAACATAACAGAATAGAGCTATGCTCAATTAGCAATGTCTACTGCACTGCAGCTTTAAGGACTGCTCTCATGACGCACTTCCAAAGTCACTGGGGTTGAGTTCTTAGAGCCTTTACATGTAATCTTACAAACACGAATAAGCTTTACTACCCCCACAACAAGAATTATCAGTAAAATAGCTATTAAGACAATTAAAATTGTCGGCATAATATATTCCTGATACTCGAACATCACGGAATCGTCAATGTCTTCCAACGGTGGAACCGTCATTGGCACCTTTGGTTGTAGGTACCGCCACTACCAAATGCTCGTTATGTGTATGACGCATAATTATCTTCTCGGAACTGTTGAATACAGCACGGCTAAGTACGAGAAATTCCGTAGACATCATTCACAGGCATGCAGCATCAAACAGCTTGGACTCTTGAAGAACGAATGATGTCGACTTGTTGCTCTGGCACATCATTGTAACTGCATACTCCTTGTAAAAACACGGCATGAAGAGTACTGGTGGACTCAATGTGGTAATCTCGCAGGAACTGTCTAAAGTCACATTCTGTCGGAGTCTGTCTATGAACTAATGATAATTCACAACCACCCACAGACACAACTCGCAACTGGAAAACACTACTGTCACACACACACTTCTCTCTAACCAAAGCACAACTCGTCTTATAATCAACTCCCGAACCTTGACATTGATCTCCCAAAATGAACATGGTTTCTAATCTATCCCATGTCACTACTGAGTCTCCCAAAAACACTCGAAAAAGGTCTAATAACAAAAAGGTTTCATGTTACTGAACCAAACAGAACCACTAATGCAAAAGCAAACACTCACAATGTGAACTAATTCCAAGTTTGTATCTCAGAATAATCACAGTCAACTCACTATTAAGCACAACAACTCGACGGAACTCACTCATAAAAAAATTCTATCCAAACAGAAAAAATACTCGAGAATCTTAAACACTAAAAGGTATCATATCTCGTAAAAGACATGAAAGTTCTACTCCGGTTAGCAAATATTTCGCAACACCTGACTAACTCTCAACAAAATAGCAATTGACGTAATGGCAATCGGCTCCCATGATCTTAACAACTACAACTACTCACAATACAGCTCCTTTATTTAAAAAAAAAGAAACTGGAAAAAAAAATCCAAATACTCAAACACGATCTCCCAACCCGAAAAAAAGATCAGACTTGTTCGGTCCGATATACTAAGTACCTCCAAAAAAAAAAATAATCTAAACAACACACACATTGCGTCAGATGATGAAACACATCATAACACAATAAACACTAACACTAACTAACACACGGGTCAAATCTCGTATGAAATTAGCCCATGTCTCAATTTCTAAAATCATTCGAAAACAAATGATTAAGAACTTCAACATCTAAAATGAACAAGAGAAAAAAAAAAAAAAATAAATATCATATATATACAAATATCAACCCATTTATCCTCTAACTATATACAAACGTTCCATTACATCCCAACTTTCTTTAACTTCGAAATATGGGTCAATTTTGTCAATCCAGTATTTACATCTTTAACTACAAATCTATTCCCCTTTTGATCTCTACAATCTCAAAAGGTCCGTGGAACTTCGGACTTAATTTATAATTCAGATCATTCCGAACATTCACTTTAACAAACACTCTATCACCCATCGAAAAACTACTCCCCTCGATTTCGCGTTACTTTTCTCTACCATTGCACGCGAACTAAGTTCAAGTTCTTTACTGATACGTGCAAATCTTTCTCTCGCTGTATTTATCAATGAAGTGACCGTAACATCACCCTGAACTCGCTCTGGTAACAAATCAAAAGGTCCTTTCAACTTGTATCCATACAAAGCTTCTGCTGGAGATATCTTAATTGTGTCATTCATCATAGTATTGATACTATATCGCACTTCATCCAAAGATCTGTCCCAATGTGTATCGGAACCACCCACCGTCATGCGCAAAGCTTCGATTACTTTCCGATTCGCCCTCTCACACAACCCATTTGCTTCAGGTCTATACGGGATTATAGATACTTTCTTTATCCCCAACAAATTAGCAAGACCGTCTAAAGTCTTATTAATAAACTCCCTACCATTGTCTGTGATCAGACATTCTGGAACACCATATCGACAAATTATCCCCTTTAAAGAACGCTATAGCAACTTCCTCAGCTGATTTGTATTTCAGTGGGAAAATCTCGACAAAGCGAGTCAACTCATCAACAACTACTAATAAATGTCTATAACCATAAGCGGACTCTGAGAAGTTACCCAGAATATCCATATGCACTCTCTGAAACGGCCTATGTGGTATGGGATATGAACCCAAACGACACGACACTGTCATGCCGCTGGCTTATTCGCATTGCAAATAGCACACTTCTTCACAAAGGCTTCTACTGCGGAAAACATATTTTTCCAAAAGAACTTTGACCTGACGTTTTCATACGTCTTGTCTACACCCAAATGAGGAGAACCAAATTTACAATGTACAATGTCTAGAACTTGTGGTACTAGACTCTCTGGCACGATGATTTGTGTAATCTCACCCATGCTTCGAGTACTTTGCAAGTTATACTTAACTTTTCTCACCAATAAATTATTCTCCAACTCTAGACCAGAAAAAGGCAACTTATACCCTTTCTTCGGTGAAACTCCCTTAAGAAATGCCTTAGCATCTGACAACAATTTATCTTCATCTTGCTTTTGTTCCAGCAAGCCTATGTCCCAAGTGACATTTTCACCCGTAATATAACACACTGCGTTACTCTCACTATCACGAATAACAATCTCTCCCGAGACTGCCGACTCACTATTTCTCCCTGAAGTATGCACTGTAGGAACGTGTATGTCCTCTACATGCGATCTCTCAGAATTACTAATATCAGAGACATTAGACACCAAATATTTACTCTCTTCTCCCACACAGGATTCGGTGTGTATTTCCTCATCCTCAACCGGAAAATATCTGCTCAATGCATCTGCAACTACATTATGCTTACCTTCAATGTATTTGAGGTTTGCATCAAAATCTCTCAATGTTAGGAACCAACGTGCTCTCTTGGGCGACAAATTTGGCTTATTAAAAGCTCTAACAACGGTTGATGATCTGTAAAAATCTCAACTTTATTTCCAACAACAACATCTTAAAATGAACAAGGCTAGAGACGACTGCGAAAGCCTCCTTGTCCACAACTGACATCAGCCTTTCGTTACTACCACGTTTTGAACTTTCTGCTATAAAAAGCAATTGGGTGTAATTTCCCCTCAAATTTCTGCATCAAACACGCACCTATACCTTCCTGACTCGCGTCAGTCACTAAGGTGAACGGTTGACTAAAATCTGGAAACTTCAAAACTGGTGGGTTCACCAAAGCGTTCTTAAGCTTCTCAAAAGCTAATTGTTGACTATCACCCCAAACAAACTTAACGTCTTCTCGTAACAAATCTGTCAATGGAGACGCTATTGTAGAAAAATTCCGCACAAAACGGCGAAAGAAACCCGACATACCTAGGAACGAACGAATCTGTTTCCTGGTTTTGGGAACTGGAAAATTCACAATGGCTTTAACTTTCTCATCATTCACTCTAACTCCCTCTTTAGAGATAACATGTCCTAAATAGACAATTTTTCTCTTCAGAAACTCACATTTGGCCAATTTGACCTTTAACCCAGCGAACCGTAATCGCTTTGAGAACTTCTTTTAACACCTTTAGATGTTCTTCAATTGTATCTGTGCATATGAGAATGTCATCCATGTACACAAACACCGACTTTCCTAACAAGCCACGAAGTACTGTGTTAACCAGTCTAGTAAATGTTATTGGGGACCCTTGTAATCCAAAAGGCATCCTATTAAACTCGTAATGTCCCTTTGGTACCGAAAATGCTGTATATTTACGGCTACTCTCACAAAGGGGAACTTGTAAAAACCCTTGCATAAGATCTATAGATGAATATATATTCTTGCCACCGATCTCAACAAACAAATCAGGCAAACAAGCTACAGGATATCTATCTGGGCATGTTTTTTCATTCAATTTACGAAAATCTACACAAACTCTGATACTACCGTCTTTCTTAGGAACTGCAAGCAAAGGAAAATTAAACGGAGAATTGGACGGTCTAATAATGCCTTCCGACTCCCACCTCTGAACTTCTTTTTCTACTTCTTTCTGATTTTAAAAGGAATTCGATATGCTGGAATATATATGGGATTTGTACCCTTTTCTAGGCGGATTGAATGTTCTAAAACATCTGTAACTCCTAATTTATCTCCTTCAAAGCAATGATATCTAGATATTCTTTCAACACTTTCTCTACTTTATCTGAATATTCAGGATAATCAGCTTTAGCCAAGTGTTCATGTAGAACCTGACTTCGGAACTGTTGCTCCTCGTTAGGAAACATATCCCGTCTCCACAAAAACTCACTAATTTATGCTCTTCCTTAAACTCTTCAAAATCAATTACATAAGTACCCTTGTGATATTTTTTCACTGAGTCTTGATAGCTAACTAATTCTACTGAAGTCACGCCTGCGACTGAAATTTCATTCACTGACACCGTACTCACAACGTCTTTGAATTTCTCGGTTCCCTCAACAACGCACACTTGAGAAGGAAACTTTTTCTCTTTCAGCGACACTTTAACTAATGTAGGAACTCGCGGTTGCAATTCAACATCTTCCAACAAAAATCCTTTGAAAGATCTTTGCGGAATATCTTCACTCTCTAATGAATGTGTTACACATGTCTCAGACTGTGTCTTAAGTTTCTCACAAGTTTTTTTCCTGTGTATATATGGAACAAAACAACCTGACTCACCTATTGTAATCCCCTGAACTCCCGTAAGAATGTTGATGTTATGTCGCATACAAGAAGGGTGTCCTAGCAAAACCATTTCACCTAAGGCTAATCCTTCTATGACCAAAAATGGTTCTACTATTGTCTTTTCCACCGATACAAAGCGTAAGAAATGACGAACCTAAAATATTCAGTTTCCTCGCTTGTACATCACACACTGTCTCACTAGAAGGGACTAATTTGCACTCTGGAAACCTCGAGTGAAAAGGTCAGCATTTACTAAGTTAACTGAGCTACCAGAATCAATGAAAATATGAATTTCATTGCCATTAGAGAATCCACGTACAATCGGCCTAGGTTCTAGTGACTCTACGACCTGATTAGTCATTATCCTGTGTCCGTTTTCGAACTTATCTTGTGAAAATTCTGCTGTTCCTTTGTGTATCTAGAACTTGCATCATGTGGAATTCTCCTGTCATATCTAGAAAAACCTCCCCAGGACTTCCTGAATAATCTCTACTCTTTGTGGCTGGGCAAAATCTCCATCCATGATCTGAAGATTTGCAAACTGAACAATATCTCACTCTGCAATTTGATTTACTATGGCCTATTTTATCACAATTAAAACAACGTATCGTTGTGACTGATCTCTCTGGAATTTTCTTCGATTCTACTCGTGCACATGTCTTCGCTGTTGCATCATTTCCCGAATGCGAGCGACTATCATTATTCTGTGGTTTGGAAACCGCAGCTGACATCTTTGCACCTCCCTGTACAAAACTACTGTCCAGTGTCGGGCATTTTGCTAGATTTTTGTTAATCTGTGCAAACAAAAGGATTCGTCTGTATCCTGATCAATTCTCTTATCAAAACTATCTACAATTACATCTGGGACCGACGTTAAAAGGCAAGCAAAGTGTAACAATCTTTCAAAATTATCTAAGGAGATATTATTTCCAGTTACCCATGGAGAACCTGTTATAGATTTCTTTAATTCAACTACTGCATCAAATAAATTCGCACTGTATGTGACTAGTGAATCATTGCCCTTCTTTATTTTGAGAAACTCTCGCAAATTCCGAACTGCGCATTCACGTTGAACTCCGCCATAAGTAGCTCGTAGAAATTTCTGCAGTTCATTCCAAGTTTTACACCTTCTGAACCCGAAACTGCGTGCTCGTTTCCCAATATCTCCTTTATCTAAATCCAGAAATGATTTAGCCTCTGTTAAAGCTTCAGCGCCATTCGTAATTTTCTTGGAATTCAGATAATTGTTCACTGACTCAATGAAAGTTTTCTATATTTTGGGTTGGCTTTCCATCAACTAACCCTTTAAAATTTGTAATTCCCACAAATGTTCGTCACTTTATGCACCACAATTGATTGGGATGTGCTTGCTGCATCGTCCGGCATTTTGTGAGTAATCACACGCCCTGAGCGTAACAACATAAAAAGAGAAACCAAAAAGAACACTAGAGAAAGGCACAAGTTACCCCTCTAAAAGAAGAATAGAAAACGGCGTTTCTGCGCAACTTTACGAGAATGGGGTACTTACCAATTTTGAAACAGAAAACGAAGTACCTATCTCTCAACTTGCTAACCTGTGACGTCACCCATTCGACGGCTCAGCAAAAAGGACACCCAGCAGCGAATTATTGTTGAATAATCACTTTGCGTAATCAACTCACAATCGCCACTATTCACACTTATTTGGGTATTTTGTTAACCCCAAAATTGCTCTAGAGATCATCCAGATCTATTTCACAACTCCCCACTCCCAGTACTCGAATAGAAACGGAAAAAAAGAGGAAAGGTTCCCGTATTTCACACGTAATCAATCACCGACCTACTCAGTCATTCAACACTGACCCGTCGCCTTAGCTCTTAGGTGAAGTCCCTATGCCTTGGGCATCAACGTTACCAATTAGTCTATTAGCAATCTCCCTCTTTCGCCATCATTAAAGACATTAAAATCATGCTGCCACCATTTAAAATCAAAAGACACCCGCTGCCGCCATTTATTTCTGACACGGCTGCCACCATTTATTCAGGAAACAGACAGAATTAACACTTTTTGAACGTGTCGCTCACGTGCTCCAACATCTTTCTTCACATAGGCGAAGGTTCCTCACATCTATTTTTCTCCTTTTTCTCTCTCTCTCTCTCTCACATGGGAGTGTATCACCTCTCTCTCTCTCTCTCCGTGTATCCTCTCTCTCTCTCTCTCTCTCTCTCATCGTTTTCCAAGTTCACCCACCCGAATCGCACTCATTCTCACCAAATCAATTAAATGGACCATTTAAAGAAACGCAATAGTTTCTACAAAAATAGGTTTATTATTCAAATAACCCAACAAGAAATGAATAAAACAAAGCAAAGATTAAAATGCATAATAAATGAATTATCGAGTTAGATAACTAAACTCTGAACTGTAAAACACTTCTGATTAACGAAGTCTCACTAGGGCTAATAGCCTGAAAATATCCAAACTCACACATACTCCCCAAATCAATAATTAGTCATGTCAAAAAACAGTCTACCACATGTTATTCGAACCAGTCACAGTCCCATTGTCCACCGACATCTGTCCACAGACATCTGTCGGAAGAATCAAACATGATAGAAAACTCCCAAAAATATATGAAATGCAAAACACAATAATGGAAAGTGTAAAATGCATAGCCAAGATATGGCAAACGTAACATGACAAAACAATAATATAAAAAGAGGTATGAATATTCATATTAAATCTCCCACACCAGTTCAAAAGTTCATAATGATTAGAAAATCATGGTAAAAAAATCACAAGTTCAATTTTCTCCCATAAAAACAGAGATTTCAAACTCTACCTTATCTGCTGATTCAAAGCCTGGATCTCTCCAAAGCTACGTCTAGACAACTGCAGTTCTATCACGTTAATGAACGATCAAACTCACTTTTAGGGCAGATTTTGGCGTAATCTAGATCAAATTAACGCACGTACTCACGAATATACATAACACTTCGGAAGATCACCTGACTAGCAATATTGCTGAGGAATCAAACTATTTGTTGAACACAAAGATTTTACCTCGAGTCTCTCGACCTACTTCCATCTGACTCCATAAATTTTCATCACATCTTAAAGCATTGAAGCTATGAAATGCATATATGTGTCCTTTTTAAAATTTGTAGCGGCCATCTTTTCTGAAATATATATATGTGTGTATATATATATATATATATATATATATATATATATATATATATATATATATATATATATATATATATGTATATTAAATTTTATCAACATACACAATTGTTCTGTGCATTAGTAGAATTACTAAAAGGACCTCATTCAAACTGGATGGTATCTAATGGAGTTTTTATTCAAAAGTTACAAGCTTTCTTGGACAAACAGTCCACATTATCAAGCATCCGTTTACAATGAGCAGAAGTGAGTCCGGCTCCCATTTATATCTGTGTGCTGGGTACTTTTAATCCTATAGTCGCCTAGCTCTTCCTGTGTGACCTCCACCCCTCTTGACCTTGGCCTTTCTCTGATCCTCCTCACAGGTGACCGTTTTAATATGTTCTCTTCTTATTATATATATTATATATATATATATATATATATATATATATATATATATATATATATATATATATATATATATGTGTGTGTGTGTGTGTGTGTGTGTGTGTGTGTATGTGTCTTTAAAACTTTCACATAATGAAAATGTATAGCTTTATTTCAGTTACTTTTATTGCGAACAATAAATTCCCTGCTTCTTTGTGCGTCACAAAGCGAGAAGTGCTAATGTTTCTAATTGCCTTTCCTTTTAAGTTCACAAATTGGACAAAAGTTGATGCTTTTATTCTTCATATATGTGAGTCCTGGAAGTCTCTTTTTTTTTTTTTTTTCGTTAAAGGAAGCAAATTCATCGCGCTTTTTCGAAGCACATTTCGTAACCCTTTTTCTCCTTCGTTTTCACAGGATGAAGCTGAGAAGCTACAAACAATTTGATATTCTTAGATGTGTCACTGGATAATATTCCAGAGCGTTGGGGAACCGACACTGATGTGTGTCGGCGCTTGTCCCACGTTTCCATAGTTTAATTTCATGACCGACATCACCACGATTCAATGAATCAATTCCTGATCCCGCTTTTTGAAGTTCGTGGGACCTCGAGGAAACACTTTATGACCTCAGCCTTTACTCACCTGAGGTGATTTGACATGCTTTCGGTAAACAGGAAGTTTTTCTCCTCAGTAGTAAAGAAAAATCACACTACGGTACATGGACTCTTGGAATGCGGAACTCAGCCCAAGTTCGTAAGCATGGAATATTATTTTGAGTTACAGGGGTTTGGTTCTTTTCAATATTGCTAGAGACGATTACCATACACATGTGCTTGTTTATGTTTAAATACGATTTGTCAGTTCCTGTTTTGAAATACCACTGAGATGTTAAAATGCATATAGTGTTATATTTCAGGACTGAATCGGAAACTTTGGATGTTATTTGATAGATACCTCCACTAGATATATAGATAGATATATATATATATATATATATATATATATATATATATATATATATATATATATATATATATATATATATATATATATATATATATATATATATATATATATATATACTAGATAGATATATATATAGATAGATAGTAAGATAGATGGATATTTATTTTTATTTCCTGGCAAATAAATAAATAAAATATATATATATTCATTTCCTTACAGAAAACTCATTTCTGCATTGTACAATACCTTTCCGAATTTAAAACCGTGAATTCAGCTGCGTTTGGTTAGTTGCAAGGACCGAATTCAAAAGAAATAGTTATAATAAAATTAGTATAAATTACGTTGGAGAGAGAGAGGGAGAGAGATTATCTGGTTTTAGTTCTAATATTCTGCTTGGAAATGAATTCATTTTACCTCGAAATAGAGCACTGTATTCATGATACTGCACATATGATTGTATTCATGATACTGCACATATGATTGTATTGATGATACTGCACATATGATTGTATTAGGCATTTGATTAGCACGCATAGGTACTAACAGATTTAAATAAAACTAAAGTACCAATGCGAAACAGTTGGCGAACTTCAGCCTTTATGAAATGACACAATGGTCCTTTTATGCATATGCAGAACCGCTGGCAAGCACTTGCATGTCATTTATAATGTTTATATACATACAGTATACATATTAACGCTGGCAACTCCAGTTATAATTACTTCCGTGTGTGTCATGACCAGCCAGCGGTCTTATTATACGAGATTAAATCGTGCATCTTGTGCAGAGCAAATTAATGGGTTCATGTATTTGGTTGAGGGATGGCATACTAAATTAATAACATATATATATATATATATATATATATATATATATATATATATATATATATATATATATATATATATATATATTATATATATATATATAATATATATATATATATATTCTCTCTATAGATTCTCTCTCTCTCTCTCTCTCTCTCTCTCTCTCTCTCTCTCTCTCTCCAACGTAATTTATACTAATTTCATTTTAACTATTTCTTTTGAATTCGGTTCTTTTTAACTAACCTAACATAGCTGGATTCACGGTTTTAAATTCGGAAAAGTGTTGTGAAGTGCCGAAATGAGTTTATTGGCAGGACATGAAAATGGAAAGAGTCTCCGAATTTGACTCCATGGGAAAGGAGACATTTTGAAAGCAAATGAAAAGTGAATGAAATATTCGGGTTGCCGGCTGCGGCGTTTTCGACTCTCTAAGGTGTTATTATATCAGAAGTGACAAGGAATAAAAAGAGAAAACGGTCAAAGGAAATCTACTGTAATTCCCAAGAGAACCAGATTAATTGTGCCTTTGATGATGTTGAAGTCTCAATTCCCTTTGATTAACTTCTCCGAAGAGCTTCCCAGCTGATGTTGACGAGACTAAGGTACAGCCTTTTTCTCTCCAAACGTCACTGCATTGGAGTTCCTGTTAAAGGTTTTTTTTACTCAACTGAACATTTCCCGCTCAGCCGAGTGGAAAAAAATCGCACCGTGGATATCAGTATCTTATTGGCTCATAAAAAGATGTCTTTTCATGAAGGGAAAAACTATGATCGTTCCTCATCTATATTTTTTCATTCTTTATAGAGAAAGCTTTTTGACGATTTTTTTATTCGTATTTTGAATGATTACAGCATACTTGCATGAATCTTTTACGAAATAGATTTTATATTTATCGTCGGCCAACACCAATACATCATCAATGATCACATAAATCTTTTAAATCTAAAACTGATTCCCTTTTTTTAGTGTAAAAGTTGATTCTAACTCATATGTGGTTCTCACGACAAGGCTGAACTGAAATGAAATCTAGCAGTTTTAGTTTTCTGTAAAGAAAACTACTGAGATGGCTATTTTTCTGTCC
Source organism: Macrobrachium rosenbergii (assembly GCF_040412425.1). Taxonomy (NCBI): domain Eukaryota; kingdom Metazoa; phylum Arthropoda; class Malacostraca; order Decapoda; family Palaemonidae; genus Macrobrachium; species Macrobrachium rosenbergii. The sequence goes on from NC_089753.1 coordinate 52,551,137, forward strand.
GTCCGCACTTTTTCTGTCTGCCCTCAGACCTTAAAAACCACTGAGGCTACAGGGCTGCAAGTTGGTATGTTGATCATCTACCCGCCAATCATCAAACATACCAAATTGCAGCCCTCTAGGCTCAGTAGTTTTTATTTGATTTAAGGTTAAAGTTAGTCATGATCGTGCGTTTGGCACCGCTGTAGGTGTCAACAACACAGGCCACCACCGGGCCGTGCCTGAAAGTTTCATGGGCCGCGGTGAGAGTCTCATTCAGCATTATACGCTGTACAGAAAACTCGATTGCATCGAAGAAACTTCGGTGCATTTTTTACTTGTTTGTCTGTGAATATCGGGTTATTCAAAATGTCGAATTGAGTCCTGAGGATTTCCGGCTGTTGGATTACTGTGCTTTGGTCTAAACACCTTGACCAATACACAATTGAAAGACTTCTTGACCTTTCCCATGATGGTCAGGGGGTCTTTCAATTAGATGCCCTGGGCTTGCTCAAGCAGGAGAAACATGAAGACAGGAAGGATTAAACAATATCAAAACCTTATGGCAGTGATGAGCTCGCCTCTTAAAAAGAGGAATGCTAAATGAATCAAGGGTAATGGGAGAAAAGTCCATATTTGACAATCTGAAAAATTGCTATTCGGGATGATCCTTCGTAATGACTGACGTCACTTGTGTCAGAAATAATAATTGTTCAAGAGATTCAAGGCTCCTCTACAAGTAATTAAGTAAACTTTTGGACCAAGCGCGTCAGCACGTGGCCTGAACCCAAACGATAAAGGCTTCACTTACCATGAAGGAAACACTTTGTCTGTGGTCAACCTCTGATGGTATGGAAGCTTAGGACATTCAAAGACCTTCGCTACATGCTGAATTGTTTGAAGTTCTTCCTAAAGAGACAACTTGGATAAGTCTCCCGGATTACAGCACTGGGTACAAAATTGATTTTACAGTCGAAACTTGACAACTAACCTGTAACTGCCAGTTTGGCTTCCGTTTGGAGAAGATTGCAATTATGAAGGTGGGTTTTTAGAGCAAAAATATCTTCTTCGTTTAACGTGCTTTTTCCCATTTTTCATATGGGGTAAGCACGATGCCTTCTTTTGAAGGGCTTTGATTTGGCGCTGGGGTAGGCCGTATCCTCGATCAGCTGCCCTGCCTGACGTCGCTTAGACCCCGTAGCACGTGTATATGTATCGTGCCAAATCCCTAGCTACCTTTCTCCCAGCAGCGAAGAGACGTGAGTGGTTGGGCCGACAGTTCGAGACGTGTAAGGCGTCTGTTATGTTTTTAGAAGATGTTGGAGTGGCTTTGTTTGTGTGTGTATTTGTCTGTAACACCCATTTGCTTTCAGCAAACCTATCCGTTGATTACATACATAATCCCGGGGTGTCTACACGGATAGCAAAGTGTCCGCCCCCTGACCGGCCGGCTGCGGATTTGAACCCGCGACACAGACTTTTTATGAAGTCCGAGTCTGCTGCTACACCGACCGAGCCATCGAGGCTCCTTTAGAGCAAAAAATATCTCTAGAATTATAATTATCGCTTGATATTCAGTTATTTTTATTGTTTAGATGTATTTGTTTTTAATTTTATCACAAAAAGGTAAAGTCATAAACATTTCATTGACAGTATTCATGCTCTGTAATCAACATTATGCAAAGCTTATTAAAATTTGTTAATATGATCAGTTCGTTATGAACTGTGTAAAAACAGCGTTCCACGACATGGATACGGAAGAGTATGTATCACTGAATGCATTAATTCAATTGTTTATATTGGTTTCATTTGCGTTGACTTAATATTTATTGTCTGGAGAGAAAAAAAAGGGGGTCACTTTGGAATCACAGCTGATTCTTGAGTAGCTCAAAATAAGAAATTCTGTGAATTCCTGAAATTTTTGTGGCGTGTATTGAGTTAAGAGTGAGGCCTCAGTACGCTTCTCTTTCTTACGACACAGCTGATGAATAAATGGACCTTGGTACTGTTTATGTTTTGCTTTAGACTTTCTTTCAAAAGATTCTTTTGCGGTGTTGAAGAAAAAGAGGGAAAGCGGAGCAAAATATTATCCATTTAATAATGATGTGGTAGCTGCATAGAAACAGAGAAAAAGAGTTTACTATTTACTTTTTTTAAAATTCTTGACTTTGATCTACTAGATTAAAATGTGGTACGAAGTTGAGACAATCATGTATAAATGTGATAATGATTAGAAGCAGCGGGGCATATAGATAAGGAAGTAATGAAATTAATATGGAGAAAATTTTCCCACTGATTACTTTGTGAAGAAAAAGTTAGCCAGAGAAAGAATTCGTATTAAGGGGATCTGCGAAGGAATTGTCCTCTTAAAAAGTAGTTTTTCAGCCTTATGTCTAGGTCTTCCATTCGGACGTTTTTACATGAAAATTCTAAATTCATAGAACAAGAGTTTAATGTCTGAAGCAGTTTTAGAAAAGATAGAGTTCTCGTTTTAGCTTTTCTAGCTAAAAGTAGGTAACAGTGTCAAATAGGCTTTCCATTATGTTTCTATGGATTGAAAAACCCTACCTAGAAGACTTTTTTATGGAAGCTTGAAAAAGTAAGTCTTGAAGAACGTAAAAGAAACCGATCTTTTCTATTTTGATGTATTTTATTTATCATCCACATTTTAAATTGCATCCCTTCCCTGTGAACTCAAGGTTTAGAAGATGGGTATCAACCAAGTACAGGTTCCTTTAGCCTGGTTCTGATTCCTTCTGCATCTGCGACAAGTTAACTGGCAAGGGTGCCACTCTATCCGCACATCTCTCTGCACTATGGAGACAACCTGCTTCCAGGAGCAGCTAAATACAGCACATCGGGAATTAAATGAAATGAAATGCACCCTTCTCTGTGAATTACATGTACTTTGTGGAGAAAAGAAATGCATTTTGGGCGTAAGTAAAAATGAAATTACATTCGCAAGATTTTTGGACACGCAAATGGCAATCATGCTTCCGATTTACTGATGTTATTGGATCAAACCTTCACTGAAATGCTTTCGACTATATTGCTAAACTGAATAATAAAGAATTAGCCTCGGCTTATAGGTACATAAAACAATAATATCAGTAAACAGGGAAGCATGGCTTCCCTATTTACTGATATTATTGGATCAAACCTTCACTGAAATGTTTTCGAAATCCGAGTAGGAAAATTAATTGATTAAACTGTATTGCTGGACTGAAGAATAAAGAATTAACCTCGGCTTGTATGCACATAAAACAATGAAAGTTTTATGCATTTGCTACAAGTGAAATACAGTAGATCCTCACTATCGTAACATAATGCTGAGCGCTGATGTTAACAAGAGACAGAATGGATTTTTTGCCCATCCGATAAAGGTATCTAGCTTCGACAAAATTAATATATATATTTCGTGAGTTCCATTATGAATTTTGAATATATTGAATATAGTGTTCAAAGCGTTGGAGCGCTGCTCTCCCGACACAGACGTCGAAGCTCGGCGAGGAAAGTGAAATTCCTCTCGTCTTTTCATATTCGGATTTACAAAGGATTTCAGTGGGGGCGAGGACGAAAATGCTAGGAAGTTTATGTTTGACATGGCTGTTGCCTCTCTCTCTCTCTCTCTCTTATATATATATATATATATATATATATATATATATATATATATATATATATATATATATATATAATATATATAAATATATATATATATATATATATATATATATATATATATATATATATATATATATATATATATATATATATATATATATATATATATATAGTATATATATGCCTATACTGTTTTATATAGAAAATATATTAGGTATGGTACTTAGATGCTATACTGTTTTATATAAATTGCAGATCTTCTTTGTCTCTGATCAACACAGATTCTAATAATTTGTGGAATACTGTAAGAAAAACCCTGGACTGATATGAGAACTCTTCAACAATCCTCACAAGCAAATGGGCAGGCGACACAGGAAGCAGACAAGCGGTGTTAGTGTCGGTTATTCCCTCAACTTAAAGAGAAAGAGAGACAAAACGTCAGTGAAACTCGATCTCTGACAAGAATTCCAGCACTCAGCAGCGCAGCGCATCGCAGGAGTTGATACCTATCTTCTGGAACGCGAGAGATTGACATGACAACAAAAAGCTTTGTAAAAATATTGCATAGTAGGAATTCTTATGTTGGAAGGTAGGAATTCATACATTTGAAGTGAAATTGAAGATACATGGTTGCAGTCTATGAATTTCGCTGAAAGATAGGGTTCCTCACTTGCTACTGAAAGTCTTTTACTGAAAATTAGCACGGTAGGTCTGTGAGATAGTTACCTAAGGTGATTTGTTAGCTGTGGTTTTGCTTACCTTAATTTATTAATTCATTTTTTTCCCTTTTAATAAGTGAGATCTCTTCTTTCTGTATTTCCCTTTACCTTCTCTTACTTTAATGAACAGCATATTCTTTGGAAGCTTGAATTTCAAGTCAGTGGCCCCTGTGGGCTCGTTCCATGTAAATGGGGTTCATCTTCTGAATACAGTATAATATAATAATAATAGACGCGGAAAGAAATTGATCTGGACAACATTTTTGTGTATGCCCGGAGGTATATAGACAGTTTCTCAGAACTGACGTCTTTTTAATTTGTATTCTCCTGGGATTTAAACTTGGTCGCATTGTTTGATTCTTGACTTTCGGTGTCTCGGAGAGGTAATAAAGAGAAGTGGGCTGCTGTTCAAACCTGACGTAACAGGTGTAAGGGTCCACGGGCAAAGTAGGAAGTTGTGTCCCAGGTTAGGTTAAGTTTGGCTGTATTTTAGTAGTATTTCGGTAATTTAATTCACGTAGTATTCATAACTGGTTTAGAAATAGCCACATCGTTTGTAGTGTTTTTTAAGCCAGAATTGGCCATTAGATCTTCCTTATTTTCAATTCCATGTTCAAAACTGATGTTACCTTTAGATATTATCGTCAACGTTCCAAACTGAAAGACTAGCATGAGTTTTAAGTTCAAGGAATAACGAGGAAAAGCTTTTTAACCTAACTAGGGGTATAAGGTTCACCCTTGGATGTCAGTTTCACTCTTCTAAATAACTTTATTATTATTATTATTATTATATTGCTGCTTCAGCTCCATTTATTTCATAGAAGACTTTTTCTATTATCCTTATTGCGGACTTCTCTTCATTGGAGATGAGTGCTAACAGCTCGCTTATATTTGTTATTTCATGGGGGAAAGTCAAAATATGTTGATTCTGTTTTTATATATTCTATTTAAAGTTAGAATATTATAAATTATACAGTTGTGGTTGATTATACAGTTGTTGCCGCGACGTTTCGACAGACTCTTCTGTCATTCTCCAGCGAGAGCTAGTAGAGGACTGGCAAGTTGCATAGGTCCTTCTGAATTTATACACAGGCTTCAATGGGGGGTCACGGATGGTGAATTTTGATTAGTTGCAGTCTGTAAGCTTCAAGCCACATTTCCGCAGCGAAGCTCAAGCCTGGCTGATCTTCTCGTTCTGGGAATGTTACTCATTCCTGCGTTTCCATTGGCCTGCCGTTGCGTGACGTCATGCCAACTGACATCATAGGTAGTTTGGCTGCTATTGGGCGGAGGTTGAATGACGTCATTATTTCCTCTCTCTCTCGTTGTTGGGGGGTTGTCTCGAAGGGCACCTCGCTCTTCAGGGGCGTGTTCATTATCAGGGTTGTCATTTTCAGGCATTTGTTGAATTTGGTGATTATTCGGCATTGTTCTTTTCAAGGTCGTGGGTAGGAGCGATGCCTCCTGCGTCGTGTTCATTGTAGGCTTTTTCTCGGCAATGAGGAGCACCTCCAGCAGGCGCTGACGTTGATGGTCGGCGGCCCTCCCGGTTATACTTATATTTTGTATAATATTGTCGCGGGAGATCGAGGTATTGTGGGTGGCACGGGCGTGGTTCATGATGGCACCATTTTGGGCGTGGTAGGAGATCCTCTTTGACAGACACATCGTGCTCATTCCAATATAAATGCTGGGGCTTCCTCGGACAGGACATACAAATTATTAGACCACGTTCTTCTGCTTGAGGGGGTCTCTTGCTTGCAGAGAGGGGTTATTCTTCATTACACGATCACGGGTGCGGCGGTTCTTGTAATATATTACTAGATTTGTTAGACCACTTTCTTCTGCTTGAGGGGGTCTCTTGCTTGCAGAGAGGGGTTATTCTTCAACATGAGATCTTGGCTGCAGCGGTTCTTGTAATATATTACTAGATTTGTTAGACCACTTTCTTCTGCTTGAGGGGGTCTCTTGCTTGCAGAGAGGGGTTATTCTTCATCACGAGATCATGGGTGCGGTGGTTCTTGTAATATATTGCTAGATTTGTTAGACCACTTTCTTCTGCTTGAGGGGGTCTCTTGCTGGCAAAGAGGGGTTATTCTTCATCACGAGATCATGGGTGCGGCGGTTCTTGTAATATATCACTAGATTTGTTAGACCACTTTCTTCTGCTTGAGGGGGCCTCTTGCTGGCAGAGAGGGGTTATTCTTCATCACAAGATCATGGGTGTGGCAGTTCTTGTAATATATGACTAGATTTGTTAGACCACTTTCTTCTAGTTGAGGGGGTCTCTTGCTTGCAGAGAGGGGTTATTCTTCATCACACGATCATGGGTGCGGTGGTTCTTGTAATATATTACTAGATTTGTTAGACCACTTTCTTCTGCTTGAGGGGGTCTCTTGCTGGCAGAGAGGGGTTATTCTTCATCACGAGATCATGGGTGCGGTGGTTCTTGTAATATATTACTAGATTTGTTAGACCACTTTCTTCTGCTTGAGGGGTCTCTTGCTGGCAGAGAGGGGTTATTCTTCATCACGAGATCATGTGTGCGGCGGTTCTTGTAATATATTACTAGATTTGTTAGACCACTTTCTTCTGCTTGAGGGGTCTCTTGCTGGCAGAGAGGGGTTATTCTTCATCACGAGATCATGGGTGCATGGTTCTTGTAATATATTACTAGATTTGTTAGACCACTTTCTTCTACTTGAGGGGGGTCTCTCGCTGGCAGAGAGGGGTTATTCTTCATCATGAGATCATGGGCGGGCGGTTCTTGTAATATATTACTAGATTTGTTAGACCACTTTCTTCTGCTTGAGGGGTCTCTTGTTTGCAGAGAGGGGTTATTCTTCATCACGAGACCATGGGTGCGGGTGGTTCTTGTAATATATTACTAGATTTGTTAGACCACTTTCTTCTGCTTGAGGGGGTCTCTTGCTGGCAGAGAGGGTTATTCTTCATCACGAGACCATGGGTGTGGTGGTTCTTGTAATATATTACTAGATTTGTTAGACCACTTTCTTCTGCTTGAGGGGGTCTCTTGCTGGCAGAGAGGGGTTATTCTTCATCACGAGATCATGGGTGCGGCGGTTCTAGTAATATATGACTAGATTTGTTAGACCACTTTCTTCTAGTTGAGGGGGGTCTCTTGCTGGCAGAGAGGGGTTATTCTTCATCACGAGATCATGGGTGCGGTGGTTCTTGTAATATATTACTAGATTTGTTAGACCACTTTCTTCTGCTTGAGGGGGTCTCTTGCTTGCAGAGAGGGGTTATTCTTCATCACGAGACCATGGGTGCGGTGGTTCTTGTAATATATTACTAGATTTGTTAGACCACTTTCTTCTGCTTGAGGGGTCTCTTGCTGGCAGAGAGGGGTTATTCTTCATCACGAGACCATGGGTGCGGTGGTTCTTGTAATATATTACTAGATTTGTTAGACCACTTTCTTCTGCTTGAGGGGTCTCTTGCTGGCAGAGAGGGTTATTCTTCATCACGAGATCATGGGTGCAGTGGTTCTTGTAATATATTACTAGATTTGTTAGACCACTTTCTTCTGCTTGAGGGGGTCTCTTGGTGGCAGAGAGGGTTATTCTTCATCACGAGATCATGGGTGCTGGTGGTTCTTGTAATATATTACTAGATTTGTTAGACCACTTTCTTCTGCTTGAGGGTCTCTTGGTGGCAGAGAGGGTTATTCTTCATCACGAGATCATGGGTGCGGCAGTTCTTGTAATATATTACTAGATTTGTTAGACCACTTTCTTCTCTTGAGAGGGTCTCTTGCTGGCAGAAAGGGGTTATTCTTCATCACGAGATCATGGGTGCGGTGGTTCTTGTAATATATTACTAGATTTGTTAGACCACTTTCTTCTGCTTGAGGGGGTCTCTTTTGCTGGCAGAGAGGGGTTATTCTTCATCACGAGATCATGGGTGCGGTGGTTCTTGTAATATATTACTAGATTTGTTAGACCACTTTCTTCTGCTTGAGGGGGTCTCTTGCTGGCAGAGAGGGGTTATTCTTCATCACGAGATCATGGGTGCGGTGGTTCTTGTAATATATTACTAGATTTGTTAGACCACTTTCTTCTGCTTGAGGGGTCTCTTGCTGGCAGAGAGGGGTTATTCTTCATCACGAGACCATGGGTGCAGTGGTTCTTGTAATATATTACTAGATTTGTTAGACCACTTTCTTCTGCTTGAGGGGTCTCTTGCTGGCAGAGAGGGGTTATTCTTCATCACGAGACCATGGGTGCGGCAGTTCTTGTAATATATTACTAGATTTGTTAGACCACTTTCTTCTGCTTGAGGGGTCTCTTGCTGGCAGAGAGGGGTTATTCTTCATCACGAGATCATGGGTGCGGTGGTTCTTGTAATATATTACTAGATTTGTTAGACCACTTTCTTCTGCTTGAGGGGTCTCTTGGTGGCAGAGAGGGGTTATTCTTCATCACGAGATCATGGGTGCGGTGGTTCTTGTAATATATTACTAGATTTGTTAGACCACTTTCTTCTGCTTGAGGGGGTCTCTTGGTGGCAGAGAGGGGTTATTCTTCATCACGAGATCATGGGTGCGGCGGTTCTTGTAATATATTACTAGATTTGTTAGACCACTTTCTTCTGCTTGAGGGGGTCTCTTGCTGGCAGAGAGGGGTTATTCTTCATCACGAGATCATGGGTGCGGTGGTTCTTGTAATATATTACTAGATTTGTTAGACCACTTTCTTCTGCTTGAGGGGGTCTCTTGCTGGCAGAGAGGGGTTATTCTTCATCACGAGATCATGGGTGCGGTGGTTCTTGTAATATATTACTAGATTTGTTAGACCACTTTCTTCTGCTTGAGGGGGTCTCTTGCTGGCAGAGAGGGGTTATTCTTCATCACGAGATCATGGGTGCGGTGGTTCTTGTAATATATTACTAGATTTGTTAGACCACTTTCTTCTGCTTGAGGGGGTCTCTTGCTGGCAGAGAGGGGTTATTCTTCATCACGAGACCATGGGTGCGGTGGTTCTTGTAATATATTACTAGATTTGTTAGACCACTTTCTTCTGCTTGAGGGGGTCTCTTGCTGGCAGAGAGGGGTTATTCTTCATCACGAGACCATGGGTGCGGCGGTTCTTGTAATATATTACTAGATTTGTTAGACCACTTTCTTCTGCTTGAGGGGGTCTCTTGCTGGCAGAGAGGGGTTATTCTTCATCACGAGATCATGGGTGCGGTGGTTCTTGTAATATATTACTAGATTTGTTAGACCACTTTCTTCTGCTTGAGGGGTCTCTTGCTGGCAGAGGGGGGTTATTCTTCATCACGAGACCATGGGTGCAGTGGTTCTTGTAATATATTACTAGATTTGTTAGACCACTTTCTTCTGCTTGAGGGGGTCTCTTGCTGGCAGAGAGGGGTTATTCTTCATCACGAGATCGTGGGTGCGGCGGTTCTTATAATATATAACTAGATTTGTTAGACCACTTTCTTCTGCTCGAGGGGGTCTCTTGCTGGCAGAGGGGGTTATTCTTCATCACGAGACCATAGGTGCGGTGGTTCTTGTAATATATTACTAGATTTGTTAGACCACTTTCTTCTGCTTGAGGGGTCTCTTGGTGGCAGAGAGGGGTTATTCTTCATCACGAGATCATGGGTGCGGTGGTTCTTGTAATATATTACTAGATTTGTTAGACCACTTTCTTCTGCTTGAGGGGGTCTCTTGGTGGCAGAGAGGGGTTGTTCTTCATCACGAGATCATGGGTGCGGTGGTTCTTGTAATATATTACTAGATTTGTTAGACCACTTTCTTCTGCTTGAGGGGTCTCTTGGTGGCAGAGAGGGGTTGTTCTTCATCACGAGATCATGGGTGCGGTGGTTCTTGTAATATATTACTAGATTTGTTAGACCACTTTCTTCTGCTTGAGGGTCTCTTGGTGGCAGAGAGGGTTATTCTTCATCACGAGATCATGGGTGCGGTGGTTCTTGTAATATATTACTAGATTTATCTCTTGCTATCCTCGGTCGGGATGACGTTCTCCCATGACGATTTTTCTTCATGAAGCTCTCGTCCTCGCCGTACTGAGGGATGCATACGCAAAACTGGATTTGTAATATATCTTGATGTCTTCTTGGGGGCAGGTTGTGTGCTCTCACTGCTATACCATTTCTCCAGGCCAGTTCGGATTTCCTTGTTGATGAGTTTGTTGGTGAAACCATTATTCACCGACATTTGTGCAGCACGTTCAAATTCCTTGTTAGTGTCTTGCCAGGTGGAACAATTGGAGAGGGCCCTTCTAATGAATTTGAGAAGAACAGTGCCGAATAACCACCAAATTCAACAAATACCTGAAAATGACAACCCTGATAGATAATGGAGACGCCTCTGAAGAGCGAGACAACCCCCCAACAACAAGAGAGAGAGGAAATAATGACGTCATTCAACCTCCGCCCAATAGCAGCCAAACTACCTATGATGTCAGTCGGCATGACGTCATGCAACGGTAGGCCAATGGAAACGCTGGAATGAGTAACATTCCCAGAACGAGAAGATCAGCCAGGCTTGAGCTTCGACATGGAAAATGGCTTGAAGCCTCGCCGACTGCAACCAATCAAAATTCGCCGTCCAAGACCCTCCTCTGAAGCCTCGGAAGGGCCTGTGCAACCTGCCAGTCCTCTGCTATCTCCCGCTGGAGAATAATCGAAGAGTCTGTCGAAACGTTTTGACAACAACTGTATAAGCAACCACAATTGTATAAGTAATAATATTCTAACTTTGTATAGAATATATAAAAACAGAATCCACATATTTTGACTTTCCCCAAATGAAATGGCAAATATAGGCGAGCTGTTAGCACGCACCTCCAGTGAAGAGAAGTCCGTAATAAGGAAAAAATAGAAACAGTCTTCTATAAAATAAATACAGCTGAAGCAAAAATAATATTCAATAAAGCCTGTTTAAAAGAGGGTCTGCTACCAAATTGTTGTTATTATTATTATTATTATTATTATTATTATTATTATTATTATTATTATTATTATTATTATTATTATTATTCCAATGTCATCTTTAATACATTTCAACCAACCACCTTTGGTATTAGAATGAAATTGTTAGTTTTTATCCAATACGCAGTATCAGACAATGAATAAATGAAGAAAAGAAAATGAAAATGCCTTTGTCTCGTGAAGAGTTTTGACTAGTAATGGAATTCCTCTTTATGCAGAAGCTGCATCGGAAGAAACAGGAAGGAAATGAAGAAATGAGCCTCTATAACGATGTCTCTCTTTCAGCCGCAGGAATTCACTTGTTTCGATTTAAATGAACTCCTGGGGGATTCTTTGCCTCATCTGCATGTAAATGAAAATCCCCACTTCCTGCATTATTTCACGATTTTTCCAAATAAATGCTTTCATTTCGTAATTTTTTCCTCCAGTTTATGTATAAAATTATTGATATTAAAGTGCATTTTTTATAGAAAATTCATTTGAAGCATGTTATTTAAATACGATAATGAGTAGGATTTTGGTGAATTTATTTCTACATACGCTATTGCATACACAAAATTACTGTAAATATGTACGTTATTACTGAGAGATTTTATGCGATGTTTTTCAGTCATTGGACAATAACGTTTATGAGAAACTTGCTCAACTATACGATTATACATAAATATTTTCTGTATATATATATATATATATATATATATATATATATATATATATATATAGAAAATGTATATGTATGTGTATATGTATATGAAGACAAAATCCACTCTGCTTGAAAGGAAACAATGGCGTACTGCAAGGCCTTTGGAATTCTCCTTCACATAGCAGAGCCTGCTAAGTAAAGGACAAGAAGTCGAAAGGCCTTGCAGTACTCCATTGTTTCCTTATATATTCATCACGCTCCATAGTTTCGTGATTCAGTTATACATACACACACATATATATATATATATATATATATATATATATACATACATATATATATATATATATATATATATATATATATATATATATATATATATACATATATACATATATATAATGTAGAATCTACTGGTCACTTTTTACTAGATACATATGTAATTGTAGTAGGGCATTGTGGCTATTACAATTACATATATATATATATATATATATATATATATATATATATATATATATATATATATATATATATATGTGTGTGTGTGTGTGTGTGTGTGTGTGTGTGTATTCAGATTCAGCTACACGCTGCTGAGACCATGGTAGTGAGAGAAACTGCATAAGCTTGTAAAGATATTGAAAGTGACACAATTTCTTTTGATATACCAGATCAATCTAATGCATACAGGGTATACTTATGATGAATTACAAAATAAAAAAGGGCTGATTTTTAACATGAAATGCTAATATTTATATACAGGCATATATATATATATATGTCTATAATATATATATATATATATATATATATATATATATATATATATATATATATATATATCCTATATATATATATGTATATATATGCTTGTATATATATAAATATTAGCATTTCATGTTAAAAATAACGGTCCCTTTTTTATTTTGTAATTCATCATATTATGGAGTACAAGTTTAGATTGATCTACATATCTTAAGAAATTGTGTCACTTTCAATATCTTTACAAGCTTTATATAGTTTCTCTCCACTATCTTCCCAGTCAGCAGCGTGGTAGCTGCAACCATCAAGTATTCCACAATAAATTCGACTAGTTATCTGACTTCACATTACCCATCATTAAAGATACTGAGAGGCCAGAAGACATAACATTACCCTCCACTTCCATCTTGGAAATCAGGAGTCATTCACAGTAATTCATCCTCTCTACCATAAAGTATCATCACCCTTCACATGGCTCTCTGTCGAGTCTGTCATAAACTTTTTCTAGGTCCATGTTTGGCACATACAGCTTTTCCTTCACTTTGAAACTTCTCCAATAACTGTATCATAACAAAATCTTGTTAGACCTCCTCCTTGTTTAAAATCAACCTGTTCTTTCCTTATCAGTCCCTTTTACTCCTTCAAAAATCCCATCATGCACTCTCCATGTAATCTTATGCCCACTAGCATCAAACTTACGTATAGCACTCTAATGTATGAAGTGGATATTGAGTGTGTCAAAAAAGACAAAGAGGTTTTTAATGGTGCACTTTGATTCCTCGTGATAGAAACTATGTTTTGATTAAGACCATAAAATTATATGCTTCTATTAAAAGTTCAATTTCTTCTTTATAAAGAACTCTTCAAGTTACGTACATAAACCAGGACTCAGAAACATGAAAACCAATTTTCTTCAGCTGCAAAATTCAGCGACAGACGAACTCATTCATGTTTTACTTTCCCAAGAAAATGACATTAGCATTTAGATGACAAATTTGATTTCTATGTGGATTTGCTGAAGCCTTATAGCTCACATTGCATGATGCAGCTGTTATGCCCAGTGATTTTTGGATCCAATCTGGGTATGAATAAATGAATCATGTGGTCTCGGTCACTACGAGAAGTATTCCGGCATATCTTGATCATTAAGTATTGCGTTATTTAGTTTTCAGATTATTCAGCATTACTTTATTAATTTTTATTAGCTATGTCGACTGATCAGGCGGCAAATTTTTGCTCAGTTCGAAAATCTTTGTTCCTTCAGGAAACTAAGTATTTTACTTCATCATTCGAGATTTGTTTACACTTTTTTCGTTGAAAAATCGTTTACGAAAGAAGTTTCCATATTAGGTTTATTTGACGAGAAAAAGGGATGATGTATATGAGATGTATTCTTTTACCTCAAATACAAAGACGATTTTCCTCCGTTTGCTTGACATACGAGCAGGTATATCGGTTCATTTATACAGAGGTGCTGTGTTTATATTATTTGTGCTTTAACGCTTTTAAGGCATCTAGTCGGCTGTTTCGTAGGTTTCCTGGGTGTATTCGGTTGTATATATAAATGTACGTTAGTGAAGCAGTACATAAAAGAATTATTCATTATTTATTATAATAAAAAAATGGATAAGGTTATTAGACATCTTACAATGTTCGAGAAGTTCGTCAGTATTTATTAGTGAATGCAAATTCAGTTTCAGACTAAAAATCGAGGGGTATTTTTGAAGAAACAGATATTAAATAAGTCTGAACAAACTAAAATAAGTGTTAATTGCACTAATGTTTTGTTGCCTGTAACTTTACAAATTAATTACTGAATATTTTTTGGCCTTTTTATTTTTGAGGGAGTCTAATTTAAGGGTGGATGACCGGAAATATGTTGGTCTTTATTGTTAAAACTATTAACTAAGGCTGGAATATTTGCAAATTATAATATTGATTTTATTAAATTTACTTTTTATATTCAGCTAAACTTGCTGTATATCCGGAATTTCATGCTAAGGAGGTCTCTTTCTTTCAAACCCTTGTGTTCAAATTACATAATTTTTCTTATTTCCTTTGAATATTTTTCATTTTATGGTACAATGTAATTCTACCTAACAATTCTTCCGCTGGTTCAACGTGGCAGAGAGGGGCCATATGAAGTTGCATAACAACACAATGCATTTTTCCTTGCTTTATGTTTGTAGGCTTAAATTAATTTTTTTAATATCTATATGTAATATATATATTATACATATATAATATATATATATATCTTATGGCATATATATATATATATAGATATATATATATGGTTCTTGTATATATATATATATTTGTTATATATATCTATATATATATGCATTTTCAGATATGCAGGTTCTTCATATATGCTGGTACAAGACATGTACAGTACATAAGCTACCTGGATCTCTTCATGACAGGCAGGGCAGCCGATCGAGACAACAAAGTCTACCCCAAAGCCAAATGAGAGTCCTTCAAAAGAAGGGATGGTGCATATATTACAAATGGGAAAAAACCACGTTAAAAGTAAAAGAAAAAGTCTCTTGCTGGAAAGAATATATATATATATATATGGTTATGTAATATATATATATTTATATATATTTCTTATGCTTATGTATCTTGCTGGCATATATATATATATATATATATATATATATGGTATATATATATATATATATATATATATATATATATATATATATATTATATATATATATATATATATATATATATATATCTGCGTATCTGAAATACATTTTTAGCATGTGAAATGCGGCAGATTTAGCGAATCTGAAATACATTTTTAGCATGTGAAATGTGGCAGATTTAGCGAAATCTCGTTATTTTAACGAAAAATGAAAATACCTCTTTTAGTTGACTTGAACCAGTTAAAGAAAACGTCGAGGTAATAAAAGATAATTGAACATGGCATCATTCTCTGAGACAGAGAGACTCACATCCCTCTGTGTATGAATGTGTGTTAGTTTGTGTGTATGCGTGTGTGTGTGTGTGTGTCAGTGTGAACTTGGAAGAATTTAATTTTACCAATGATAACTTGAATTTCTTCTGGTACAAGACCCTATAAGGAGCAGGTTATTTGGACGAGAAGTGGTTCATGAGAGGAACATGTCGGTCAGATTTATAATCAGCTGACACATGGCGTCTTCTTTTAGACGCCATTATCAAAGGTCTGTGGTATTTTTAAATTTAAGCCAGATTTTGAAAATTCTATGGTTTGTCCCACATGAAATGAAAGGACTTCACTTTCTGTCGTGGTAGTTGGTTATTGATTTTTCCTCGTTAGGGTTATTCTTGCAGACAACTATATCTATTTGTCTATTTATCTATCTAAATATAGACCATTTATCTATATATACGTGTGTATATAGGGTTATACATATATACATACATGCATAAACATATATATATACTATATATATATATATACTTTATGTTACAGCTCAACATGCGTAATCAGTTGGTAATGACTGAAATTTCAGTCATCACGCTGTAATGCACTTAGGGACATTTGATCCCCCAGAGCTAGGACTAAACATCATTGCATTTGACCCCTTAGGGACTAGTACTAAACCCGGCGAAACAGTGTAGGTGACTCACTGCTTTCAGCCGTGTTTATCACTAGATCCTGATGGGGATCAAATGTTCCCTAAGTATATTACTAGATTTGACTGAAATTTTCTTCTGCTTGAGGGGAATGACTGATTACGCATGTTGACTGTTATTCATCATATATATATATATATATATATATTATATATATATATATATATATATTGTCATAAACTTTCTTCTGCTTGGTGAGTCTCTTGAAACAAATATAATTATCTTATATAGATCATATATATATTGTAATATATATATTTATATATATATATATATATGGCAGAGACGGGTTATTCTTATATAGATCATGGGTATGGTTATATATATATATATACTAGATTTGTCATAAACTTTCTTCTGCTTGGTGAGTCTCTTGAAAACAAAATTTTAATGATGCTTCATCACGAAGCAAAGAGAGCCCAGTTTATGAGCAAAAGGACAAGATTATTTGAAAACTTTCTACCTTAGATGTTCCTGATTTACAATTGAATGGGAAGGTCGCCATATGGGGAATTTAGAATTATTTTACAAATTTACAGTGGTTTTATTTACAGAAACTTAGCAAATCAACAATGAGACATGACACAACATGAACACTAAGGGGCAGACTCAGAATAGGACACAGGGAACAATAATGCAATGATTTGGCAAAAAAGCAAGTGGATTAAAATGGGGCCAATATGTAATATAATCAGTTCAATGCTAATAATAACACTCAGTCTTGCCCTGATTACACGAAATGGTCTCAGATAAGGCAAATGGTGGAACTCCAGGGTGAGAGAATAATTCATATGAACATTCGGGCCACAACGGAATTCGTTACTAACTGCGACCAGGAATTATCAGGATTTTGGTGGCAGACGAGATAATGAAGCATGGATAGCGATCGTTCTGCGTGTGCACCCCTGAAAGAGACGTTCTCAGTTAGGAATGACGGTATACACTGAAGGAGATGGAATTCCCCTATGAAATATCACCCAATACACATTCTTAAATACAAAACAAAATGTAGCCTAGAAGATGATTATAATGAAATCACGTAGATACAATCTGAGAATCAGAGCAGCGTCGGCTTTAACAATGAACACGTGATTGCACTTACACAAAGATAAAATTAACACTGATATAGCTTAACCGAAATAGCCCTTAAATTGCACTGGTGGAGGGATAATTGATGGTTATCACGGGATCTTTACTTGAATTCAGGGTGCGTTAAATGGCAAGGTATGGGATACAGGCAGAATTTGAACAAGGGAGGATTTCTTTGTGGAGGAAGAGGTTAAAGTTTAAAGAAATGGAATTTTTAGGAGTTTAAGTCTTGGGGAAGGGCTGGTCTTGACTACTTGATCAAGGTGCGAACTTTTTATGACTGTTGTTGGCACCTACAACCTTCTCCAGATGTCCATTGAAGTCAGTCTAACCAGCGAATCTGGAGAAAAATGCAGCACGTCTGCTTCAGATGAAGGTCGGAGCAGTCTCTGGCTGCTTTTTCAAAAGCATGGCTTCTTCGAGCGTCTGGCATTGGGCCCACCCGTACCTGCAAGCATGTCAAAAGGACCAGCAAAGAGGGGGTCTCTTGCTGGCAGAGAGGGGTTATTCTTCATCACGAGAAGGACCAGCAAAGAGGGGGTCTCTTGCTGGCAGAGTGGGGTTATTCTTCATCACGAGATCATGGGTGTGGCGGTTCTTGTAATATATTACTAGATATATTAGACCACTTTCTTCTGCTTGAGGGGGTCTCTTGCTGGCAGAGAGGGGTTATTCTTCATCACGAGATCATGGGTGCTGCGGTTCTTGTAATATATTACTAGATATATTAGACCACTTTCTTCTGCTTGAGGGGGTCTCTTGCTGGCATAGAGGGGTTAATCTTCATCACGAGATCATGGGTGTGGTGGTTCTTGTAATATATTACTAGATTTGTTAGACCAGTTTCTTCTGCTTGAGGGGGTCTCTTGCTGGCAGAGAGGGGTTATTCTTCATCACGAGATCATGGGTGCAGTGGTTCTTGTAATATATTACTAGATTTGTTAGACCACTTTCTTCTGCTTGAGGGTCTCTTGCTGGCAGAGAAGGGGTTATTCTTCATCACGAGATCATGGGTGCGGTGGTTCTTGTAATATATTACTAGATTTGTTAGACCACTTTCTTCTGCTTGAGGGGGTCTCTTGCTTGCAGAGAGGGGTTATTCTTCATCACGAGATCATGGGTGCGGCGGTTCTTGTAATATATTACTAGATTTGTTAGACCACCTTCTTCTGCTTGAGGGTCTCTTGCTGGCAGAGAAGGGGTTATTCTTCATCACGAGATCATGGGTGCGGTGGTTCTTGTAATATATTACTAGATTTGTTAGACCACTTTCTTCTGCTTGAGGGGGTCTCTTGCTTGCCGAGAGGGTTATTCTTCATCACGAGATCATGGGTGCGGCGGTTCTTGTAATATATTACTAGATTTGTTAGACCACTTTCTTCTGCTTTGGGGTCTCTTGCTGGCAGAGAGGGGTTATTCTTCATCACGAGATCATGGGTGCGGCAGGTTCTTGTAATATATTACTAGATTTGTTAGACCTCTTTCTTCTGCTTGAGGGGTCTCTTGCTTGCAGAGAGGGGTTATTCTTCATCACGAGATCATGGGTGCGGGTGGTTCTTGTAATATATTACTAGATTTGTTAAACCACTTTCTTCTGCTTGAGGGGTCTCTTGCTTGCTGGCAGAGGGGTTATTCTTCATCACGAGATCATGGGTGGTGTGGTTCTTGTAATATATTACTAGATTTGTTAGACCACTTTCTTCTGCTTGAGGGGTCTCTTGCTTGCAGAGAGGGGTTATTCTTCATCACGAGATCATGGGGTGCGGTGGTTCTTGTAATATATTACTAGATTTGTTAGACCACTTTCTTCTGCTTGAGGGTCTCTTGCTAGCAGAGAGGGGTTAATCTTCATCACGAGATCATGGATGCGGTGGTTCTTGTAATATATTACCAGATTTATCCTCTTGTTATCCTCGGTCGGGATGACGTTCTCCATGACGATTTTCTTCATGAAGCTCTCGTCCTCGCCGTACTGAGGATGCATACGGGCCTTGTAATATATCTTGATGTCTTCTTGGGGGGCAGGTTGTGTGCTCTCACTGCTATACCATTTCTCCAGGCCAGTTCGGGTTTCCTTGTTGATGAGTTTGTTGGTGAAACCATTATTCACCGACATTTGTGCAGCACGTTCAAATTCCTTGTTAGTGTCTTGCCAGATGGAACAATTGGAGAGGGCCCTTCTAATGAATTTGAGAAGAACAGTGCCGAATAACCACCAAATTCAACAAATACCTGAAAATGACAACCCTGATAGATAATGGAAACACCTCTGAAGAGCGAGGCGCCCTTCGAGACAACCCCCCAACAACGAGAGAGATTGGAAATAATGACGTCATTCAACCTCTGCCCAATAGCAGCCAAACTACCTATGATGTCAGTCGGCATGACGTCATGCAACGGCAGGCCAATGGAAACGCTGGAATGAGTAACATTCCCAGAACGAGAAGATCAGCCAGGCTTGAGCTTCGACATGGAAATGTGGCTTGAAGCTCGCCGACTGCAACCAATCAAAATTCGCCGTCCAAGACCCTCCACTGAAGCCTCGGAAGGGCCTGTGCAACCTGCCAGTCCTCTGCTATCTCCCGCTTGAGAATAATCGAAGAGTCTGTCGAAACGTTGCGACAACAACTGTATAAGCAACCACAATTGTATAAGTTATAATATTCTAACTTTGTATAGAATATATAAAAACAGAATCCACATATTTTGACTTTCCCCAATGAAATGGCAAATATAGGCGAGCTGTTAGCACGCACCTCCAGTGAAGAGAAGTCCGTAATAAGGAAAATAGAAAAAGTCTTCTATAAAATAAATACAGCTGAAGCAAAAATAATATTCAATAAAGCCTGTTTAAAAGAGGGTCTGCTACCAAATTGTTATTATTATTATTATTATTATTATTATTATTATTATTATTATTATTATTATTATTATTATTATTATTATTATTATTATTATTATTATTATTATTATTTATTTTTTATTTTTATTATTATTATTATTCCAATGTCATGGAATTCCTCTTTTAAGCTTCATTTCAGCCTCTATAACGATGTCACTCTTTTGGAATTAGAATTAAATGAACTCCTAGATTTTTCCTCATCTGCATGTAAATGAAAATCCCCTCTTCAGACAATTTGATTTTTCCAAATAAATGCTTTCAAGAAAATGAAAATTGATAAAATGCATTTTTGTTTCATTTGAAGCAGTTTTGATAGTAATTTTGGATTTATTTCCATCTACACAAAAATACAGCAGCTGAGATTTTATGCGATGAAGAAACAGGCAATAAGGAGAAATGCTCAACTAAATTGACATAAATATTTTCTGTATATCTATATAACTTTGATTGAATTTTACTTTCTGGGTCATATTGATTCAGTTTCATCTCCAGTAACAATCCGGTCAAAAATTCATTTGTTTCAATCTTCGTTAAAACTGAACTCTTTGATTCTTTGCCTCATTTACATGTAAAGAAAATCGGAACCATGGGAGATCCCAGTTTCCTAGCATTATTTCCGACGATTTTTCCAAATAAATTCTTTCATTTTTTCGTTGTCTTTTTCCCGACCATCCCAGTTTATGTATAAAAATTATTGATATTAAAGTGCATTTATTTTATAGAATAATTTTCTGGTTTTGAAGCATGTTATTTAAATATCTCAAAATAATGAGTTCAAGAAGTTACTTTTCTAGCAGATTTTGACTGAATTTATTTCTACATACAGATAATTGTTTGCATATTTGGGTTGTTTCACAAAATAACTACAAATATTCAACAATTTATTACTGGAGACTTTTTATGCGATGTTTTTCAGTCATTATATAATAACGTTTATGAGAAACTTGCAATATATATATATAACTATACGATTATACATAAATATATTTATATATATATATATATATATATATATATATATATATATATATATATATAGAAAATAATATATATATGTATATATATATATATAATATATACAATATATATATATATATATATATGTGTGTGTGTATAGGAAGACAAAATCCACTCTGAAAAGGAAACAATGGCGTACTGCAAGGCCTTTGGAATTCTCCTTTACATAGCAGAGCCTGCTAAGTAAAGGACAAGAAGTCGAAAGGCCTTGCAGTACTCCATTGTTTCGCTTATATATTCATCACGCTCCATAGTTTCGTGATTCAGTTATACACACACACACACACACACACACACACACATATATATATACACATATATATATATATATATATATATATATATATATATATATATATATATATATATAATGTAGAATCTACTGGTCACTTTTACCAGATACATATGTAATTGTAGTAGGGCATTGTGGCTATTACAATTATATATATATATATATATATATATATATATATATATATATATATATATATATATATATATGTAGAATCTATGGTCACTTTACCAGACACATATGTAATTCTAATATTACAATGCCCTCTTAACTTCTCGAATTCTTGCTTTTTGGATATGCTTGTAACTACAAGCCGAGTGTATCCAAACGAAAGAAATTGAAGAGCCAGTGAACGCCGGTCGCGGGAAGCGGCCAATTCCATATTCACAGGAGGTCACCTTGCCGACCTGGCTACGAGAAGGATAAAGTCTATCACCTCTCGTACATACATATACCTGTCGTTTTCAGATATATTTAGAGCTGAATAGACCCATCCTCACCATCGTAGCCAAGTGGGCAATCGTTTTTATAGCTTTTTGCTGAAATATATGTAGAATCGGCTTTGTAGTTACAAGCATATCCAAAAAGCGCGAAGAATTCGAGAAGTTAAGAGGGCATTGTGGCTATTAGAATTGCATATGTGTCTGGTAAAAGTGACCAGTAGATTCACATATATATTTCAGCCTAAAAAGCAATAAAAACGATTGCCCATGGCTACGATGGTGAGGATGGGTCTATTCCAGCTCTAATAAATATATCTGAAAACGACAGGTATATGTATGTACGAGAGGTGAACTTTTATCCTCTCGTAAGGTCGGCAAGGTGACCTCCTGAATATGGAATTCGGGTTTTACCGGCGTTCATGAAATTTCTTTCGTTTGCTTTGTAGTTACAAGCATATTTATAGTTAAAGGACATTGTGGCTATTAGAATTATATATATATATATATATATATATATATATATATATATATATATATATATTATATATATATATATATATATATATATATATATATATATATATATATATATATAAATATTATATATTTCATGTTAAATAACAGCATAAACTTGTAAAAGATATTTGACACAATTTCTTATATTTAGATCAATCTAATGCATACAGCATAATTATGATGAATTACAAAATAAAAAAGGGCTGATGAAATGCTAATATTTATATACAGTATATATATATGTATATAATATATATATATATATATATATATATATATATATATATACCGTATATATATAAATATTAGCATTTCATGTTAAAATAACAGCCCTTTTTTTATTTTGTAATTCATCATAATTATGCCGCGTACGTTAGATTGATCTACATATCTTAAGAAATTGTGTCACTTTCAATATCTTTTACAAGTTTATATAGTTTCTCTCCGCTACTCCCAGTCAGCAGCGTAATAGCTGCAACCATCAAGTATTCCACAATAAATTCACGACTAGTTCTCTGACTTCACATTATCCATCCTTAAAGATACTGAGAGGCCAGAAGACATAACATTACCCTCCACTTCCATCTTGGAAATCAGGAGTCACTCACAGTAATTCATCCTCTCTACCATAAAGTATCATCACCCTTCACATGGCCTCTCTGTCGAGTCTGTCATAAACTTTTTCTAGGTCCATGTTTGGCACATACAGCTTTTCCCTTCACTTTGAAACTTCTCCAATAACTATATCATAACAAAATCTTGACACGCTCACCTCCTCCTTGTTTAAAATCAACCTGTTCTTCCCTTATCAGTCCCTTTTACTCCTTCAGCCAAAATCCCATCATGCACTCTCCATGTAATCTTATGCCCACTAGCATCAAACTTACGTATAGCACTCTAATGTATGGAAGTGGATATTGAGTGTGTCTAAAAGACAAATGAGGTTATTTAATGGTGCACTTTGATTCCTCGTCCTTAGAAACTATGTTTTGATTAAGACCATAAAATTATATGCTTCTATTAAAAAGTTCAATTTCTTCTTTATAAAGAACTCTTCAAGTTACGTACATAAACCAGGACTCAGAAACATGAAACCAATTTTCTTCAGCTGCAAATTCAGCGACAGACGAACTCATTCATGTTTTACTTTCCCAAGAAAATGACATTAGCATTTAGATGACAAATTTGATTTCTATGTGGATTTGCCGAAGCCTTATAGCCTACATTGCATGATGCAGCTAAGTTATGCCCAGTGATTTTTGGATCCGCGGGTATGAATAAATGAATCATGTGGTCTCGGTCACTACGAGAAGTATTCCGGCATATCTTGATCATTCAGTATTGCGTTATTTGGTTTTCAGATTATTCAGCATTACTTTATCAATTTTTATTAGCTGTGTCGACTGATCAGGCGGCAAATTTTTTGCTCAGTTCGAAAATCTTTGTTCCTTCAGGAAACTAAGTATTTTACTTCATCATTCGACTGTTTACATTTTTCGTTGAAAAATCGTTTACGAAAGAAGTTTCCATATTAGGTTTGTTTGATTAAAAAAGGGATGATGTATATGAGATGTATTCTTTTACCTCAAATACAAAGACGATTTTCCTCCGTTTGCCGACATACGAGCATGTATATCGGTTCATTTATACAGAGGTGCTGTGTTTATATTATTTGTGCTTTAACGCTTTTAAGGCATCTAGTCGGCTGTTTCCGTAGGTTTCCATGTATTCGGTTGTATGTATAAATGTACGTTAGTGAAGCAGTACATAAAAGAATTATTCATTATTTATCATAATAAAAAAAATGGATAAGGTTATTAGACATCTTACAATGTTCGCCGAAGTTCGTCAGTATTTATTAGTAAATGCAAATTCAGTTTCAGACTAAAAATTCGAGGGGTATTTTTGAAGAAACAGATATTAAATAAGCCGAACAAACTAAAATAAGTGTTAATTGCACTAATGTTTTGTTGCCTGTAACTTTACAAATTAATTACTGAATATTTTTTGTTGGCCTTTTTATTTCTTATGTAGAGTCTAATTTAAGGGTGGATGACCGGAAATATGTTGGTCCTTTATTGTTAAAACTATTAACTAAGGCTGCAATATTTGCAAATTATAACATTGATTTTATTAAATTTAATTTTTATATTCAGCTAAACTTGCTGTATATCCGGAATTTCATGCTAAGGGAGAAACGCCCTTTCTTTCAAACCCTTGTGTTCAAATTACATAATTTTTCTTATTTCCTTTGAATATTTTTCATTTTATGGTACAATGTAACTCTACCTAACAATTTTCCGCTGGTTCAACGTTCGCCATATGAAGTTGCTTAACAACACAATGCATTTTTCCTTGCTTCATGTTTGTAGGCTTAAATTAATTTTTTTAATATCTATATGTAATATATATATTATACATGTATGTAATATATATATTATACATATATATATATATATATATATATATATATAATATATATATATATATATATATATATATATATATATATTTCAAATATATATGGTACAAGACATACAGTACATAAGCTACCTGGATCTAAGCGATGACAGGCATATAGCCGATCGAGACAACAAAGTGTACCCCAAAGCCAAATGAGAGTCCTTCAAAAGTATATACAAATGGGAAAAAAGCACGTTAAAAGTAAAGAAAAAGAAAAAAAGAAATGTATATATATATATATATATATATATATATATATATATATATATATATATATATATATATATATATATATATATATATATATATATATATATATATATATATATATATATATATATATATATATATATATATATATATATATATATATATATATATATATACGTATCTGAAATACATTTTTAGTATGTGAAATGCAGCAGATTTAGCGAAATCTCGTTATTTTAACGAAAAATGAAAATACCTTTTTAGTTGACTTGAACCAGTTAAAGAAAACGTCGAGGAAAAAGATAATTGAACATGGCATCATTCTTGAGACAGAGAGACTCCACATCCCTCTGTGTATGAATGTGTGTTAGTTTGTGTGTATGCGTGTGTGTGTGTGTGTGTCAGTGCGTGAACGCTGGAAGAATTTAATTTTCCAATGATAACTTGAATTTCGCTCCTGAGGTACAAGACCCTATAAGGAGCACCTTTGGACGAGAAGTAATTCGCGAGGAACATGTCGGTCAGATTTATAATCAGCTGACACATGGCGTCTTCTTTTTAGACGCCATTATCAAAGGTCTGTGGTATTTTTAAATTTAAGCCAAATTTTGAAGATTCTGTGGTTTGTCCCAGATGAAATGAAAGGACTCTCTCTCTCTCTCTCTCTCTCTCTCTCTCTCTCTCTCTCTCTCTCTCTCTCTCTCTGGTGGTAGTTGGTTATTGTCGTGACCACACACGCAGACAACTATATCTATCTAACTATTTAGCTATCTGTATATAAGTATTTATCTTTACATATATGTGCATATATGTATACAAACACACACACACACACATATATATATATATATATATATATATATATATATATATATATATATATATATATATATATATATATATATATATATATATATATATATATATATATATATATATATATATATATATATATATATATACTGTACATACATATATTTCATGATCGTGATCATCATCGCCTCCAATGGTGCAGGATGCAAAGGCGTTTGTGAAATTGTCATTATTTTCTTTCCAGTGCTTGATCTTCTACATGACTCCTCTTATCTGCAGCTTCCCCTTCCCAGATTTTCATCCAGTTAGGCCCGGGTCTTCCAACTCTTTCGGTGTCCACGGGAGCCGAGCTGACGCTGTCATGTTCTTTTCTCCAAGGAGCTTTGCAAAGGACGACTCCAGCCATCTCTCTATCCCTTTCATCATTGTCTCAGCTACAATGATTTCCTTTTAAGGCATCATTTCGAACTGTCTTGTGTTCTGACTTCTAAATCTCGTGGGGGGATAGTGCCGTCAGTAAACCTTATACAGTGCACTGTAGATATTACTTAAGTTTCTTTGCAGCGTCCCTTCGGCTCCTATCTGCAACCCCTTTCGTTCCTTTTACTGTACCTCCTTTCATATTCTCTTTCTTCTATCTTACTTTCCACCCTCTCCTAACAATTGATTCATAGATTAACTGAGAGGCTTTCCTCCTGTAACACCTTTCAAACCTTTTGCTGTCAGTATCAGTTTCAGCGCTAAAAGACCGCATTGGTCCAGGTGCTTGGCCTTTGGCCTAAATTCTACATTCATTTCTGACTAAATGTAACTAAATGTAACAAAGATCTTTTAGTAGAATGATGCTCCTGGTCAGCCGTCCTATTTTGCCGGTATGGCAGAAAGGATGGATAAATGAATGACATTATTAGGTGTCATGTACTAACACCATCTGCCGACATTGCGTGCTGTTATTGTGGACTCTGCGTCTGCTGTTTTCCATTTTGTCTTTCTTCTTTATAAAAAAATAAATTTCGTATGCAGCAAATTCCTGTGGAGATTTTAGGATGGAGCGTATACAGCTTTACGTACTAGATTAATATTTTAGCGAAATAAAAGACAGTTCACCAAATTGCTTTGCTATCTCAATGGGTAATCTGCAGGTTTTCTGTTTCCTGTTATAATTTTTCTTATTTTACTTGATAAGTATTTTTATACTGATATAGATGTGACAGCAGACTGGAATGAATATATATATATATATATATATATATATATATATATATATATATATATATATATATATATATATATATATATATATATATATATATATGTATGTATGTGTGTATATGTGATTTTTGAAGTATGATGATTATAATTTGTTGCGTCATTCTGTACAGCATTTTTTCACGTGGATAATTTTCTTCGAAATGTTTACAATGGTTTTGCCTTGGTGTCGAGACTACCACACAAATATAGTCTGCCAGAATGTCGTCTGTACTGAGTTAACCACATGGTATTTATTGTACAAATAAAAGTGGCCGATTTCTTACTTGAAATTTGCTTAGGATTTCCTTATTATAAATACTCGATAACATTTCATTATAGTAATTATTGCTTTGTCAGTGGAAGCCAAGATGGGAATATAGGAAGGGAGTGTTGAGCCGATTTGGGGAAGAATAACAAGAATCTTGAATGAGAGTGACAGAAAAAAAAAGTTTTAGGTGTTAAAATTATTGCATGTGTAGTATATCTAGTATGAAAAAAACTGAAAAGATGAGGAAAGTGAGGAATCGTATAAGTGGTAGAGAGTCCTGGATAGGTAGTTGAACGGATGGACCTTTAATATCCAGAAAGTACAAGGTACATGTGGATCAAGTGTTTAAAGGGTTTCCATTTGCTGCTGATGAACCTTAAGCGAGGAGCAAATTCATATCTGCTCTCTGCTGACGTCTCCTGGAGGTCAGGTTTATCGGTTTTATTTCTATTCACTCATACATATTATTTTGTTTATGACCTTTTCCTATAACTTGTCTCTCTCCGCAGGGTGATTTCCCTTTGGAGTCCTCTTGGGTTTATATCTGTTGAAGCTGTCCATCAGGATTTTCAGCTGAAGATTTAAAGAAAGAAAGAGAGGAAGGTGTCACTTCTGTATGTCCATGACCATTGTGTTGGTTTTTCTCTAGAGCCACCCCTGCTGTGGGAAACTCATTAGTTTAAGAAAAAGAATAATAATAATAATTGATGCAATAGATGTGTTTGGTGGGTCTCAATTTCGACAGTCTGACTAATAATTATTTTCAGTCGCACAGGAGTTAAATTATAAACGTTCTAAGCAATTTATGATGAAAATTAGGAAACTGAGTTTACAGTACTTCCTATTTATTCTACTAATTAAAGGAACATTAATTCGATAATAAACCAATTTAATTCCAATCCGGGTTAAGTATATCTTAGTTTAACCAGACCACTGAGCTGATTAACAGTTCTCCTAGGGCTGGCCCGAAGGATTAGATTTATTTTACGTGGCTAAGAACCAACTGGTTACCTAGCAACGGGACCTACAACTTATTGTGGGATCCGAACCACATTATGACGAGAAATGAATTTCTATCACCAGAAATAAATTCCTCTAATTCTTCATTAGCCGGTAGGAGAGTCGAACGCTGGGCCAACAGCGTGCCAGGCGACAGCTCTATCCACCTTTCCAATGAAGAACTTCCAATCTGGGTAATTTAGGTAGGTATATATATTATATATATATATATATATATATATATATATATATATATATATATATATATATATATATATATATATATATATATATATATATATATAAATTATGTTGAGAACGGATGCAGTGTCTGCAAAATGTAAGATTCCATTTTTCTCCCTTTTTGGGGGGAAAGCTGACGAGAGAGGTCTGGAGGAGCTGAGCAAAGTGAGAGGAGGCATGAAATCGATGGGTTCAGCCCGGAGGGACTCGCCTGGTCCGCACCTTGAATCCAAGAGGTATCAGATATATGTATTAAACACTTGACTCGAGCTGTTGATATTTAAGGAAGGTGTTTTCATTGAATCATTGGGATTGGGCCTTTACAGTCTTATTTATCTTGGTGGGAAAATGCCTCTTTATTTCTTTATTCTTACTAGAAGTTCCCAATGGGGCATAGAGCCTATGATGAAGTTTATACTTATTACAAGCTTATCTCACGACTTTGATAGTCATATAGAATTCTCTCTCTCTCTCTCTCTCTCTCTCTCTCTCTCTCTCTCTCTCTCTGTCACATACACACACACACACACAACTTTCGGATACGTAGAATGAAGTGAGAGACATTTGGTGAGGGGGAAGGAGGCAGCGTACTCATGAATTATTAATATGTTTAACACACATTATACTTCAAAAGCACTTGATTGTGCTTTGAAGACTCTCCCTTCGTGTCATTAGCACAATGTGGATTTTTGGGTGAGAATTTCCTGTACATTCTCGGGGCTG
>NC_089753.1:52585706-52595706 GCF_040412425.1 Macrobrachium rosenbergii
ATTATGGCTAATAGCCTGAAAATACCCAAAATCACACATACTCCCCAAATCAATAACTAAAGTCATGTCAAAAACAGTCTACCACAAGCCCACATGTTATTCTGAACAAGTCCACAGACATCTGTCAGAAAGAATTAAACATGATAGAAAACTCCCAAAAATATATGAAATGCAAAACACAATAATGGAAAGTGTAAAATGCAGACTTTATGACAATATGGCAAACGTAACATAACCAAAATAATAATATAAAAGAGGTATGAATATTCATATTAAAAAACACCAGTTCAAAAGTTCATAATGATCAGAAAGTCATGGTAAAAATCACAAGTTCAATTTTCTCCCATAAAAACAGAGATTTGAGACTCTATTTATCTGCCGATTTTCAAAGCCTGGACCCACTCCAAAGCTATGGCTGGACAACTGCAGTTCTATCACTTAATGAACGATCAAACTCACTTTAGGGCAGATTTTGGCATAATCTAGATCAAAGAAAATAGACGTACTCACGAATATACATAACGCCTCCGGAGATCACCTGACCCCAATATTTGAGCTTCTCGCGCAGAGAGCTGAGGAATCAAACTATTTGCTGAATACAAAGATTTTACAACTGGGGCTCTGTCAGTACCATCTCGCTCAAAAATTCTTTCATCACACCTTAAAGCATTGAAGCTATTTGTGAAATGCATATATGTGTTCTTTAAATATATATATACAGTATATATATATATATATATATATATATATATATATATATATATATATATATATATATATATATATATATATATATATATATATATATATATATATATATATATATATATATATTTTTTTACGTTTTTCCGTGGTTTTAGTTTGAAATATGCTCTGTGAGAGACAGGCAGCAACGATTTAAGGTAATTTAGCCTTGTGATTCTGACTTCGTGGGTACGGGAAAACGTAAAAAAAGAGGAAAACAAAGGAGAATTTCAAATGAGCATAGGGCTCTTGTTACTGAGGGAAATACACGTAAAACACGTGGGCAAATTTAAAGTAGTGTATTTACATAAATGATATCAGTAATGGAAAGAGGAACTCAAGTAGATTACTATCCCTACTGGATTGAATGAAACTGGGGATTCCAGACACAGTCCGAGAAGCTTCCATGAAACAGGATCCCTCTGAAATGAGAGATATGCACATTATACGCCAGTAATGAAAATAGACAAAAGAATAATGAATTCGAGGCTGCACTGAGGGTGCCAAAGGAGTAATAAAGAATTAATACTGCCGATGCAAGAGGTGCACGGACATTAGACAAGGGAGATTTCTGGCTTTCTCTTTAAGCAAATTTTACGAGACAAAAGCGTGACTGAAATGGGGCTCTTCCAGGGCACTTTACCTTAGCAGATTTTCCGAGGGCGCGTAGAAGGCGGTCCGTGGATGACTTGCGATTTCGAGGGTGAGTTTCTTCCACGTGGTGAGATGCAAGGGCTTCCGTAAAGGGGCAAGGCGATGGGGACTCCTCGAAACTCCAAGCAATGGCGTGTGGGCTCGAGGAATACGGTCGAAGGGCACGAGGAGAAGTATACTTTGGAACGGGCCACGTGGTTAGGATGCTAGGGCATCGATGGGGCCAGGTGTTGGGGACGTCTTCATTCCATATCTTCCAGCCAGCGTGTGTGTCGAGACCTCGTGGGCTTTGCTTTTATCCTCCTATGGGGCAGGGGTGCGCCCAACACAGATGTTTGACTCATTGCACCTGCTGCCCGCAGGGGAGGTTTTGGCCTGTAGGAGAGACACCCAAGCCAGATTACTTTTGCCTCGAAGGAAAGATCTTTATCAAAAATGGGAGCGCCTTTAATCTTTTAAACCTTGTTTTTAAGTCGATAGACAGATGGTCTATCGATCGGCCGGCTGGCAGTAAATGAACAACCAACAACAACAAAAAGGGGGGCAATTTGCTAGCGAATTCTTGCTAATCATAATACCTCCCCATACAAGATGATGTACATACCTCCTTCGGGTGTGTACATCGATATTCAAGAATGAGCGGCAAATGCTTTACGTTACTCTACATTCTGCCTTGCAATGAACTTTACTCCTAAGGGTTTTATGAAGCTGTGACATTACTTTTAATAACACATTGGGACAATTTTCGTTAACAGAACGCAAAGTGATTTAAACACTTGCAAAAGAATAATTACTTTAGATTTGGTTACCCACTGTAACTTTATAAAGTGACTCGAACAATTGTGAATTAATTAAGATTATAGGACCACGTATATGAGGCTATGGCCAACAAATGAAAAGAAATGGTTATTGTTCAAGAATTAAAATACACAGTTACTTAATTTTAGATAAAATGCATGAGGTTAGTACAATCTGCCTTGAAGAGGCTGTGTAAATGAAAAACAGCATTTATTTTTGTAAATGACATCCCCTTTTACGCGATACTGTAATGACTATACATATTCGCATTGATAATTTATCTTCGTTTTAACGTGCTTTGCTCAGCTATCGTTCAACGCGAGCTGAGGATGACCCACACACCGGGAATTTGACAGTCGTGTGCGGGCGAGAGTATTCGCGAGGTTTTAATTCGCTAACCTTAAACTACGCTAATTTTATGCGTCCACTGCCCACTCGAGTACTCAATGTTATGATGGGGCGAGCAGACAAAAGATGTGGGTCTTAGGACAAACAGAAGATCTTGGAAGGAAATGGAAGGGGAAAAGGGATAATAATAACAAAGGAAAATTACCAAGACGTTACGAATGAAAACTTGACCACATATGAAAGGCGGGACACGTCCCTCAGAGCTTACAAAAGGGGCATTTAAATCACAAGGGCAAGAGTTTATGACTCGCGATTCATTAAAATAAAGATAAATAAATGACTAAAAGAAAGTAAATGATATTGGCAGAAGAACTAAGGAAAAAGAGTGAGGGTTTTATTGTGTTAGGCGGGAATTTATTGTCCTTTGCCTATAAATTACGGCCCGGACTATCACTTCAGTCCCAGGGCGAGAAAGTGCACCGAAGGCGCGACTCCTTCAGGAGGGCTGACACGCACGCCCGGTGCCAAGGTATGGGCGCAAGGGCGTGCCACTTCTCACTCTGTTATTCTTAATGATTTTATACATTGTGTGGGGAATGGTATCCCGTATTTAATTGCCTCTTGTGGTGATAATTTAAGGAAGATTAATAGAAGGTGATAAGAGATAGAAGTTCCTGAGGAACGGAGGAAGATAGAGGAGGGCCTGACATCCCCTTCTGGATTAGGGTGCCAAGACCTTCGAAAGATGAAATGGTGGCACAGGTGCCATGGGAGCTCTAGAGCTCTTTGTAAGCTACCTGGAAATTTCCCACGCCCGTGGTAATTTTGCCTCGAGCCTTTCTTAATGGGACAGTCGTCCTCGGCCGGGAAGCGGAGGGCCCGCGACCGGAGGGCGGCACGGAGTACCACCTGGGCCTGCTGATGCGACAGCTGACGCAGGAGTGTTCCGTGCTGGTTCTACCATGATCCGTCGCGGCTCTTGTAGTTCATCGGCCAAGTGAGATATGGCAGAATCCTGACTTGCAATTGCGTCGGCGACGGGCTGAGGCAGAGAGGAGGTGGTCGGGGGGGGGCGTGAGCGGCTCGCAGGTAACGTTGACCAGCTCAGGCACGGGTTGCGAGGCCGCACCTGCAGGTGAGCTTCCGCGGTGGTCGGGAGGAACCGTCTCTCTGACCGACGCTGGTAGCGGTGCCAGGCCGGGGGAAGAGAGGGGTCCTGAGTTGGATCCCGTGAATGGAGATCGGCGTAGCGCTCTGGCGCTGGCACTAGGGCAGAGTCAGGCGCTATCAGAGGTTTCTTGGGCTCGTCGGTCAGGACGGACGGCTTGGCCCTGCTCGGGGCATGCAAGTGGCACCGGCAGGAATTTGGCATCTCCTGAAGGGAGATTTGATTGGGGCCCTGGCACTGGCACTGAGGCAGGGCCGGGCACTGGAATTGGATCGGGAACCGATCGGGGGCCACTGTACATCGTACTCAGGTGGCACTGGTGGGGACTGCACGTCCTCCTGGTACCCAGGGGCGCCAGTCTTGACTGAGGGAGAAGCGGGGAGGATTACTCGCGCGCCAGCGTGAATGATTCGGGGAATGGGGACCCCTAGATTGTCGTGATTTCGGTGGGGACTGAAAGTCCTGTCCCAGGATGACGTCATAGCCTCCGGGAGATGGCTTGCTACTGCAAGATTGCAAATTTTGGATTGGTGAGGTCTTGTGACTCTCAATTGGACCGTAGGGAGTATCATTTTAAATTGATTTATTCCCTCGATCGTGACGAGTTTTCGTCTATTGACGATAGCTCCGTAGGGAACTCTGTCCCTTCGGATGAGGGAGATTTGTGCGCCCGAGTCCTCCAGCAGTGACTTCGGGCGCGGGCTCGCTACCTCGTGGAGGACCACGTATACAGGCCCTTCGGCGGGAGGCCTAATGACTGGGGATCTGTGACGGCCAAGGCGACGGTGGGAGTAGTTGATTTATTATTGCGTGGGCATTTTGCCCATGCGGGAGAATGGCCATAAACCTTGCACGCCATGCAAAAAGGTCTGGCTAAATCTTTCCGCTGCCCCTGTGGAGGCGCAGGCGAGTTATTTGTCGGTTTTCCGGGAGAGAGAGGAGCCGGTTTCTTGTTCCGGCACTGTTCGGAGGAATGCCCCGTTTTCTTGCAATAATGGCAAGTTAGGGGCTTGCCGAGTTCCCATTTTTGTGGGAATTTGAACCTCCGAGGAGGGACGGGGATTTATCTTCCGCCCCATGGATCCTTCTTGAGGGTGGTGAGTTTCCCACATATCTGCTATTCGGCAACACTCGGTGAGTGTTGCTGGGGCTTTTTCCACTATATGAGTGGCGAGGGCAGGAGGGGGCGTAGCGCGGGAAATGCTCGAATTTAAACCGCTCGAGTACCTCGGCGGTGTTAGTGGCTCCTTCGAATCGAGCCATTTTGTCAGCGCCGCTCGAATGGTACGCCCAATCGGACCAAGTCTGGCCTGCTTCTCTGGGCTGCTCTCTCCAACGTCTCTCCACCGCTCGGGGTAATCTCGCGACGCCTTCGTGACTGCTTGGCGTACGGCTTCCCAGTTTCCCTGATCGTCTGCGGGAAGGGCGTGGTAGGCAACGAGGGCCTTTCCGCCCAGGAATTTAGTGAGAACAAGGGAGAGTTCCGCGGGGGAGAGATCGCAGCACTCCAGGACTCGTTCGGCCCTTTCAAGCCATACTTCAGGCTCGGACTCCGTCCATTTTGGCATGAACGAGTGAGCTTGGCTGAGGGCACTCATTCCCGCGGCAGGGGGCGGGGGTGGCGTGCTGTCGTTCTAGCACCTGGAGCTCTGGGCGCGTTCTCTCTCTCTCGCTCTCGTTCTCTCTCTCTCTCACGTTCTCTCCTCTCCCACGTTCTTCTCTTGGGCAATTCTGTCTCTCTCTCTCTTGTTCTTGGGCAATCTCGTTGTTCTTTTCCTCCGTTCTCTCTTGGGCAATTCGTTCTCTCTCTCTGTTCTTCCTTCTCCTCTGCACGTTCTCTTGGGCAATTTTCCTCCTGTTCTTGGCTTCTCTCTCTCTCTCTCACGTTCTCTTGGCTCTCTCAGCTCTTGGCACTCGTTCTTGAACCCATACTCTCAGATCTTGCTCCGATAGTCCCATGTCCTTCCCAGCGGACATGTAGAATTTGAAATCCTCGTTTTGTTGGGCTCTGGTATTAGCCATCTTGAAATAATGGGTATATGATATGTCTGAGAAGACTCAGGTTGTCTGAAAAGACTCAATTGCAGGAATCTGAAACACTCAATTGTTCAGACTGCAGGAGAATGGATCTGTCCAAATAAGACAGTTGATTAGTAAGTCTGAGGAGACTTTTGTTAAAATTGGATGTGTCTTGGAAAGACGTGGTTGTTCTTGGATTTTGTCACGTCTCGAAGTCGTAGTTGGATTTTGTCACGCTCGGACTTGGCCGGCTGTAGCGTGAAGTTAAGGAGTTGTTCTAACGAACTAGAATGATCAGTCCCGTAAGGGCTTAGATGTGTGTGAACTACACTATATAATGTCTCAAAAGGACTTAATTTTGGGTTCCGCAGGAATGAGAAATTTCGCCACGTGCGACGTAGAATTTTTGTATGAGTCTCTGAGGACTGGGGTTTGGAGGAATTCTCGCCACGTGCGACGTAGAATTTTAGGAGTCTCTGAGGACTGGAATTTGGAGAAATTCTCGCCACGTGCGACGAGAGAATTTTAGGAGTCTCTGAGGACTGGAGTTTGGAGGAATTCTCGCCACATGCGACGTAGAGTTTTAGGAGTCTCTGAGGACTGGAATTTGGAGAAATTCTCGCCACGTGCGACGTAGAATTTTAGGAGTCTCTGAGGACTGGAATTTGGAGAAATTCTCGCCACGTGCGACGTGAGAATTTTAGGAGTCTCTCTGAGGACTGGAATTTGGAGAAATTCTCGCCACGTGCGACGTAGAATTTTAGGAGTCACTGAGGACTTGGAATTTGTGGAATTTGGAGGAATTCTCGCCACGTCGACGTAGAATTTTAGGAGTCACTTAGGACTTGGAATTACGATTCGTCCCTTAGGACTTAGAAATTACTAACGGGAAACCCAAAGAAAAATGTATGCTGGGAAATGAATGGGGAGAAAAAAAAAAATGCTACACACGCGGGCATGGGCGGGGTGGGGGGTGCAGGTCGTTTGGCCAACACCGGAGGTATTTTTAGATTCTGGGTGAATGAACCCGTATATTTATATACCGTCTGGGATTCGGAGAATTTCCCAGTCGTCTGAGAGGATAACAGTACAACGGCCTAGTAATTTTCCCTATAAGCGGAGTTTAAATTTCGCTTTCTAACACCTAACTCGAATTCTAACTACACTGAGAGAATTTTCAGCAATGCAAGCTGACTTCGTCGTGTCCCACGTGGGAATTTTATTCGCGCCTAAATAACAGTTCGCTAATTCGAAATGCGAAGTAAAATTTATCACAGAGAAATTTCTTTCGCACTATTCCTCGAAGCAAGAATATGGCAAGGATTTTAACACAGAGGAATTTCGCGCTATTCCTCGAAGCAAAGGATGGTTAGCACTGGTTATTTCCTAACTACCTATCCTGAAAGGCATGCATTAACGAATCTAATACGGCGGTTCTTTTCTCTCAGTGATTACATGCGTCCCTATTTCTAATTCCTAGGAACAGTCACGATTGTAAAAAGGTTTTGCTAAGATAAACACATTACTTACGTGGAATTTTCTGGATCTGTGTGCTGGTTTTACACAAAAGGTTCGTAATTGTCTCGTACCCAGCTTAGCTTTGCTAATAGCTGATCTGGCAAGTTGCAAATGCAATAAAGCAACACTAGGGGAACTGCAACTGCAAAACGAGATCTATGGCCAGGTCGCCATTTTTACGTTTTTCCGTGGTTTTAGTTTGAAATATGCTCTGTGAGACAGGTAGCAACAATTTAAGGTAATTTAGCCTTGTGATTCTGACTTCGTGGGTACGGGAAAACGTAAAAAAAAGAGGAAAACAAAGGAGAATTTCATATGAGCATAGGGCTCTTGTTACTGAGGGAAATATTACGTAAAACACGTGGGCAAATTTAAAGTAGTGTATTTACATAAATGATATCAGTACGGGAAAGAGGAACTCAAGTAGATTACTAATGAAACTGGATTGAATGAAAATTCCAGACACAGTCCGAGAAGCTTCCACGAAATAGGATCCCTCTGAAATGAGAGATATGCACATTATACGCCAGTAATGAAAATAGACAAAGAATAATGAATTCGAGGCTGCACTGAGGGTGCCAAAGGAGTAATAAAGAATTAATACTGCCGATGCAAGAGGTGCACGGACATTAGACAAGGGAGATTTCTGGCTTTCTCTTTAAGAAAATATTACGAGACAAAAGCGTGACTGAAATGGGGCTCTTCAGGGCACTTTACCTTAGCAGATTTTCCGAGGGCGCGTAGAAGGCGGTCCGTGGATGACTTGCGATTTCGAGGGCGAGTTTCTTCCCGTGGTGAGATGCAAGGGCTTCCGTAAAGGGGCAAGGCGATGGGGACTCCTCGAAACTCCAAGCAATGGCGTGTGGGCTCGAGGAATACGGTCGAAGGGCACGAGGAGAAGTATACTTTGGAAAGGGCCACGTGGTTAGGATGCAAGGGCATCGATGGGGCCAGGTGTTGGGGACGTCTTCATTCCATATCTTCCAGCCCGCGTGTGTGTCGAGACCTCGTGGGTTTTTGCTTTTATCCTCCTATGGGGCAGGGGTGCGCCCAACACAGATGTTTGACTCATTGCACCTGCTGCCCGCAGGGAGGTTTTGGCCTGTAGGAAAGACACCCAAGCCAGATTACTTTTGCCTCGAAGGAAAGATCTTTATCAAAAATGGGAGCGCCTTTAATCTTTTAAACCCTTGTTTTTAAGTCGATAGACAGATGGTCTATCGATCGGCCGGCTGGCAGTAAATGAAACAAACAACAACAACAAAAAGAGGGGGGGGAGGCAATTTGCTAGCGAATTCTTGCTAATCATAATAATATATATATATATATATATATATATATATATATATATATATATATATATATATATATATATATACATATTTATACATAAATTACAATGTAATCATCTATATGATGATATATAATTATGTTAAACTGTAAAGTATATCCAGGGTAGAAAATATATAAATCCCTTTATCTTCTCAAAGTCCAAATTCATTCAAGCTGTCACGAAATCTTAATCTTTCGAGAGTCAGCTGATGACATAATCCTCTAACTTCACTAAAATAGTGTGATTTTCCGACATGCCAATATTGTTATGAAACTTAATAGGACTGAAGGAGAGGACGCCTCTTATTGTAGGAATTCTGTTCTGTTTGTAGAAGATAGTATTTTAAATGGTACATAATTATTTCATCAGTATGTCTTTTCCTATATATAATGATTTCATTTTTTCGTTCTTTGGATGTTAAGAAAAAAGCTTCTTCAGTCATTTCAGACATACGATTATGTTTTCAGGTCGTAGTGTTTTGAATGAAACTGGCAATGAACTAATTATATAAAGTTTAAAGATACTGCTGTGTACATTGTAGGCAGGGTCTGTTATGTTATAGACCACGGTGTTTTGCTTGTGTTCAGCAGTATATTATTATCTATGAGAAATTTCACTTGCAACACTATGAAATATGTATATATATGATATACATCACACACATATATGTATGTAAGTATTTATATATATATATATATATATATATATATATATATATATATATATATCTATATGTATGTATGTATGTAAAATCTATATATATATATATATATATATATATATATATATATATATATATATATATATATATGCTATATATATATATATATATTCTTATATTATTATATATCAAGAATATATATATATATATATATATATATATATATATATATACATTGGAATTTCAATATAACGTTTCTGAATATATGTCCCATCATCAGGGCTTAAAACAGAGAAAATGAAAATCCACACATCAGGAATAAGACTAAAGTGGAGCACAATAGTAAATTATTCTTACAGTTTTGTTTAATAATTCCAGCGGTTTCTTGAAAGAATTGTCATTAAAACCTTCAAAAACATTTTGTTGAGCAGGAAATAAAGCTGTAATTACTATATCTGTAATTTCGGTGAGAGGCACGTTTGTGATCATTGAAGAAAATCGTGACTTACATTTTTGTTTAATAAATTGGTTATATGTAATCTATCAATTAATGCCCGTGAACTGAAAAAATGGCAGACAAGGCCATCAGACCTTCCTTATATAACCTTACTTTTATAGAACTTTTGCTGAAATCCTTTTGAATATGGAGATTACTTTCAAAGTCAAGCTATTAATAGACGACAGTCCACGCGCCATCCATATTGTTTGACAATTGTCAAAGTTCACTGGTCTTAATTAATAGGTTACATATGAAATA
>NC_089753.1:52600706-52640706 GCF_040412425.1 Macrobrachium rosenbergii
AAAACAACTGAGGCTAGAGGGCTGCAAATTGGTATGTTGATTATCCACCCTCCAACCATTAATCTTACCAAATTGTAGCCCTCTAATCTCAGTAGTTTTGATTTTATTTAATGTCAAAGTTAGCCATGATCGTGCGTCTGGCACCGCTATAGGTGCCAACAACACAGACCACCACTGAGATGTGGCTGAAAGTTTCATGGGCCGCGGCCAAGACTTTCTTGGGCCGTGGCTGAGGGTTTCATACAGCATTATACGTTGTACAGAAAACTCAGTTGCGTCGAAGAAACTTCGGCGTATTTGTTACTTGTTTCTTCTTATTTACACTCTGCTGCCTTAACTTTTTTTTATTAAGAGTCACCTGAGAAATTCCAGTGATTTTCAGCAGATAGGGGAGGCTACCATATTCCTGCTAATGCATTAGATATGGCTCTTATAGATATTGTAGCCATCATAGATAATTATCTTTATTGTCACTTTATTTATCATTATCACCATCACTATGATCATCATTATCATTATCACCAGCACTTTTTAGGACATTCTATTTTGGTGAATATCAGCGAATAAGGGTAATGAGCTAATGAGCAGCGGAGGTTGAACGTTGCTCAGTTAAGTTACCTAAGGCGGAACAAAGTACGGTGTCTGCTCCACATTAGCGTGAAAAGGTCTCCAAGTGTGAATGTGTGTGTGCTTATATATATATATATATATAATATATATATATATATATATATATATATATATATATATATATATATATATATATTATATATATATATATATATATATATATATATATATATATATATATATATATATATATATATATATATATATATATATATATATATATATAGCTTGTTAAGGTGGACCATGGAAACGTATTCATCTCTACATAATTCTTTATTTCCAACGTTGGTTTTTGGTCTTTGATTTTGCTTCTATGTCTTTTTTTTTTTTTTTCGTTTTTTTATCTTGTATTTTAACTGTGAAGTATTTTATGGATGTTATTGATTTTAAGAGCAATTTTTAAAGTAATTTTATTCATTATTTAACAGATTCCCTGATGATGTAATAAAGCTTTTATTACGAAATGTTGGAAATAAAGAATTATGTAGAGATGAATACGTTTCATGGTCCAGCTTATTGTTATATATATATATATATATATATATATATATATATATATATATATATATATATATATATATATATATATATATATATATATATATATATATATATATATATATATATATATATATATATATATATATATATATATATATATATACATACAGTATATATACATGGTGTTTCGAAATTAGAGGGCCCCCTCTACAGCATAACCTATAATTGATATGGACAAAAACAAAAGTAGTTCAGAACATGTATTTATTTAAGTTTCTCTCTGAGTATTTAATATTTTGTGTGGCCTCCATCTGCCTGTACCACAGCCTGCATTCTTAAGGGGTATGATTTCAGCAAATTGCAAAAAAGCTGAGACTCAAACTCCATTTCCCTGAGCACTTCGGTCACCTCTCTTCGCAGGTCACCGAGGCTTGGTATACCATCATAGTTCACTGTGCACACTTCAACACGATCCTTTAAGATATTACCAATGTTTTCACGCACATTGAGGTCAGGGGAGCTACCTGGAAATTCACTTGACAAGAAGAAATCGATACCACTGTTTTGAAGCAGCTCCTGTGTCTGAAGAACCTTGAAACATGGTGCCTTATCATGCAAAAATGTGACTTCTTCAACAGATAACACATTTTCAGGATCTTTGAGGAAAGGAAATACTCCACCAGTAAGCACAGTTTCTCTGAAGTATTTGCCATTCCATGACTGTCCTTTTTCTTTGATGATCCACATTAACCATTTGGCTGTGAAACGGAGAAAAATTCCCAATCATTCAGGAAATTTCACAACTTGGCGATAGCGCACGTCATTGCTGATATCATCCAACTTTGCAGCCCAAATGATGTCATTTTTATGATTTGGCTTCCTGACTCTGTGAATGAAGAATTCATCTGATGTGGCAACATGGAGAAAGTCAGCTTCTTCCCAATCTTTAAGAAATGAACCACAAAACCATGCACAGTCTTCTCTCTGTTGCTGAGTGATGTTGTGCTTGCTGATAACATGAAATGACTTGATACCAGATTTTTTCAACTCACGATATACAGCACTATAACTTTTCTTCTTTCCCCTTTTTGTTTCTAGTTCAGGCGCCAATTTACGTAAAGGCTTTCTTGGTCTACCCACTGCCTCAACTATGATGTCTTTCGACTCCTGAGAAAGGATTTCAGGCCTTCCAAGATTCTCACTCTTTTTGTGATGACAGTCATATGGATTTTTGTTCCAGTTTCTTTTAACAAAGGATTCATCTTGTTTAATGTATTTAGCTATCCAGGAATGTGAAATGAAGGATGTGCCAGCATCCCTAGCCTCTGTGAATGTTATAGCCCGGATTCGGTCAATCCATCCGATTTCCTCCGAGTCGTTAGCCATGGCTGTATCTAACTCTGTCACTCAGTCTGAAAATACAAGAAATGTAAAATGAAAAATAGCTTAATAGAAACTTTAAAATAATGTACTTGGAGATAGGCTATAGCAGAAAACTTCATAACTTTCCATTTGTTCTGTGGAGGGCCTCTAATTTCAAAACTCCTGCTGTATATATATATATATATATATATATATATATATATATATATATATATATATATATATATATATATATATATAATTATATACATACATACGTATATATATACATACATTTATACATACAAATATATATGTATATTGCATATATATATATATATATATATATATATATATATATATATATATATATATATATATATATATATATATATGTGTGTGTGTGTGTGTGTGTGTGTATGTATGTGTGTATGTATGTATATGTGTGCGTGCATAAGTGAATCACTCAATTGCAGCAAAAAGTACAAAAAGTGTGATATGTGTTTGCGCATTTCACCTTTCCCAAGTTTTGGCAGCACGAATAAACAGAATATGTAAAAGTTTTCTAATGGCTCATTAGAAACAGAATGATAGCTTAACTATGATAACATATATTCATAAATAGAACTCAAGCATATCCCACAGTTACATGGAATATGCAGAGGAATTCATCTTTAAATATGTCAGCTCTCAAAACGTACACCAAAACAGATTTAATAATGCGCTTGTGTGGTGTGTTGCCTCGTCAATTTTGACTTTTCCCGAAGGAAAAGTGCGTAAGAGGTCTGCCATATGGATTCCTGAAACTTCTTTTATATATCCTCGAGGGAAATACTTTTCATTCGGAGAATCTCGCCTCAGATGACATTGGGAAGATCATAATTGTGTGTTCGATGCGTTATCCTTATCACTAAAGGTTGGGGATGAAGGAAACACTGAAATATAAAAAGTTAGGTTCTTAATGTCTAGTGGAGTTGACAAATTCACAGAGGTGCAAATTATGTGCCTTCACGGGAAACAGAGCGGTTGTGTACTGGCGAAACATTACTGCCAGACGGACAAGGTTCAGTCATTACATAACGTACATGATAAATACATTGGAATGACATACATTCAATACACTAGGTAGGCATATACTGTAAACGGACATGAAACATAAAAAGAACATAATGCATATATATATAAAGGTTCATACATCATACACAAACATGTCTTTCATATACCTACACCTCCCT
The DNA here is from genome assembly GCF_040412425.1 of Macrobrachium rosenbergii. Classification (NCBI taxonomy): domain Eukaryota; kingdom Metazoa; phylum Arthropoda; class Malacostraca; order Decapoda; family Palaemonidae; genus Macrobrachium; species Macrobrachium rosenbergii. Next base: position 52,604,435 of record NC_089753.1, read on the forward strand.
CCCCCTCACGCTCGTAGTATACTCTCGAGCGGACTCTTTTCTGTGAGCCTTTGAGAACGACGTGGGGACATTGGGGAATATCAACTAAGGACTGCTTTTCCTGGTCCAAGCAAGGGGCCACAGGAGAAAGTGGGGATGGGTCAACACTAAGAGGTGGCACTGGGCAGAAGGAAACGACGGTTTCGCCACCATACACGACCACTAGGAAGATGAATCTCATAGTCCCTTGACCTGCCGAAACTCATGACTACCCGACCTTGTCCCAGCGGTGAGATGTCGGGTCTTGGATCCGAACGTGCTGTCCAATAGTCAACCTGGGTAGGGGGCGGGCATGCTGATCGTAACCCCGGGTCTTAACTTGCTCGGCACGGGCGGCGCACGGGCGGTCACAGTCCTCAGTCTTGACCTGCCACTCCTTTGAAAAAGGACTCTGGGTGTGCGGGGATGCATGACCTAAGAGGTCGGCCATACAAGATCTGGGCAGGGCAATGGCCTGTGAAATTTGGAGTATTCCGGAGCTCTAAGAGACCTCGATCAAACTCCTCGCAATCAATGTTGCCTGAAGGTGCCGTTGTCAGGATAAGATGCTTGATTGATTTCACGTCCAGGCTTCAGCATGACCGTTCGATTGTGGATAATATGGGAGGTAACCACATGTCGAACTCCCCATCGCTCCATAAAACCCTGAACTCCGTTGCTGGTGAACTGTGGTCCTCCATTAGTCCTGAGGCGTATAGGGACACCAACTTCCCGGAAGTAGCGGCAGAAGATCCTGATTGTATTAGAAGCGGTAGTATCACCTTTGCATGGGACGACAACAGGCCATCCTACAGAGTCGGTCGACTATGACGAGGAAGGCTTTTCCTGCGCGATAAAGAAATCTGCTGAAACAGACTCAAAAGGGCCTCTTGGGGTTGTCATCACTCATCAGTGGTTCCTGCTGCTGGGATGGCTGCAATACCAGGCAATGACTCACAAGCTCCAATTATGTTGACAATGTCTGAGTTAATACCAGGCCAGAAGACAGTCTGTTTTGCTCGGTGCTTAGTAGATTCCACATATATAATGGCTGTCATGTAAAGCGAGACAAAGGTGCGGCGGCGGAGGGCGGCAGGAACTATAACTCTTGCTCCATACAGGACGAGGTCACCATCAGCGTAGAGTTCATATTCATCTTCCAGTATGGGAGTAAGCAGTTATGCAGCTCATACCTATTGGAGGGGGAATCCTGAGGTATATACATATCGAGCAGGCGAGTGTAGACAGGGTCTGTTCTTGCTGCATCTTATTTCCCTGAAAGGGTCCTTCGGCATCTTGAGCTGGAGACTCTCCTGAAGAGGTGACTTTGTAGAACAGCCATGACTGTTCGTAGATGGGTGGCAGAAGGGGGCACCTACAATTTCGCCCTCTGGGTGGGGTGGCTGACTGGGCTCGAGACAAAGCATCAGGAATGTTCAGAGACTTGCCAGCACGCCACACAGCTGTGACTAACTTGGGCGAAATTTTCTCCTTCAGACGCTGGAGGCGCAGGATTCTCAATGGCGTCCAGCGAGTAAAAATGATTCAGGATAGGTATGAGGGGACGGTGATCCGTCATCAGAGTAAAGTTCTGTAAGGCTTTACAAGATACAGCCTATTCTTTTGACATCGACCAGACCACGGCGAGCATCATCTCAAGCTCAATAGTGGCATAGGCGTGTCTCAGCGCCGGTAAGGAATAAGAGCCACACTGAACTAGACGTAAGTGTCCACTACCATGGTCCTGCAGAAGGGCATATCCAATACCATTAATGTTTTGAGGCATCTGTCTGGGAGGATGACAGGCAGGTCTGGGTCGAAAGCGGCGAGAATGGGTGGATTTTAAAGTGCTGATTGATGCGTCGAAAGGCCTCATCATGATCAGTGGGTCCACACAAATGTTCTCTTGGGGCTCATCAGAGGGTTTAAAGGCTGGGCTCCTGCAGCGGCAATGTCAGGGGTGAACTCTGCCAACTGGTTAACCAGGCCCATGAATGATCTGAGGTCGGTCAGGTTAGCTGAGTAGGGAAATCCTGATGGCACTGACTTTTTCTTGGTCATTTAAGATGCCCTCTCCTGAGAGCGTGTATCCGCAGAAGTTGACGGTAGGTGCAGCAACCACAAACTTGTCCTTGTTGAGGGTAATCCCAAACTTGCGGCACCTGGTGAGCATCTCGTGGAAACGGTAAAGGTGTGACTGGTAATCCTCATCGTGGAGAAGGATGTAATCGACAACCTTACACAGTTCTTGACTCCCTGAAGGGCCATATCGCCTTAACACAGAATGCATCTCCAGTAGCTTTGAAAACCCATCGGTTCTCTGCAGTGTTTGAACCGACCATATGGCGTAATAAAGGTAGTCAAATGTTGATCCTCTTCGGCCAGTTCCATTTGCCAGTACCCGCAGAGGGCATCAGCTGTCGTGAAGAACCTAGCCTTTGGGTCCACATATACCGAATGGCGGTGAAGGGTGTGGGCAAAAGGTGGGCTGGGCGGGAAACTTGGCTGTTCAGCTTGGAGAGATCGACAGTGATGCGTACTCCTGTGACATTCTTGGCAAGCGACGACAAGGGGTGACACCATTCTGAAGGGTCATCACCAGTCGGCTTTTGATTATTCCCTGGGTTACCATGGAGTCAAGCTCTTCCTGACCTGGTCCCTGAAGGCAAGGGGAATCTGTCTTGGGGTGTGGATGGCGAAGGGCACAGCACCGTCCTTGAGATGAATCCTCATGGGAGGACCGACCATGGGCTTGAGGGGAGCTGACTTCAAGTCTTCTTTGGAAATCAACACATCTGCAAACTTTCGGAGGAAATATTCCTTGGCAGCCAAGGCGATGTGGTGGCTGAGATAGGTAGCTCCTTGCATCTATTGACATGCTTGACTTCTGCAATGGGCTTAGGAAAATCCGGAGATATTATGGCCAACTCTTGACAGTGTGCATAAGACAGAAGTTGGAGTCTGACATTCTCGTGGACATGAATCCTAGCAGAACAAGACTGATATTACCTAAAGGTGAGAGTAGCAAGCGAACATGCCCAGGGCAGGCCCCCTTTTGGACCCATCCGCAGTAATCATTTTCGGCGGAAGAGGTTGCAGGCTGCTCCTGGGGATTCCTAAACTTTCTAGGTGTCGCTGGCCAATAACGGTGACATCAGCACCTGTGTCTGGTAACATCTGTAAACGGAATTAATATCACCACATGACAGGAGAACACAGATGGGTTGGGGTGTCTTGGGGCTGTGGACCTAATTCTATCCTAAACGACGACAGCTGTTCTGCCGCGCATCTTGGGTCTTGCCGGAGTTGGAGCGGGCAGCACTGTTGCTTGAGATCCATCCTGTCGATTCTTCTTCTCTCTCTGCAACACTTATCAAAATGTCCTATGCGGTGGCTAAAGGCGGCACTGGGCTTTGCTGGCGACATTTAATTGTCCTGGACCAGTGACCAAGGCAGGTTTGCCAGCTTTTGCAAGTACTGTTGGCAGCAGGGCAGGTCACTGGGGCCATGCTGTCGAGCACAGGACTGGCATAAAGTAGCTGGTGTTAAAATCGGTTTTGAAGGTAAGGTTGCTTCACTTGCCTTTTCTTCTTACAGTTTTTTGTAGGTTAGAAATGGCGCGCAACTGGTTAGGTGGGGCACAATAAATGGAAGAAGTTGCATTTTGGCTGCTTCTATGACCGACAGGTCATGACAACATCTTGTAATGAGGAGGCGGTGTCCAAGGAAATTATTTTCTGACAAGCTCTGCATCTTGAATGCCCATCAGAATTACCATTTTCAACTGGGTCTCCTCGCATGCAGCTGCATTCAGGTGATGGCACAAGTCGACTTCCTCTGCAATGCGTCGAAGCCTGCATAGAAATCTGCAAAGATTCTCCTTCCATCTGTTTGCAACTAAGCAATTCCCTACGACGAAGAACCTCATTACCTAAACCCTTTATGTGAGACTGCAGGGCATCAACACTTCATCTACAGACTTATCTGTGGAGGTGAGATCTGTAAGGTGTGCTCCAACACGCGCTGAGTTTCAGGGCCAAGCATCATCCGCAACTGGATCATCTGTTTCTCCCTGGGAAGCTTGAAAAGATCGACCATAATGGCATAATCATCCCACCTGCTTTTCCATTCCTGAACATTTGGAATGTTGCATCAGCCTTGGAGTGGGCGGCGTTTGCACTGTCGCTTTTTGAGGGGGGAAGAGAAGGTTGACTGGAGGAAGAAGCGCCCATCTCTGTACCTGGTATGGGGTTTTCTGCATGGAAGGGTTGGGCAGACGAGAGCACCTGGATAAGGGCTGTAAATCTTGCATTTTCCTCATCTCTGCGCATGTTTTCCTCTCCCTGCCCAATTCCTCTTGTGCTCTTCTATCCTCTTCTTCACGTCTGCTCCTTCTCTTCTTTCTTCATCTTCACGTCGTCTTCTTTCTTCTTCATACCGGCGATTCCTCTAAAAACTTAATAAGTTGAAGGAAATCTGTTCCAGTCGGTTGGGTGGAGGGGAGGGGCTGGTAGTGAGGGCGAAGAAGTGGGGATGGGGGAGGAGGGCGGTGACGTTGGTGAACTCCTCTCCCACGGTGTTCCCACTGCGGGCAACAAGCTCCCACACTACTGGCTTCTAACATCCCTGGTCTGCTGTCTCTTCTGGCTGACCTAACAATTCTTCTAGCCCATCCATTACGTGTAATATGGCAGCGAATAACACGTATTTAAAATAAAAGATTCTTCTATTTAAAACCGCAGTTTCTTAATAAGAGTTCTGGATCAGCGAGTAAGTGTGTGCATTACGGATGTGCGCGTCTGCGCCGGTGTCGAGAGAGACCGAGACTCATCGGTCAGTTAGTAACTCGGAAACAATTAAGGAACCGGATGTCTGGGTAATCGCTCTCACTTGGGGGGCGGCAAGGGTTTTGCATGTTACAGTCTTATATGGATGCAAAGAAGGACACTAGAACGACACGACACTTTGCACAACACTTCACTCATGAACCACTGATCACTGTACACTTAAAGCACTATAAATCCACAATGAAAAGCTGGGTGGAGGCGCGAAATATCATAAACAACAGCGTTGACGATTAATGGCGCCGGAAGCTATGCACTTGCAGAAAATCCTCTTGAATAAAAAACTTCACTGACACTTCAGTTCACTGCGCCATGTGTTCGATGCGTTATCCTTATCACTAAAGGTTGGGGATGAAGGAAACTTGAAATATAAAAAGTAGGTTCTTAATGTCTAGTGGAGTTGACAAATTCACAGAGGTGCAAATTATTGCCTTCACGGGAAACAGAGCGGTCCCGTACTGGCGAAACATTTGCCAGACGGACAAGGTTCAGTCATTACATAACGTACATGATAAATACATTGGAATGACATACATTCAATACACTAGGTAGGCATATACTGTAAACGGACATGAAACATAAAAAGAACATAATGCATATATATATAAAGGTTCATACATCATACTGAACATGTCTTTCATATACCTACAATAATGAAAAAGCCCTTCAGTGCACCTGCTCCAAGATATTAGCTTTGTTGGTGAGGCTAATAACTGTATGTGTTTGTTTGTGTGTGTGTGTGTGAGAGAGAGAGAGAGAGAGAGAGAGAATGTATGTTTGTGTAAGAGAGACAGATTTGGACCTATGCAGGCTAATATATATATATATATATATATATATATATATATATATATATATATATATATATATATATATATATATATATATATATATATATATATATATATATATATATATTGTAACGAAATTGGGCTAGTTTTTTTCTACAGATCCACTTAAAACTATCTACCCCCTATATAAGTGAAGTGATAGCCCTTGGAACAGCCAAAATGAAGCTCAAACACAAACAGGAAGGGCAAAATAAACACTATGTATAAAACCGTTAATAACATATATATTTATAAACAAATGGGTACCACCTTAATTACATAATCACCTGAAAAGGAAAGGACCACACACCTTACAAGTAATAACCATAATCTCCTCTAACAATCATATCAACAGGAGGAGAGAAAGCTATAGGAGAAGGTGGGAAGACACAAACATACTATGTCTAAAAATTATCACAAACCCACAACTGGAAAGGCTACTGAGGGAAAGAATCCTTAAACCTACCTAAATACAATAATCACCTACACCTAACAACAAACCAAAAATACACACTTTCATCATAACAACTGCAGATTACTAACAAGTAAATAATGTTGACTGGCAATCCAATAAATCAATATGTTGATACTGCGGACCAGCGATGAAATAATCCTATAACCCTACGGGTCACACACGTGGGGTCAAATTCTCCTGGGCTGACGCACATCAGCAAAAGTCCACCAACAATACTTATCACAAGGATAATAAAATTATTAATAGTGGCTTACACTTCTTCGCCGCTGAAGTGCTGATTGACGACCTCAAGAAGGATACATTGGAACAACGAGGCAAAGGCAGTGCAATGACATAAAAAATTATCATCTCTTACGACCACTGACAAACAGACACCTCATTCAAGCCTAACAGGCAAAACACGAATTTTCTCTCCTGGGAGTCAAAGAAGCTGCAGATACTACCAATAATGCCTACGACGTCCAAGAACCCTTCTGTCAGAAGGCCGCACAAAGATTAAAAGTCGTTCGGGTGCACCAACACCGAAGAAAACCCACACTGCTCACCTGTAACCTCTGAACATCCCCGCACACGTTCGCAAATATGAAAACAGAAGAAAAACATGCACGGATGGGAGAGTCAAAGATGGTTAACCTAAAAAATGAACATAAGTCCAAAGATTTTACAAAAGATTTACGTTAATTATCTGACATCAAAACCAAAAGCAAAGAAAAATTAATTACATTCATCATCCATCACTAAAACAAAACTGAATTGCATTAATATAAGCAAAGCAACACTGAACAGGGCCCATTAACATGAACCACTCATTCAATATTACAAATATATATGTATATACATATAAATTTTCTTTATACTTTTTTATATATATATATATATATATATATATATATATATAACTATATATATATATATATATATAAATATATCTTATATATATATATATAATATATATATATATATATAATAAAAAAGACATTAAGTAAAGGACAAAAGTAAATAAAAGGCCTTGTGTACTCCATTGTTTATTTTCCTTTACAAATTTTGTCTTTAATTATATAATTACATATTCATCAACGTTCCATATTTTCTGATTCATTTACACACACACACACACACAATATATATGAATTTTATATATACTGTGTGTGTGTATAAATATAAAGGTATAGATTTATATTTAAATATACCAATATATATATATATATATATATAATTTATATTATAGCCATAAACTAGTGGTCTTTAGGAAAAAACAAGACGGAAACTTAGAACAAAAATGAAAACTTTGCAGAAAACGTTCATAAATTTAGTTAGATTAACTTTTATGATACAATTATTTTCTTCAAGAGCCCTCTGATAGAGGCAATCAGTGTAGTTCTGGATTCCAACTGACCAGCATCAAAAGCGAGATGATGAAAGGATTGGATGAAAATAGTTTTAAGAATGTACACTTGTTAGAAGATGTTGTACAATTGGAACCTCAGAAATTCAAACAAAGATGCAATGCTTTGCTAACCTAAAAACAATTCACTTGTGCGTATGTTCATCTCTTCTTTCCGCATTTCCTGTTATCTTCTGTAATTTCTTTACATTGAACACCATATTCTTTGGAAGCTTGAACTTCAAGTCAAATGTCAATGTCGGGTTTATCATCTGAAAAGGATTTTTTAGTTCTAATAATAATAATAATTAACTGTAAGTTATTTCAACAAATTGATGGCATAATGATGATGTCCACTCTGGAGGTCATATTCCTGATCGTAGTAATGTTTTTAATCATATTTTCTATTGAACGAAACTTGCCTTTGCAAAAAAATTTAGACCAAGCCACTACATTTTAAAATCTGATTAATTATCTGAATATACGGTTAACCGTGGATCGCAAGTTAAGTGTGATATTTATTATTTTTTATATTTGTTTAGATGTGCATTTTACAGGCTTTTGTCCTTATAATTCTTAGGGAGATATGTACAAGGCCACTGTTCATAAGGCTCATAGTCTTTATCATGACCACCTAAATCTCCTAGGATAAGTTTTACTTGAATATTAAAATATAATATATACAATATATATATATATATATATATATATATATATATATATATATATATTTTAGCTATGATTTTTAAGACATTTATACTTAAGTCAAGTTCTGACAGTTCCACAAATGGAATATATTTTCATGACTATATTTACCATGTAGCATTTGTAATGTTTATCTTATTTTGAAAATTGTCAAGCCTTTAGTTCGAGTGACACGAATTTTTATTTTATTTCCCTAGGGTTCTTTATTTTCAGGCGATTATTGAAACTTTTTTTCGTAATCTTTGCGTTTATAGCCTTGAACATGCGGTTGTATACTAAAACGTCGGCTAATTCTTACCATCTCACATAGGATTAGAAGGCAATGAAAAAGCTGACACCTATGCAAAAGAGGCTAGAACACTCCCAATATCAGCAGAATTATTACCATTAGAAGATTATGTTTAGATACAGTAAAGTGGTGATTAAGAAGAAATGGCAAAATAACTGGAGGAAAGCAATCTTAACAATAAATTAAGAGAAATAAAAGAAACTTCAGACCCGTGGCCATCATCTTATCAAATTGCCGCAGGTTTTCAGTAATGTTGACACGGCTAAGAATTGGTCACACTAAACTGACACATGGTTACCTGATGAGTAACCCCCATGCCCCTATACCTATGTGCGAAATATGTAATGTACAAATAACAGTAAAGCATATTTTAAAGGTATGTCCAAAATACAGAATCCAAAGAGACATTTTATTTAGAAGATATTCCTTTAAAGATATTCTGTCAGAAAATGACAAATTTTCACTTTTAATATTTTAAAATTCCTTAAATTTAATCATTTATATGATAAGATATAAGATTTATAGAACAATTTATAATATATTACCTAATTAAATTAAAATATAAGATTCATAGAATAATTTATAATATATTCTAATTAACTTAATTAATTCTTTTAACATAAGTCACTAGTTATAATTAAATTTTAGAGAGTTTAAATAGCTTGTCTAATCCTTCAGGCCAGCCCTATGAGAGTTGATATTAACTCAGTGGTCTCCTTAAACTAACGTTAAAAAAAAAAAACATATATATATATATATATATATATATATATATATATATATATATATTATATATGTGTGTGTGTGTGTTTGTTTGTTTGTTTGTTTCTTTGTGATGTCTGTGAAAACACAGCGTGGAAATTATGATAGATAATCAGGAAAAAGAAAAACGTAAAAATATATGATACAAAAGGTCCCAGTAATTCTTTTATACAGACCAAAACCTCCATTTCATGGTAGAGAAATGTACCCATTATTAAATGAATGCAAAGGCCGTTGCCGCAATTCCATCAGTCAAGGTCGTCTATAAAGAAAATGCACCTCTCCACGTTTGGAAATACAGTGTATAGACTTGGGATAGTGCCCTGTACCTTTGCAATGGAAAAAGGAAATAGGAAGTCTATTCCATCAGCTTGATGAAGCCAACTACGACTTTCAAGCCACTGCAGAGGACGGTTGGAAGGGATGAGTTTCGTTGTATTAACTTACAATCGAAAGACTTTTTTGTCGTAATAACGCACAATATAAAAGACTTTTTCGTTGTAACAACGCATAATGTGAAAGATGTTTTCGTTGTAATAACGCATAATATGAAAAACTTTTTCGTTGTAATAACACATAATATGAAAGACTTTTTCGTTGTAATAACGCTTAATATGAAAGACTTTTTCGTTGCATTAAGGCATAATAAGAAAGAGTTCTTCGTTGTGTTAAGGCATAATATAAAAGACCTTTTCGTTGTAATAGCACTTAATATGAAAGACGTTTTCGTTGTAATAACGCTTAATATGAAAGACTTTCTTTGTAATGCATAGTATGAAAGACTTTCTTTGTAATAACGCATGATATGAAAGACTTTTTCATTGTAATAACGCTTAATATGAAATACTTTCTTTGTAATAACGATTAATATGAAAGACTTTCTTTGTAATAACGCATAATATGAAAGACCTTTCGTTGTAATAACGCTTAATATGAAAGACCCTTTCGTTGTAATAACGCTTAATATGAAAGACTTTTTCGTTGTAATAATGCTTAATATAAAAGGGTTTTTTTGTAATAACGCTTAATATGAAAGACTTTCTTTGTAATAACGCATAATATGAAAGACTTTTTCGTTGTAATAACGCTTAATATGAAAGACTTTCACTGTAATAACGCATATTAAAGAATTTTTCGTGTATTAACGTACAATATGAAAGACCTTTTCGTTGTATTAACGCATAATATGGAAGACCTTTTGTTGTAATAACGCATATGAAAGACTTTTTCGTTGTATTAACGTACAATATGAAAGACTTTTTCGTTGTATTAATGCATAATATGAAAGACTTTTTCGTTGGTATAACGCATAATATGAAAGACGTTTTCGTTGTAATAACGCGTATGAAAGACTTATTCGTTGTTTTTAACGTGCAATATGAAAGACATTTTCGTTGTAATAACGTTTAATATGAAAGATGTTTTCGTTGTAATAACGGAAAATATGAAAAGCTTTTCCGTTTAGTTAACTTACAATATAAAAGACTTTTGGTTGTATTAATGCATAATATGATAGATTTTTCTTTATAATAACGCATAATATGAAAGCCTTTTTTTCATACTAACGCAAAATATAAAGACTTTTCCGTTATATTAACGTACAATATAAAAGATTCTTTCGTTGCATTAAGGCATAATATGAAAGACTTTTTCTTTAAAATAACGCTTAATATGAAAGACTTTTTCATTGTAATAACGCTTAATATGAAAGACTTTTTCATCGTATTAATGCATAATATGAAAGACTTTTTCGTTGTAATAACGCTTAATATGAAAGACCTTTTCGTTGTAATAACGCATAATATGAAAGACTTCTTCGTTATAATAATGCATAATATAAAAGGTTTTTCTTTGTAATAACGCATAATATGAAAGACTTTTTCGTTGTAATAACGCTTAATATGAAAGGCTTTTCGTTGAACTAATGCATAATATGAAAGACTTTTTCGTTGTAATAACGCATAACATGAAAGACATCTCCGTTGAGGTAAAGCTTAATATGAAAGACTTTTTGTTGTAATGATGCATAATACGAATAATTTCTTTGTTATAACGCATAATATGAAAGACTTTCTTTGTTATAACGCATATGAAAGACTTTTTCTTTGTAATAACACTTAGTATGAAAGACTTTTTCGTTGTATTGACGCATAATATGAAAGCCCTTTTCGTTGTAATAAATCTTAATGTGAAAGACTTTTTCGTTGTATTAACGCATAATATAAAAGACCTTTTCCTTGTAATAACGCTTAATATGAAAGACTTATTCGTAATATTAACGGATAATATGAAAGACTTCTTCGTTGTAATAACGCTGAAATGAAAGACTTTTTAAATAAGAAAGACCTTCTCTTTGTAATAACACTTAATATAAAAGACTTTTTCTTTGTATTAACGCATAATATGAAAGACTTTTTCGTTGTAATAATGCTTAATATGAAAGACTTTGTTTGTAATAACGCATATTATGAAAGACTTTTTCTTCGTAATAATGCTTAATATGAAAGACTTTCTTTGTAATAACGCTTAGTATGAAAGACTTTTTCGTTGTATTGACGCATAATATGAAAGACCTTTTCAGTATAATAACGCTTAATATGAAAGACTTTTTCGTTGTATTAGCGCATAATATGAAAGACTTCGTTGTAATAACGCTTAATGTAAAAGACCTTTTCGTTGTATTAACGCATAATATGAAAGACTTTTTCGTTGTAGTAACGCTGAATATGAAAGACTTTTTCGTTGTAATAACAATTAATATGAAAGACCCTTTCGTTATGATAACGCATAACATGACAGACTTTCTCGTTGTAATAACGCTTAATATGAAAGACTTTTTCTTTGTATTAGTGCATAATATGAAAGAATTTTACGTTGTAATAATGCTTAATATGAAAGACTTTCTTTGTAATAACGTATAATATGAAAGACTTATTCTTTGTGATAATGCTTAATGTGAAAGACTTTCTTTGTAATAACGCTTAGTATGAAAGACTTTTTCGTTGTATTAACTCATAATATGAAAGACCTTCTCGTTGTAATAACGCTTAATATGAAAGACTTTTTCGTTGTATTAACTGCACAATATGAAAGACCTTTTCGTTTTAATAGCGCTTAATATGAAAGACTTTTTTTTTGTTGTATTAACGCATAATATACAAGACTTTTTCGTTGTAATAACGCTTATATATGAAAGAATTTTTCGTTGTAATAACGCTTAATATGAAAGACTTTTTCGTTGTATTAACGCATAATATGAAAGTAATTTTCTTTGTAATAACGCTTTATACGAAAGACTTTTCTTTGTATTAACGCATATGAAAGACTTTTTCGTTGTATTAACGCATAATATGAAAGACTTTTCGTTGTAGTAACGCTTAATATGAAAGACTTTTTCGTTGTATTAACGCTTAATATGAAAGACTTTCCTTGTAATAACGCATATGAAAGACTTTCTCGTTGTAATAACGCTTAATATGAAAAACTTTTTCGTCTATTAACGCATAATATGAAAGACCTGTTCGTTGTAATAAGGCTTAATATGAAAAACCTTCTCATTGTAATAACGCTTAATATGAAAAACTTTTTCTTTGTATTAACTCATGATATGAAAGATTTTTTCGTTGTAATAACGCATAATATGAAAGACTTTCTTTGTAATAACGCTTAGTATGAAAGACTTTTTCGTTGCATTAACGCATAATGTGAAGACCTTTTCGTTGTAATAACGCTTTATATGAAAGTCTTTTTCGTTGTATTAACGCATAATATGAAAGACTTTTTCGTTGTAATAACGCTTAATATGAAAGACTCTTTTGTTATATTAACGCACAATATGAAAGACCTTCTTTTTGTAATAACGCTTAATATGAAAGACTTTTTCTTTTTATTAACGCATAATATGAAAGAGATTTTTTCTTTCTAATAACGCTTAATATGAAAGACTTTCTTTGTAATAACGCATAATATGAAAGACTTTTTGTTGTATTAATGCTTAACTTGAAAAACTTTTTCGTTGTATTAACGTATAATATGAAAGACCTTTTGTTTTAATAACGCTTAATATAAATGACTTTTTCGTTATATTAACACTTAATATGAAAGACTTTCTTTGTAATAACGCATAATATGAAAGAATTTTTCGTTTTAATAATGCTTAATAAAAAACTTTCTTTGTAATAACGCATAATATGAAAGACTTTTTCGTTGTATTAATGCATAATATGAAAAACTTTCTTTGTAGTAACGCAGATTATGAAAGACTTTTTCTTTGTAATATTGCTTAATACGAAAGACTTTTTCGCTGTGTTAACGCATAATATGAAAGGCCTTTTCTTGTAATAACGGTTAATATGAATGGCTTTTTCATTGTATTAACGTATAATATGAAAGACCTTTTTGTTGTAATAACGCTTAATATGAATGATTTTTTTTGTTGTATTAACGCATAATATGAAAGACCTTTTCGTTGTAATAACGCTTAATATGAAAGACTTTTTCGTTGTATTAACGTATATGAAAAACTTTTTTGTTATATTTACGTATAATATGAAAGGCTTTCCCTTCAGGACTACGTATATGCGCATGTGTGTTATGTAGAATGATTGTTTCTGCGTATGTGAAAATCTAGTATTGGAATTTCTGTTCGCGTGTTTTCAAAGCAAAAATTCATATTAGATTTATTCTGGTAGGTAATACAATTAAATCACTGTCTGGAGTTTGTTATTTTTGCAGTCTCGGCTGTTTACTTCCAGATCTGAAAAACATGAAGTGTCACCCCTGTTTGTTTACAGATCTTAAAAATCACAGAATGTCTCGTTTATTTATATACAGATCTTAAAAATCATAGTGTCTCGCCTTCTCGTTTACAGATCTTAAAAATCATATAATTTATCGTCTTTTTGTTTACATGTTAAAAATCATAGAATGTCTCGTGTGTTTGCTTACAGGTCCTAAAAAATCATGGAATGTCTAGTATGTTTTTAACAAATCTCAAAAATCGTATGATGTAAGTGGAAAAGGAAAGAGGCATGTCTGAAGAATTGATCCTTGATTCCTTTTATTGTTTGTTCGAGAATCCCTTTGTCTTTCTTCCTTTGACATTCCTACCTTTCTTAAAATCAGCAATGGGAAACGGTTCAACAAGCCCAACTACACAGCTGAGCTGTTTTGCAGGTCGTTGTTTTGAGGCTTTCAAGTCGTCTTTTGATCTTCCTTCTGACACCTGTCATCCTAAGCCACTTCTCACTAACTTTCAGTACGTTTAATGGATATTGAAATAACAGTTCATAACTTTAATATCGAGGGTGGAGAAATCCATCTGGAGTGTTCCGTCTTTTAAAAAAATATGACGAGGGTCCATTTCCAAAATTCAGCACATTTAATCGTTTCCTTTCATAAATCATTATTTTTCGTCCAGGTGAACGAAAATTATGCCATACGGTGCCCTGTTCTAAATGGTGATACCTGCTGATGAAAGCTAATTCAGATTCAAATTCAAAAATTTTATTGATAATTTACATCAAAAGGGGAAGTATAGTGTTCCTATATCTTCCCTTTCCCAATAACACAGTTATTCTATTTTAAAATACAATATGGTTTCCCTTACATTTTTTAATAAAATCAGTTATTTTATTATTATTAATTACAAAACATATTTGTTCATACAGATCTGCAATGGAATCATTTCTGATTCCATCAAATTCTTTACATTCCATAATGTAATGATACAACTTATGACTTTTGTCTTGTTTACAAAATTTACAAGGTACATTTTTGTCTTTATTAAATTCCCAATAATACTTATATCCCAATCTAAGTCTCATAACCCAACTATCAAACAAAGTAGATCGTTTTCCATAAGTTACATTTGTTCCTTCAGAAATTTTCAAATAATGATATAAACAATTACTTCCCTTTTCCAGTAATAGCTTAATAGTTAATATCTCATTTTGATTTCTAACTGATCTTATATGACTTTTAATATTATTAAGACTTATTAATTCAAAAATATCACTTTCATATTTTTCTGCCCCCTGTTTAGCTAAATTATCTGCAATATCATTATAATATATATTTACATGGGAAGGTATCCATATAAATTCAACTTTATTATTATTTAAATGAATATTATAAACCAAATTTCTACATTTATTTACAACAGATTTATAACGAGGTTCTTTAGCCTTCAATGATTTTAATGCACTTTGACTGTCTACAAAAATAAAAATATCTTTCCTAATATTAGAAACTGCTTTTAATCCTTCATATATTGCACATAATTCAGAAACAGTGCTACAATTTGTTCCTTCTATTTTAAAACTTTCTTTTTTTAACTCACATTTTCCATTTTCATCATAAACACAATTTATAAATCCACATCCAGCTCCATGTTCACTAACCGATCCATCACAATACATATGAACAGAATTAATCTTTTACATTTATTAATTTTTCTAAAAAATAATATTTTAATTCAAAAGTATCATACTCTCTCTTTTTATAATCCAGATTTTCTATATCTATATTTATACATTTTAAACTCCAAGGACATATAGATATTTTTTCTTCAAATAAGTCACATAACGGAGTTAAATTGTACTCCTTCAGATTTTGAAGTAACTTTTTGGTATATACATTGATTTTTGATTTATCAGTTCCATAATATATATTGTGAAAGTACTTTTCACCTCTCCTAATCATTCTCATTACACACATCATTGTTATTTCTTTTATTCTATCACACACACTGGGCATATTTGTTTCCATTCTCATTACTTCAATACGAGTTGTTTTTGGACAACCCAAGACAACCCTTAATGCCTCATTTTGAATGAGTTCCAATTGCCTTATCTTTTTGTTAGGAAACAACGCCAGAAGTGGAGCAGAATAATCAATAATTGACCGTATGGTTGTCAAATATATCATTCTTAACAATGGGATACCAATTCCCTTTCCACAATTTGCCAATACTCTTAAAGGTTTAAGTCTACTAATACACAAATTTTTTACGTAGTCTATATGTTCATAATTATATTTAAATCCAATATTAAAACCTAAATATTTATAAGATTGTATTTTGCAGTTTAAGATTAAATTTTCCATAGATAAAACCCAAGCAATCATGTTTTATAAAAACAAAAATGGAAAAAGGAGAAGAAATAGACATAAAAATCAGAAACCATAGTATACCAACAGCAAAATTTTTAGGATTAGTATTTGATACTTTGGAAAGCCCACATAACATACATGAAATCAAAATGTAAAAGAGCATTAAACCTAATTAAAACTGTCGAACACTACTTGGGAGCCGATAGACATACCCTTACTTTATTGTATAAAGCAAAGTGCTGTCTATTTTTCAGACGCAACGCTGAAAACGGTAGACCCAATTCATAATGAGGGTCTTAGAATATGTTCAGGAGCTTTTCGATCATCACCAACATCATCTTTACAAGTTGAATGTGGTGAACTACCTCTCTCTCTCCATAGAGAGCTAGTAACGATGAAGAGTGCTCTGAGAATTCAGACAAATGATTCTCCAACCAAAAAATTATTTGGATTAAGAGATGTGTTTATAAACAATCATCCACCTTCTTTCCCAATTAGGGCTAGAAGATTGTTTTTATGTATATACAATTACCTGTAATGTTAAAATCGCCTCCTCCTTGGACAATGAATAAAATGAGAATTTGTACACACTTGAAATATTTATCAAAAAATCATTCATATACTCCAGAATACCATAGACAACATGCAGCAGAGCATATTATCCGAAAAGATCCACATTACAATATATACTGACGGATCTAAGTCACAATACGGAGTGGGATATGCCGCGGTATTATCAGTTCTCTCTCCCAGACAAAGCTTCTGTATTTACAGCTGAGTTATGTGCAATAGTATCAGCCATAAAAATAGTAAGAGAAGTCTCATATAATAATTTTGTAATTTTAGCGACTCAGGAGTGCTATAGAAACTATTCAAAGCTATAATAAAAAAAAAAAATAATATTGTACAACATATAAAGTTCTCTCTCCATAAATTGTATAATAAGGGAAAAATATTGAAATATGTTGGATCCCTGCCCATGTAGGGATTAAGGGAAATGAAGAGGCTGATAAAGCAGCTAAAGAAGCGGTCCACATGACAAGAACACATCCCTATCAGTGACTTACAAGATATATAAAAACAGTCCTTGTAAAAAAATGGCAAAATATATGGAACGAAGAACCTGATAATAATGAAAACAGATTCCAGTGTTGGAAAAAGTTCGTCATATGGACAAGCACAAGTAATTCTGACACGTCTCCGAATATTCGTTTGACACATGGACACTTAATGAACACTCCATGTGGCCCTCTTCCCAAATGCCCAGATTGCAATGTGCTGATAACAGTTAAGCATATACTGTGTGAATGTCCACAATATAACCTAGCGATTATCAAATTTGAAATCGACCGATAGAAGAAATTTGTCAGAATCTTCAACGTTCTCAATAGCACCCATTTTAATGTTTATGAGAAGCTGCAAATTAATTGGAAAAATATAAGAAAAAATCAGAATAATGAATTTTAAAACAAGTAAATTTTATGATTTTACTAATTTATTTTGAATTTTTATATACCTTTTTTAGTGAGTATGTATGGAAGCATGAGTTTAAATGTATTTATTGTATGAGTCTGTTCCAGTATGAAAGCGTATAAACAGCTTTTAAAATCATTGACAAGTGACTTATTAGGGCTTTAGTACTTGTCATTTTGCCAGCCTATGAGAGCTGATGGTCAGCTCAGTGGTCTGGTTAAACTATTTTAATAATAATAATATTAATCACAACTAAATCTGTTTTACATTCTATTCTTGACTGATATTTACTTTTATTAATATTAATTATTAAACCAGAATTAATACATAACTCTTGAATCTGATTAACTATATTTTGCATAGTAGAAAAGTAATGACACTGAATAACAATATCATCAGCATAAATAATAGTTTGTACATCATTTCCAAAATTAAACCTTGCAATTCTATCCATTTAAGACATTAAATAGTATAGGACTTAACACACCCCCTTGAGGAGTACCTAAGCTTATATCAAAAACATCAGATTCAACCCCCTGGAAAATCACTTTACCTTTTCTATCAGACAAATAGTCTTTTATCCACTTTAACAAATTTCGTGATATTCGTTTATTAACTAATTCTTCCAATATAATGTTTTTATTTGCTTTATCAAAAGCATTCTGTAAATCTACAAACAACCTATAGTTAGATTTATTGTTACCTAATACTTTTATAATACAGTCAGCAGTCGATTTACCTTTAATAAAACCATATAAATTTTCAGAGAATAAACCTCCAATTTTATAATCTAGCCTGTTTCGTATTACCCTTTCCATCATTTTACAAAAGCAAGAGGTCAGTGAAACTGGTCTAAAACCCCCATTACTCTTTCTAATAGGAATAATAATAGCAGTTTTCCAAGCCCTTGGCAATCTCCCATTGGTATATGACAAATTAAACAAGTCAACAAGAGGGCTATTTTTTAACATCACAAGACAATTCAAAATATCATATGGAACTCCGTCTTCACCTGGTGCTGTAGATTTTCCTGTGTTTAATGCATATAAAATTTCATCCCTATTTATGGGAATACAAGTATCATCCTCAACATTTCCTTGACTTTCAAAAGATCTTTCCAAAAATGTTCTCTATTTTTAAGTAATTCCTCATATCCAGCGGCAGACTATCAAAGCTTGCAATATATTCACACTTTTCTTTTAACCTTCTTACTTCATCTATTGGATTTGGGTGTACAAAGGTTTTCTTTTTAATTCCTCTAATTTTATTAAGATTATCCCAAATCATAGACAAATTTTTTGATTTGGATAAATTACTTAAATGTTCATTCCAATACTTTCCTCTTGCCTCCTTTCTAATTTCTGTATATAAAGTTGCAACATTTTCCAAAGTTTCTTTGTTTTCTGAAATTGGATTATTTAACCATAGTTTATGACACTTTTTTAAAACACTTTTCCATTCAATAACCAATTTATCTTTACAATAATCAGGTATATGTGACTTACCCTCTGCTTTTTGTTTTACAATATTAAAAAATTCATCTATAGTTCTTAGAAAATCTTCATAGAATTCATTTTCATTAGTTACCTCCAATAATCTATATACCTCATACCAATTTTCAATATACTTTTATAAATTTTTCTTGTGAGTTTCATTTTTAAATCTATACCTTTTTCTCTGAAAAGCAGTTTCAATTTTACTTAATTTTAAATTTACACCTATAGCAAAATGATCACTAAGTAACTCATTAATTACAGTGTACTCACCAACAACTTCCCCCATATCATATATAAGAACATAATCTAATCTCCCACCCCAAATATGAGTGGGATCTTTATTACCTAATAATTCAAATTTATCATTTGTTTCCGTCAAATATTTCAAAGTCTTACCATTATTATTATTTGTTCCATTAATACTACCAAAAAATTCATGTCTTGCATTTAAATCGCCCATTATAATAATTTTATCTATCACTTAATATTTTGTCATAAAAATCCTCAGTTTGGAGTCCATTAGCATGAATATACACGTTAATTATAAAAAAATAACCATTTTTAATATTAATTTTAACTACTACATATTCTATATCATTTATTCTTTCAGCAACAATTAATTCTGCTGGTATATTATTCTTAACAAAAGTTATCAAACCTCTAGTATTTTTTTGTAGCATCAGCAAGCAATTCAAATTTTTATAACCTTTTAATAATTCAGCATTATTATATTCACGAACTTCTTGTAAATTAATAATATCAATTTCATTAGCCCAAACATAAGAATGCAAATCATTTATTCTACAATTTACACTATTAATATTCCATGAAATTAATTTTATTATATTACTTTCTGGATTCATGATCTAATTTATGCTTAAGGCCTTCCGCATATCGTAACAAAGACTTCATTAAGTTACCATTTGGTTTCTTTCCATAGGTAGTCAACATATTCAAAACTACCATCATTTCCTTCGTTGTACTAGTCTTTATTTCATTACAATTGGCTTCACCGCCATTTTTGCCGTTTTTTGAATCTAGTGACACATGACTATTATCTCTCTTTCCTTCTATCATCAAATTATTAACCTTATCACTTAACTCTCCTACAGCTTTTATGACAGATTCCAGCTCTTTCTTGAAATCAGCTAAAACTGTCATTATTTTCCCAGTTTCCTCTTCCTTCTCCTTAGGAATATCCAACGACACCTCTCGTGGTTTTGTAGCTTCTTTGTCTTCATTTCTCTTGAAAGAGAAAATCGGTCGTTTAGGACACTCCCAGGCACTTGCGTTATGTATTCCACCGCAATTACAGCATTTTCTTTCAACAGTAATATTTTCTTTAAATTTCTGTACACACTCCCTAGAATCATGTTTATTACTGCAAAATCTGCAGCGATTGTCATTTAAACACTGATAAGCTTTATGTCCCCACAAACTGCACTTATAACAAATTATCGGAGCTTCTTTGTACACTTCTAATCTTCTATATCCAAGTCCTGGTAAGAAGAATCTCTCGGGAGGCTCTGTTCCAATGAATAATCCAACCAGCTGATTTTTTTCTTCCTTCTTTCCTTTTACCATTACTGTCCTTCGGCGAATCCAGCGGAAAACACCAGTATCCATCACATCCTCTGGATCTAGCAGAGTAGGATATCCAAACAGTATAACTTTTGTCATCTTTTCAAAAACTGGCTTAATCATAACAACACCATCAAAACCAGTCGTTGATAAATAGTCCGCTGCCTTCTGATCCTTAACAGTTACATAAGGGCTATTTTTCCCATTCTTGAAAATCGCCTCCATTTCCTTGTGAGCTTTAGCTAGTTTAACCGTCCATAATATCTTCTCCGGGTAATTCAAACCTGCATCAGTAGGGAATTGAAGTACTATCCTGTCACTTTTAGTTCTCACTGCATTTGTAGCTTTCAGCACAGCCCCTTCAATTTGCTTTGATTTTTTTAGCTTCCATCTGTCGTGTCTTCTTCATCCTTTTTTGTTAACGTACACCTCATATCCATCCTCTGACGTTGTTGACATATTTAAATCTTCTTTAAGTATATCTGCTTCACATGTTGATTGAAATGAAGTTTATCTTTAAAATACCCGTCCGTGCACTACTCAGCGAAGTACGTCCTGCCATGGCTGATCGGCAACTGATGAAAGCTAAGTCAGGGTAGTCTCTACTTCTTCAGTGCTGTCTGTTGAATAATTAATGACTCTAGAAACTAGCTTTTGACATTATTTAGTATGAAATTTTTATCACACCGTGACTTATATACAATCATGAAGCTACAAATGTTGTTGAATATCCAATTCACGCTACCTCTGGAATATCCCCGATGGGGAATTATTATCGAAGGGGAATTTTTTATAAGTGATAAATGGATCAGTACCGCCGGGTCGATCCTCGACACAATACTTTCCAACAACCCCAATCGACGGTCAAACCAATGAGCCACCAAGAGAGGTATTATTTAGTATGCATAACAGATACATTCAGGTACTTTTGATTCTCTTGTAGATGTAACTGGTTACATTCAAATTGAATTTAATGCTGTGTTTGACTAATTTAACCATAAAGCTCTAATATTGGTGCTGAAGGATATTCATTCATTTCACTCACAGTATAGAAACTGTCAGGGTATAATACGCTATCAAAGTTGTATTAACTTTTCCTTCCCGGTATTTCCATTCTGCCCAAAAGTTTTGAAACTTAATTTTTGAGGCCGAAGGACAGAACTACTCATGCCTTGCCGAAGCACCAGTAATGGAGTTCTCTCTCAGTACTTTTATGTCTTTTTTTTTCTCCTTCACAGCTGACTAAATATAACATTCCTTTCCGTTCCTTTTGGCACATGTTTGCAGAAAAAATTAAATTTTCGTTGTCAGTACCGAAGAAAGTGACTCTGGTGTCTGCTTATCTTTCCCTGTACTGATTATTTTACCTATAAAGCTGAATTTTTGTTACTAGGATGTGTTATTTTTTTTTAAGACTTTTTAAGTGTTCGTGTCTGGTCTTCGTAATTATGGCCCCGGTTATCCCAGACTTTCAAGAGAAGCCGAACCGCAATGAAGCTTTTGAAGTTGTGAAGCTTCAAAAAGTCCATAACACGAGACATGTTGACCTGTCTTACTACTTTCGCAGAGAATTGCATTCAAGATAAAATATGCAGTCCAAAAGTTGCGTTAGTCAGTTTTCCAAAGCGGGTCTCTTTGGGCTTGTCAAAATACTGCGCCCATGGGCATCATGAGTTTGAGAAGGCCTTTTCTTGGTAGTATGATATTTTCAATGCATTTACCTTTAGGGTCACACAAGATTGAGTCTTTCTCTTGGTGGGAAAAAGCCTCCTTGAAATAGGAAAGTTCTTCCAGTCTAGTGACGTCAGATATCCACTCTCATCATTTGGTTGATCAAGATGACCGTTAACGGACGAAGAATTAAAAAAAAAAAGTCTGAGAGAAAAAAACGAGCAATAAAACCTCCTTAATGAACAATTACGAAGAAAAGAGGAAAAAAAAAATAGAAAAGGCCGGTTGTTAATGACTACCGCGATTTAACGAAGGGCTACTGTCAGTTTCGTATCGTTTTCATGTGTTTACTCTTAGTTTAATACTCACTAATTGGCAGCAATGCAATAAATAAAATATCCTAATGATGTAGTCATTAAGAGAGAGAGAGAGAGAGAGAAAGGGCCTGCGTTGGGATTATACAGTAAAATGAAAAGTAATAAATCAATGGAAATAACGATAAAATTAATAACATGGATAATAATAACGATGCTTTTTTATCAATATTCTGATGCTGGATAGTTTTAAAATTTCACATTTGACTTTTTCCAACAACATTTCCCATGAATTTCAGGAGACGTTTTATTCCTCGTCGCCCATGGGAATGCCACAACCATCCCTATTTTCGTGGCTTTCGGTTTGGTCCCTTTCTGTGGCTAGGTGCGGGTTTCGTTGCTCAACTGACGGAGACGTTGTAGTTAATAGTATTTGTATACTCATTTCACACAGGTTTTTCTTGAATCGTTTGTATCCTTTATCAAGTGGTTGCCTTAATTTCAGTTTGTTTTGTGTGTTGTTCATCGCAGGTAGTCTCAACTTTTGGTCAGTCCTTCATGTTTCCTCCCGGTTTTGATGGTATTGCGTACGTATATTTAAATGAACTGCGGGAGTCAGAAGCAAATAATAAAAGGCATCAGACACAACTGAGGGACGTCCAAAAGTAAAAGTGGATACATCAGTACAATGAAAAAAGAATGAGCAACAAGCAAACAGTCTACAACCTTTTATCATTCCACTCTGGCTTTTTTTGCAATTAAGACATTATTGTATACATACATACATACACACACACACACACACATATATATATATATATATATATATATATATATATATATATATATATATATATATATATATATATATATATATATATATATATATATATATATATATATATATAATGTGTGTGTGTGTGTGTGTGTATATAGACACAGATATATATATATATATATATATATATATATATATATATATATATATATATATATATATATATATGTGTGTGTGTGTGTGTGTGTAGAGTGAGAGAGAGACTCTCTCTGTGTACTAGGCAGACGAATTCTTGTATTTCACTGTTAACAAAGCTCACTGAATTAGTAAGTCTTCATAACGCGTAGCCTGGCTTGCATGCCCTGACGGTCTTCAATCCTTCGGATCTTCTAGTTCCGTGGGAAGTTATTTCGTTCCCGAATACGTACCCCTAGAATGTAAGGATTCGTTTGTGAATGAGCGAGACAGAAATAGTTATAAAACCTGCAAAAGGAATTTAGCACCACTACATATATGTTATCGCAAGTTATCATAGTTATCATGATTAGTAAACATTCCTTTAATCAGCCTTAAAACAATTTTGTAATATGCTACTTTAATTACCAAAAAGAAATCCTATGATGAAATAGACTAAAATGATTATCGGTCTTCGCCTTGTAAATTGTTCGATTGTGGGAGTAAGGTTCTTAATAAAAGAAAGGGAGTACAAAACATTAAGAAATGGAAAATTAGAAGGGTAGTTGATCTCACCTTTTCTGAAAAATTAAGATGATTTCAGTTTGCGGATAGAAAAGTTAAAGTACTTTTTGACATACTTCCTCTTATTCTAAAAACTCAGAGATTATTGAATTGAGTGTAAATTAAGATAATCTGTGCATGTAATTTGAGTCAGAATTGACTGTTCCCGGAGTGGTATTCAGCCATCCCTCCTAGACACTGCAGCCATAGAAGTGCCATTGGCACGTGATATTACTGTGCTGTATCCCGTGGGGATGGTTGTGAACTCATTAATGATGGAAGTGGCTCCCGAGTGAGGTTGATGACAGCCACGTACTTTAGACCACTGGCAGTAAGTGGTACTACGTAGGCATGCCATCATAAAAAGTGCCAGTGGTTTTACGTACAAATAGAAATTGTCACATGGAAGAAGAATCTTATTGAAAGACTGTGAAAAACATGGTTGGAAATACATTATTCCTGAATGGCTGATGAGCCTCTTATTTTTTCCGAGGCCATTAACAAAAAGTTTTTGACTCTTAACATTATCATTATCAACATTATGCAAGTTGTGAAATTTTCTAAATGGTTAGGCCAGGAAATTGGCAGTTCCACGCCCTGCATGTTTTAGAAAAATGTCAAAATATAAAATCATATGGTTCTGGGTGTCTGCAGATGTGGTAAACAAGAGAAATTAATGGTTATATAGTGTAAGGAGAGAGAGCCGGATTTGTAGCGCTTTCTAAAATTGAGGTCAAGTACCAGGATATATAACACATGGGAGAATGAAACGAAGATCATGTCGGATATGGCTGAGGGATGTGGAGTAGGAAGGGTTAGTGACCTCAATACGTGAAAGATGTTTGGTGTATGACTTTAATGGTT
Organism: Macrobrachium rosenbergii; assembly: GCF_040412425.1. Taxonomy (NCBI): domain Eukaryota; kingdom Metazoa; phylum Arthropoda; class Malacostraca; order Decapoda; family Palaemonidae; genus Macrobrachium; species Macrobrachium rosenbergii. The sequence continues at coordinate 52,629,767 of NC_089753.1, forward strand.
ATCAAGGATAATAGCTGAGGCTGGGTTTTGCAAGCAAACATTACAGGAACAATGAAAATGAGAAATGTCATTCATGAGGAACGCCATGTTTGGAGTAGAACTAAATTGTCTAAGAAGAACTGTTCAGGACAAGAAAAAGAAGGGGGTAGTGAAAACGATGGAGTCAACTGTAAAATACTAAATTTCTACCTATAAGATGAAATATTATAGGAAACAGGTAAAACAGGTGAAAAGAAAGTCACCTTACCTTCCAGTATCAGGGTTTCAAATTTTGACAGGGGTTTAAAGGAGGCGAACTGGGTCAGCACCGCACAACAAAGCTTTCTGGATGGCAAAAGTGAAATTGCAAATAAAACAGTCCACACTGTTCCCATTTCACCAAGAGAACTTGTGTGGTTTGCCGATGGCAAATGGGTCCGTTCGTTGTATCAATACTCAAAATGATATAATTCATTTTGGCACTTATTCACGGTTTAATCGTAAAATAAATACCTTAGGGTGAGTGGGTAAGAGAACGGGATCTGAATCATTTAGACCTGTTGTTATTTATCCTAAGGTCATTGAAATGATCATCTGCATATTACAAAAAAACTTATTTTATATTTCATTTATAATTCTTTTAGCACCTTCTCTTCTTCAGTTATTGGTGTACGGACCTTAACCGTAGTTGTCCATTAACTGTTACTCCATAACTGGAACCTTACGTTTCTTTGAACTTGGACGCTTCACGTTTTTGCCCTGCTAAATAACCGAATTCTCTTTTATCTGTACTTGTTTTAAAAGGGACTATCTTTTTTTACAGGGAAACGAAAGGAAAAGAGGAAAAGGGAAAGAGCTTGAAGGACGCCGCAGGTCTCTGCCTTAACTATAGTAAAGGCAAGGGAGTATGTTTATGACATCGTGTTGTCGTATGTCCACCTTTTCTTATTTTGCACCTTTATCTACTGTACATATTTGACATCAACCATTCTCCTCTCCATTTACGTCTCATTTTCTTTGCGTCTGCTGACCTTTCTCTGATATTGAACAGCCACGGAGAAATAACACTAAGTTCTCTCAGACCCACTTTTTACACCAAACCAGTCACTCCCCCGTTTACGTAGTGTAAAACTCCTGATTCCCGTTATGAAAACCTTTAATCGATCAGGATAACTTATCTTTTATACCATGCTATCTCAACATCCTCCACATTGTTTAACTGTCAATGTATCAATTTTTTTTAGGTCCGTGTATGCCGCATATAACCTTCCCCTTTCATACTGTTCACAGAACCGTTTCCATAACAAAATCTGGTCTGAATAAGTTTGAAACCAGAATTCACAACTGATGCTATCAACTGTTCTTCACGTCGTCGCAAAGGAATTCCCCAGAGGCCAGAGTCAGTGAAAATCGAACAATATCGTTTGAATTCAGAAATGTTAAATTAACTTTTTGGGTTTAAATATCATCGCTGTACCGGCGTCAATAACCTAGATGTTGTGGCGCCAGTTTGTAATCGTAAACAGAGCTGCCTGCACATCGCGTATGCAATAGAAAAGAAAGATGACATTATTTCGGTATCTTAAATATGCATCAGTACGATTGATCTTCAGAGCGGAAGACTTTGGAGAAAGCAGTTTTCTAAAAAAAACAAAAAGCTGAGCATATAATGATAAGATCATTTAAAAGGAAAACTACCAACATTTTTCCCATTGCCAATAACAACAGACATCTAAAAAAGGGCCAATTAGATTTGGTATGGTATTCGCTGTCCCGATATTTCCCCTTCCACAGAATGTAAGATTTGAAAAGGATCCCGACAAAATCAGGTTTTGCAGCAAAAAAGGAACGGCAAAGACGCCATTTCATTTCTCGCCTTCCCTTTTCTCGTAACCTCGTCGTCACCAGCAGATGGCAGCTCATCAGCGAGGTTATTCATGGAATATTAAAACTTTAGGCATCAAAGGTTGCACTAACTGGGTTTTCTTTGCCCGTGTATGAGATCTCCATTAACTGAATTTTTTTATTTCCCTCATTCTTCCTTTCCTTATTGACGAGGCTCAGATCCATTCCAGATTCTTAGAGGTTCAAATGTGATTTTCTTCCTCCTTTCTACATACGTTCCTTTTACGGGAGTTTTTTTTTTTTTTTGCATTTTCGATTTTTAATTTGATTAGATATTGCAGTCACATAGGGCACATAGATACTGATACTCAGAACGTTTTATTTTTTCTCATTCTTTCTTTGAGATCAGTTTCTTTGTGTTGTAGGTTTTCATGGAGGGGACCTTTGTTCTTTCTGTATATATATATATATATATATATATATATATATATATATATATATATATATATATATATATATATATATATATATATATATATATATATATATATATAATATATATATATATATATATATATATATATATATATATATATATATATATATATATATATATATATATATATATATATATATATATATATATATATATATATATATATATATATATATATATATATATATATATATATATATATATATATATATATGTTAAGGCACCTGTCGACCTAGCGTGATACTAATTATCTATTTATTTCGAAGGTTTTGATGGGAGTTTGTTTTCCTTTGCAGTTCTCTTTATTTCAGCGGAGTCTCTACAATGACAAAATATAATCTCTCGTTCTTCCATTTGGTATATCAAGCAGTCTTCTAATCAAGAATTCATTGTATGCATGTTTTGTACACTGTACAACGTATCGTTCAGTGTTCAGTAGTTCGTGGAACGTGCGTTCTTACCGTTGAGATTTGCAATCTGTTGTTTTACAGGTACTCTGTGCTCCCAGGGCAATAATTTGTACCTAGAAAGGGGTTGAGCGGTGGGTGGCCTCGCTCCTCCAGTGTTCATTTCCAGACTGCTGAGGGGAATGTTACAGTCGTTCACGACTGGATACAAACTTGGTCAACACGAGACTGAGAGGAAGCCGTCCTTCAAGAGCGATATGATTATACGAAGCCCTCTAATATCCGTTCGACTGATGATGGCCAATGGAACGATTCGTAAATCATCTTTCGGTTCCGCGGAATTGCTTGGATTTCATCTCTCGCATTGTTTCAGTTCACAGCCTGGATCGTACTTTTGTTTTTCTGTAAAAGAAATCTATTGTGCCGGCTTGTCCGTCCGCACTTTATTCTGTCCGCACTTTTTCTGTCCGCACTTTTTTCTATGAGCCCTCAGATCTTAACAACTATTGAGGCTAGAGGGCTGCAAATTGGTGTGTACATCAGGCACCCTCCAATCATCAAACATACTAAATTTCAGCCCTCTAGCCTCAGTAGTTTTTATTTTATTTAAGGTTAAATTTAGCCATGATTTTGCTTCTGGCATCGCAACAACACAGGCCACCACGGCCGGCTGAAAGTTTCATGGGCTGCGGCTCATAGAGTATTATACCGAGACCACCGAAAGGTAGATCTATTTTCGGTGGTCTTGATTATAAGCTGTACAAAAAACTCGATTGCGCCGAAGACACTTCGGCGCATTTTTTACTTGTTTTAATATAACCTCCAACTGTGTAAGGTTGAAGTGATGGCCTCGTTGTGGTGAAGGATTTACTCATTAGGCGTAAAGTCTCTTTAGATACTAGGTGCGTAAAAGTTCTTGTTGATTGATTATCTTTACAAGTAATTGTTGTCCTTTCTTAATTATCCCAATACTTATATTCCATATTCCTTTGTACTTTATACCATAAAAGCCTCTGCCTTCCACATTTTCATTTACTCTTCTGGGTTCAAGTAAATGTGTGTAGACTTTATGATTGTTTTTCCAAATAGTAATTTAGCGTGTGAACTTAGTTTTTTGACAATACATTGTAAGTCCATATAAATACAGCAGAGGCCTGTGAACAAAGCCTGTTGATGTAACGTATCACAAAACATGTTTTAATCACTTTGATTAAGAACAGTGCTATTTTAGCAATGGTTATTTTCATATTAATTAAGCTTTGCGTTCCTCTAGTATGGTGAGATCAGTAAGAAGAAAGTGGAAGTAGGTCATACAACAATGAAAAGCCAAAGGCTTATCATATTACATATGCTCTAGCGCAAACAATTTTACTGCAATTCAATCCAGGCAGTATTCAGTAGCAGCAATGGGGCACAGCTCCACTTAAATGGAAGAAATATATATATATATATATATATATATATATATATATATATATATATATATATATATATATATATATATATATATATATATATATATATATATATAACGCGTGTCAGTATGTTCTTTATTAAAGTATTTTAAATCAATTTTAGCGTTAAGTTTAATTTTTGCAATTTGTTTACGCGGTTAATTTTCGTCGCCTCCTCCTCCTCGGTAGTCCGGTTGTTTATTCTTGTTTTTAACCGATGTTTTTGTCTTTCATGGCTGGGGTAGGCGTGGTCCCACACCACTTTCGGAGGGGTTTTCAGCAGCACCATCATGGTGGTTACTTAGTCTGTGTTCTGGGCCAACGCTAAAAGGGTGTTCCGGAGATATATACAGTATTGCTGCTGCTATCCTCTGGATATGATTATGAATCTTCCGACTTCTCTTTTTGGATTTTTGGAAGTGCATGGACCCTTCTGCCTCCGCTCTTTGCCACCCTTCCCAGTTATAAAGCCGAGGGGGCCACTCTGTGCCACGGCACGGTACCTAAACCTATTTATTGTGGATCACTTATTTATTATATATATATATATATATATATATATATATATATATATATATATATATATATATATATATATATATATATATATATATATGTACATATGATTTTTGGATCACGGCTCTAAACTTTAATTGGGATCTCAACTCTGCTTGTGGAAAAACCTCAGGTCTTTGAGAAGGCCCTTACCTTCCCTGCCTACGCTTTGTTATAGTTCCTGAAGTTAAACTTCTGGACTCATTCCATTGAGGAGAATTAATAATTATCTGGCCAGTTTATGCGTTTAGGGTTTGGCATGTATTTGTTAGGCTATTCTCCCTTTTCATTTTATCTCCTCCTTTCTGGACCCCCTCCTTATTTAGTGTACGTGTGTTGTGTTCTATCATTAACAGTGTACGTGTATTTTCTTATTTAATTAATCATTTGTTTGGTGTATTTAAGATGTTCAGGTGTCATTTCTGTCTGTCTTATTATGTATTATAATTAAGGATTTTTTCAGTGTTTATTTACCCCCTTGGATTAATGTTGCACATTGTGTGAGTTCTTGGTACTATTCTACCCATTGTGGAATTAGTATTCGGGGATAGTGAATACTTTTTTATTAATCTGAGCATTCGGGTATAGTGAATACACTTGAGATTGGATATTGTGTGGTGGTAAGAGTAGCCCATCACACGTGTAATGGGAAAAACAAAGATGGCAGACCGAGAATACAATATCTGTCGGAAGTGTTTAATTTATATTTGTGTGTCATGCAGAAGCACTCATATGACGGAGGGAAAGAAAACGTTTTCATTATTGAAACTGTAAGCAATTATTGGACTCAGTTATTGAATTCTATATACGAGTATAACAGGCCTGAAGACTGAGTTTTTTCATTAAAGTTACATGGCCATATTATTGTACAACTAGGGATAAAATATGTTGAAGCGCAGTGGGTATACCTTGTACTCGTATAAACATAGATTGTATTAAATACAGTAAAGTTTTACGATAGAATTTGCGTTCAGGTCGTTGGCAACGTTTTGACCTATTTGATTATACAGTTTAACTTTCCATGTATTAACGTAAGAACTGCTTTACACGTCTTAACGTTTGTAGTGTTGAAAAGACGAATGTGATCTTCACGAAAACATATTCCCAAGTTTACTTCTGTGTTCAAATCAGGAGTCCTAGATTCCATAAGTTCGGCCAGTGTTCCTCCTTGTTCAGTTTATTGTTTACTAATAATCTTCCAATATTCAAAGATGAGTCACCCATTCACTTCGTGATTAGACTCCGCTTTTCATCCCTTCTCTCAATTTCTTTCACTTTACCAGCGGGCCTGGACTAAGACAGTGACATTGTTAAGCCCTGTCTACACTGGCGGGCACTGCCCGGCGGGCAAACACTGTTCCCATAACCAGTTCCACTATACTGACCGGCTGAACATGGAGCCAGACTGATGCGATTGTCTGGTAACACTGCTTCAGAAGCGAGAGAAAATATAAAGAGCTGCAAGTGCCCTGGTGGGCATGCCCGCTAGTGTGGACAGGCCCTTAGACGTCCGGCTGGCCTGCCCAACGAAATCGAATACTAAATCAAGCCCTCCTATTTCATCTCGGAGACTGTGTCCACTCTGAGCTGTAAAGAGCAGTCCGAAGCTAACAGATACACGTATATGCTTAAATGTGTTTCAGCGACCTGTTTCTCTTACGTTTCTCTTACACGTCAGTGTGCTTTTAGTGATGCAACTCAACGAAAGGAAACTAATTGATTCTAACTGGAGTTCTTTTGTATTCACAAATTAGGCAAAAGTGGATGTTTTTACGTTTTATATGTGAGAATCTTCATTGCAGTGTCATCATTAATAGACATTTAACGTAGCTGCACAACTCCAATATTTCTTCAGTACTTATTTTGTCACTCATGAGTTATTTTTACGACTTTAAAAATGAAAATACTTTGCTGTTATTCATGTTCATTAGGCAGTCAAATACTTTTCTAATAATGTTAGCACTGAAATGCTCCTGCATGAGTAATAATGTAAAAAGCACTTCAAAAATACATTCGATTTTGTCTTGCTAATGACACAAGGCAAAAGTGAAATTTAATATTCAGCAACAAAGGCATTTCCCATTAGTTCCCGATACTCTTTATGAAAGACTCATCTAATGCTTCTTGAACTTGGTGTGGCAAAGGCTCAATTTTTATTGTGAAGGCGCCTGAAGGGTCTTTGGATATGACACCTTTCAAGTGTACCGAAAAATTAAAAACAGCTCTTCCCCAAAGAGTTACAAGCTGAATTTAAAAAAACAAGCCATAAATGTAAAAAATGCTGAAACTAATCTAAAATGTTAAAAATGATGAATAATATAAAAAGAATACCTTTGAAAACAAAAATAAAATTTATATTAATAATAAAAATATCGCACCTTGAAAATTGAATGCATTGTAAAAAAATGAGAAAAGACTCACATCGCCTAAAGAATCATGTACGCAAATGCTGTGAGTTACTTAAAATGGAAACGGTAATACACAAAAATGTATGACGGATGATGTAAATTATTGAAAGATTAAGAGGGGGAAACGAGTGCAGATTGCGTATAAAAACCGAAACTAATCTCATTCACGGTAAGAAATATATCTACATCCGACACAATAAATTACCCTTGAAGATTAAGTGCGCCTTGTATTAAAAAAAAATGGCCCTAATACGTCCAAAGAATTCATGTATAAAAATGAAACCTACTGTATTCCACATTCCATCAACCGTGATTCCTCGGGAAGTTCGTTCAGCCTGAGCAGTGGACCGTTCCTGCCTCAGCGTGAAAGACGCACATTTTGACCATCATGGCCAGCTACATCCGCTTACATGTGCGATAACTGCACGAGTCCTGTGGGTTACTGACGGGAAAGTTAGACTTATCTCACACACTGTGCGTTACGTGGAGCCCTACTTGCGTCTTATGCGTGAGGCAGTTGCCACTGGAGGCATTACTTAAGGTTCTTTGCAGAGTCCCTTCAACCCTTAGCTGTAACCCTCTCATTTCTTTACCATACCTCAGTTCGTATTGTCTTTCTTCCGTCTTACTTGCACCCCCTCCTAACAATTGTTTCAACATTATTTTCAGCGCGGAATGACCTCTTTACGTCCCAGCGCTTGGCCTTTGGCCCAGATTTTATATTCCAATACCAATTCTAATTAGGGATTTGCTAGAATGAGCAAAACATGTATAGACGATGGATGTGAGGAGGAAGAAGTGATTGAGCCTTTAGTCAATAAATTTAAGAAAGAAAAAGAAGAAAATTTTGGAATTCCTTGGGTGCACCCACTGAATGTACAGCGAGAACCATTAGGTCACACTTCTTGTAGTCTTCCAAACTTTCAAGTCACAAAACTGGTTTATTTCCTCAAGAGATATAAGCAGTTCGATATCATTTTCACGTTCCATTATGAAAGACTTTCTTCCAGTAAAAGCAGGGTGATTACAGTGCTACTGGACTGCCCTTATCTGCAGCAGGAAAACGCATAGTGTGAAGACGCGTATTGAACGCAGTGGCTAATACAATGCACACGCCTGCAGCAGCGCTCAAGCCTAGCGTGAGGGGTACATACGAAGTATCAGTCGTGAGTCGACTGTTGTGTGGAGCAACGCTCAGCATCCAGATAGGATGACCTACTGCAGTGTGAAGGGCATTCGAGAAAATGTTGCCTTGGCCGCACTTAGTGTCTGTTCAGAACAGCTGTGCAACATGTATTGTCTAGAATTTTCTTCTAGCTAATGTGTTTCGCATCATCTCGAAACTTAGCGATAATTATTACTGAATTTGAGGTAGCTTGCTTGTAAATGGATAGAGGGTCCAGTTTATGTAGGACGGGCTTACATGTGGAAGTGTGCGTATATATGCCATATACAGCACTTACATGCGCTACCGGGTTCTTCGTTGGGAGAGCCGGTAGAGCTGTGGACTAGCACTCGCTAGGCCCGAGTTCGAGCCTCTAGCCGGCTGATGAAGAGTTAGAGGAATTTATTTCTGGTGATAGAAATTAATTTCTCGCTATAATGTGGTTCGGATTCCACAATAAGCTGTAGGTCCCGTTGCTAAGTAACCAGTTGGTTCTTAGCCACGCCAAATAAGTCTAATCCTTCGGGCCAGCCCTAGAGAGTTGTTAATCAGCTCAGTGGTCTGGTAAAACTAAGGTATACCTAACGGGGTCTAAGCGATGTCAGGCAGGGCAGCCGATCGAGACTACGGTCTACCCCAAAGCCAAATCAAAGTCCTTCAAAGAAGGCATCGTGGTTACCCCATACAAAAAATGGGAAAAAAAGCACATTAGAAAAAAAAAGTGTGCTTAGGTTATTATTATTGAAATAAAACGCAAACTTACGAAGGGATTCATTTATTTCCGGAGCTGGATTAGTGGGATTCAAATTCAGTCCACCTTTTATTTTACTCATTTATTTTTATTTTCATCTGTGTATTTATTAATTTATCAATTTATCTTTTTTTCCAGTAATTAATCTCTTCAATTTGTATTTCCTATTATCTTCTGTAACGTCTTCCAGATGAACACCATATTCTTTACAAGACTGAATTCAAGTCAATAGCCCTTGTAAGCTTGTTCCTTGTGAATAGGGTTTTTTTTTAATAATAATAATAAATGCTTATGAATGAACACGTGTATAGTGATCTGCACTTGTGTATAAAAAAAATAAAAGAGGACTTGTCCCCTCTCTTCTGAATAGAGACAAGATTTCCTCTATTGATGCATGAGGAAGTAAAAGTGGGAGCTTGAAACTATATAAGTGTCTTTACCCAACACGAGACGTTCAAACATTCAAAAAAAAAAAAAAAAAAATGGATATTCTTTTCATACGAGATCCAGTTCAGGAGATAACGGAAAACTGGTTATTGAAATTCCCACCTACGTAAAGTTCCTTCAATTAACGTTGGTGATTTTTTTTATATACTAAATAATCCGAAAACGACCATTCTCGCACAATTATAAGGTCTCTACTGTCGTCTATAAAAATTATTACATTAAAGATAAGTTATGAACTGCATTAAAAATAGAGATTTTTCATCAAGGCACCAATATTAATACCAAAGTAAGCATAAAAACAAAGTAAATGTTATCGCCCTTTCATTATCAATAAGTTCATTATTCATTACTTATTGTAACCACGTTTTAAAGTAGGTAGCATTGGGAAACTTCGAGAAGAAAAGTGAAAAGACAAACAAAACACACACGCACACACACCCACACCCACATGCAAAGTAAGACACTTGTGTATACAAAACTTAAAACTGTAACCGAAGACTACAGTACTCTCAGCGACCCCATTTCCCTTTAGGCTAACTGATATCCAGAGCCTGAATGAGGATTTAATGATGTACCTAAGGAGGCGGTTGAATAGGCCTCAGTGAGGAGAATATTTTCTCTCCCCTGGGGAGAATTCAATTGTTTCAACTTTGACGAACACGTTTCGGGCTAAGGGAGGAAGCCTCGTGCCTTCTTGTTTATTATGGAAATACGAAATTGAAACACCCTGCTCGATGTTGTATTCATTTTATGTCGTCCATGTGTAGATTTTGGATTAGATAAATGAACTCACACATACACTCTCTCTCTCTCTCTCTCTCTCTCTCTCTCTCTCTCTCTCTCTCTCTCTCTCTCTCTCTTCTATATGTATATATATATATATATATATATATATATATATATATATATATATATATATATATATATATATATATATATATACATACTGTGTGTATATATATATATATATATATATATATATATATATATATATATATATACATATACTGTATATATATATTGTTGGTGTGTTTGTGTGTCTGTTTCTTTGTACAATGAAGAAAAAAAACAAACACACAAATACTTATATATATATATATATATATATATATATATATATATATATATATATATATATATATATATATATATATATATATATATACATAGAGAGAGAGAGAGAGAGAGAGAGAGAGAGAGAGAGAGAGAGAGAGGGAATATATATGTGTCTGTTTCACTGGAGCACCCAGATTGTGTATTACACCAGTCTAAGAAAACCAGAGGCCGTCAGAACACCCCCTTTTTTATTTTATGGAACTTTTTGGAAATTATATTGAACTTTGTTGTCAATAAGTGTTTAAAGCACAGCACTTTACTACAAACACCATCATTCATGGTTACAATGGGGGATGACGTATGAAGGTTTACGCAAA